>NW_024065949.1:0-444258 GCF_011947395.1 Colletotrichum karsti
CTCTTACTTGAGCTATTACTTCCTTAGGTCCTATATTAATATTCCTAACTGCCTCATTATAACCGCTAGTCTAGGCTCCAGCTAGCTGTTCTTTATATTTATTATAAATAACTATTTAGCCCTAAGCTATACTATACTATTAATAATCCGCCCTAGCTTAACTAGCGTCTTATACCTCTCCTAATCCCCTATAAATAGTAAATTAAGTAGCTTCTATGCTTTAACGACCTAGTTCTAGAGCGCCTGCGTGAACTCCTAAACTATAATACGCTTACTATTATGGAATAGCAACTTGCTGTCCTCGGCCTAACGTACTAATAGCTGCCCACTTATCCATATTTGCTACCCTTTCCCTAGCGCTATCTATTTAATAATAGTGCTAACGACTGTATGCGCGCCTATGCATATCTAAACGGCATATTGATCCTAGAACGTAATTACTGCTTTAATCCTAACCTCATCCTAATCCCGGGGCTAGTCCTTAAACGCAGCCTCTAAGAAGAAGAGCTAGGACTACTATAAAATGGCGGCTAGTATTCCTATATATAAGTGCGGCTTGGTATACCTAAGTGGATAGGACTAGATCCCTAACGCTATATAGAAGTAGAGCAGTAAGTTTAAATAGATATACCTACCTACCTATATCTTAATTAAAGCTACTATAAATAAGAAGATAGCCTAGTTAAGCGTGTTGTTGTCCTTCTGGGAATATATACCCTTATCCCCTACGTTATTATTAGCCCTATCCTTACTATTCTAGTCCTTATAGCTATAGTTATAGCTACTTATAATGCTGCTCCTCTCCAGCTTATCTACTATATTATATAGCAAGCTCTACTATTTATCTATAAAGTAGATAGCCTATTGCTCTAATGCCTTATCCCTTCTAATATAGTGCGCTTACTAGTAGAAGCCTAAATATTAATATCTAATAGTCTAGTATTTAGCTATTAATGCCTCCTTACCCTTTAGACTAAATAGCATCCCACTAGGAGTAGTACTAATAATACTAATAAGCTATTAGAGCGTCTTAGTTAGCATGCTGTCTAATTGCTAGCTGCACGGATCCACCTTACGATTAAAGCTCTCCCTAAGACGCAGCAATATCAGCCCTTCTTGCGCGCCATCTTCGTCTTGCTCCCAGCCTCATCCCGCCGTAGTGCTCTTCTTCACCTATATCTACTTAGCTACTTTAAATATATCTAGTAGATCTTAAGACCTAAAGTAATTAACCTAGTACACCCTCTTTACCTATAATAAGTCCCAGTCTATATCTTCTTTTAGATCCCCTCTTCAAAGTCGCTTAGCATCCTCAGCATCCAGCTTAGCTATATACTGGGCTACTATTAGCTCTATGGCATCCTTCTCTGAGTTGTTTGCTGAGTCTGGCCACGCCTCAGCCTTATTGCTGCGGACGATCTAGTATTAAGCGTATTTCCTGCGTATCTACGTCTATAATTGCACCTTTATTAATTTAAGTGGTCTAGCTATATACTAAGCCTCCCTCTAATAGTATATAATATTATCTCTTACCATTATGAGATATTAATATATAGAGTAACTATAACCCTATAAAATATTAAGCTATTTAATAGCTAAGCTGCTATCTATAGGGAGAGCATTAACCTTTAGATTAACTAAGTCTATCCTACTATAGTAGTTCTTAATATCTCTAAGAACCTCTCCTTTTAACTAATACTTATAGCGGAAGTGTGACTTAATGCTGCTGCTGGGCTAAATAGCTGCTTTATATTTATAATAAATAAGCATTTAATGCTCCTTATTAATCTTAATAAAGCTATTTATAGTTAGTTAATACTACTTATAATCTTATAATAATAAATAAGCTATAGATTATCTTTCTTCTTATCTTTTACTACTAAATTACCCCTTTTCTATAGATTAGCCTAATATAACCCTAAGCTTAAGTCTCCACTTAGGGTTAAATACTACCTAATTATAGCTCTATCCTAAGTCTAACTAATTCTGCTCTAACGCCTAGACTACCTTTTGCTATTTATATGGCCGATTTTACTAGAATCGCCTGTAAATAATACCTAGGCTATCCAAAAAGACCTAAATCTTAGCGTCTAAGCTGCTATAAAGATCTATTTAGTCCCCTATTCAATACTTAGTGCGTAAATAAAGGGAACCCTACTATAATGCGATATAATGCCTAACTTATGGAATTTGACTGCACTAGAAGAAGAGAAGCTAGTTAAATATATTCTCAACCTAGATTCCTAATTATTTCCTCCCTACATTAGTAGTATAGAAGATATAGCTAATTAACTACTTACTAACTATAACGTACCCCCTATTGGGAAGCGTTAGGCCTTAAAGTTTATTAAGTAATAACTATAGCTCTAGACGCGCTTTTTTTATAAGTATAACTATAAGAGGGCCCAATATAAAGACCTAGACGTAATAAATATATAGTTTTAGCTTATAGTAAATATAATTATAAAATATAGCATTATAGACTTAGATATCTATAACTTTAATAAGACTAGGTTTATAATAGGCTAGATTGCATCCAGAATAGTTATAATAAGCGCTAAGAGGCGTTTAAATATAAAAATAATATAGCCTAGCAATTATAAATAGGTTATAGTTATTTAGGCTATTAGTTTATTAGGCTATAGCGTTCCACTATATATCATTATTTTAGGGCAATATTACCTCTCCACCTAGTATATAGAAATAGGTCTCCCATATAACTAGGTTATTATAACGTCTAAAAACGGATAGATAATAAATAAAAGAGGCCTAAATTAGCTCTAGCACTTTAATTAGTATATAAAACTATATATAAGTAGTAGATATTGCCTCCTTATTATTAATAGGTATAAAAGTCACTATACTACTAACTTTAAGATATATTATAAGGAAAATAATATTATTATACTTTATATACTAGCTTATTCCTCTTACTTACTTTAGCCCTTAGACGTTAGGTATTTTAGACTACTAAAGAAGGTATATAGTTAATAAATTAAGGATAAGATATATTAGGGTAATACCTATATTATAAAGGAAGACTTCTTCCCTATATTTTATAAGGCTTTTATATAAGCCCTTATAGTTAAAAACATCTAGGGAGGTTTTAGAGGGGCTAGGCTTATCCCTCTTAGTATAGAAAGTATGCTATTAAAGCTTAATATTAAGTTATACACTCTAACACCTCTAGGGTCCCTCCTAATAATACCCCCCACGTGGACTTCTTAGATGCTAAATAACCTAATAGAAGCATCTTCTTAGTCTGAACTTATTAAGAGGAGAATCTCCCGCTATTAAAATAGCTTACTAACTTCAATTATTAAAGCTATAGAGCATCTATTAAAGGGGGCATATAGATTTATATACTAGATTGCTTTATTAAGGTCTAAGGTCTAAATCCTTTAAGAGGAGAATAACCTACTTAGTAGACGTTAGAGGGCTAAGAAAATACACCTTAGATAAGGAGGAAGTCTTACTATAGCTAAGGTAGAGGATCTTTAATTGTAGAGAGAGGCTATAGCTCAGATTGAGGAGGAAACGCGCTAGAGTAGTAGTTGCTAACTGAGGATGGAGATGGGCTAATAGTAATATAGCGTCTATAGGAACACTAGTTATAATGTATAAATATATTAATTCGCTAAAGAAATATCTAAAGAAGAGGACCTCAATTAGTTTTAATTTAATTAACTTTATAGGTATTATATATCTATTATAAATATGCTGTAGTTGTAGTTAGGTGGCTAGCTTGCTTATCCGGCCAGCTCGCTTATCAACCACGTTATATATATTCTATATAGATTACTTCTTTTCTATCTCCTATAACTAATAGAGCTATTAATAGTTATATTTTTATAAGTAAGAGATTATAGAGGCTATATTAGTTATCTAATTATTTATAAGTCCTAGGATAAGCTCTCTAATAACTATAATCTAAAAGCCCCCTAGGGCTTCTTTATAAATTACTTTATAATAAGTCCTAAAATAGGCTTAATAACTATAATCTAAAAGCCCCCTAGGGCTTCTTTATAAATTACTTTATAATAAGTCCTAGGATAGGCTTAATAACTATAATCTAAAAGCCCCCTAGGGCTTCTTTATAAGTCACTTTATAATAAGTCCTAGGATAGGCTTAATAACTATAATCTAAAAGCCCCCTAGGGCTTACTTAATATTTAATAATATAATAGACTTAAGGATTAATAAGCCCCTAGGGGCTTTTCTATTCTAAATAAAGCTTTTTAATCTACCTACCTATCTACCTACTTATCTACTCCTATATTCTTTTCTACTATAGATACCTAAAGTAAATAAAATAATATCTATAACTATAACTTTATAACCTAGCTTATTCCTAATACTAAACCTCCTTTTCCTTCCTAGCCGCCTAAACCTCCTTTTCCTTCCTAGCCGCCTAAACCTCCTTTTCCTAGCCTAAACCTCTTTTTCCTAGCCCTAACCTAAATAGACTTATAATAATATCTCTATAGTTTAAAATATATTAACTATAATTTATAACTAGTAATTGACTTCTTATTTAACGCTATTTAAGAGTTATATACTTAAATAGCGTCTATTTAGTACTACTCCTATAAGGCTAATAGAGCTTCTATAAGCTACTATTACCTATACGCGCTCTTTGTAAGCGTATAGGCTATAGTTAAATTCTCACTTAATGCTACTAACGTGCCCTTATACCTAACTTAATACTATCTTAGTAGGTACTCTGGAGACTTAAGGTCAACCCAGCCTAGATTTGGCTCAGACTGTTTCCAGCCCAATCGATCACGCACAAGCTGTGAATACGTCTTGACGTCTTGTACTGGGTAACTGAGAAAGGGAATCTCCTGCAAACACATAGTCAGTTTGATCCTAATAGCTGGAGGCTGATAGTATCTTACTTCCTGACGGTGAACGCCACTGCACATAAACATAATGTGTACTGTGCGGCATCCCGTTGGCAATGAGTATTGACCAGCTCCGTGGTAAAGACTCCCCAACATCACAAAGGCCTCACCAACCTTCAGCTCAGCATTCTCAACACCACGACTTCCGTCCAAACCAAAGTCAGGCTTCTCGTCACCCCATAGATGTGAGCCAGGGACGATACGAGTCGCACCATTTGCCTCAAACGTGTCGCATCCGGGAACAAACAGACCTAGTAGCATGTCGCGTCCCTTAGCGTAACAGTCTGATTTTCTGTGACGGGCATGATGGTTTTTATCGTCTCGATGCAACTTTTGGGCATTTGATCCAGGCTGAGAGGACATTGTGATGGAGATCGAGAGAAGAGGATTGGACTTCTGCAATGTCGGCTCGTCGCCATACCAAATGGTAGTTTCAAGGCCAATGAAATGATCGGCCAGTTCCTTCACCGAGGTCCCACGTCAGCGTTTTCTTCTTATAGGAACAAGATGGGAGATATCTCACCTGATAAAGAGAGTCAGAGAAAAACGTTTCGCGAACAGTTTTGCTTCGCCCGACTAGTCTCGTGCATATCGCGGTCCCTCCGTTCAGGGCTCCCACGGTGCTGCCGGATTCTGCAAAGGACGCATCAAGATATGGCTGAACCTCCTTGTTTGCCTTGTCGACTGATGTAGGATCGGTAAAATCGTGTATGATGACGCAACCGTCAAGTTCAATGGCTTCAATAAAGGCATTTAGCCCAGCCTCCCGACTGATGCGTTGGACCATTCCGAATGCTCTATCAGATGTCTCTGAACCCTTGCCCAGTATGTTTTTCTTTTCCTTAGAATTTTCGATCCTCTCCGGATTGCCGTTGCTTCATTTACAGCATCAGTTCGTGTCTTCGGGAAGATACCGGCCACGCAAAAGCTTTATGGCCCGGAATAGATCGCCGATCTTTCAGCAAGCAAGTCAAGCAAGATTATCATTCACGGAAAAGTGCCTTCAAATGGGGCAAGATAAGCCGGAAAGGATTGCCGCCATCTTGGCCGATAGTAGAGAGCGGGTACAAGGATCTTAAAGAGGGGTACCTTCATCGGCTATGATGCTCGGTTGTAGGCACCGAAGCAAGATGATAAGATAACAATGGACGTCATAGGTACGTGCGAAGATGAATTTTTGCTTAGATAACGTACATGTTTACGCAAATAACTCATGGTGCACATTCTTTTCAGACTGGGATTTTGCGATGGAAAGGCATATGGAGGCTCCGTCTTTCCCGGATCGGGGCTTGACATGAGGCACAGCCGGGGTGACCAGCCGAGCCAGATGTGCATTAGCTCTCAGCTGATGGGACCACTTGTGACACATAAAAGAAGCCAGTGTTCTCTCATCCATTTGTCCGACCCTATGCCAAAACATTCGTCACTGGGAGCGTTCCAAATGGATTGGTGAATCTGAACAGCACACCCAAAACTTTTTGATCAAATATGGGGGATACACCAGATATCAACTACTTGTCACATGGGCTTGCGAGAGTTTCCATTACAACAGTCAACAAACAGAATCTCTTCTCAGAAGCTATTCAAAAACTCGGCGCCGGCTATCAAGAGGCTGATCTCATACTTCTGAACCTTCGATCTTGGGCGCCAGACGTCGCAGCCCGTTTCTCTCGGCGCACGCCAGACGTCATCGTAGAGACGCCATTTCGACTCATTTACACTGCACCCTTCAGTTTCTCTCCTCAGGACAGTTCCTTCGTTAAGAATTATTTGGCCGTCAGCTATAGCTGGCATAATTCGGAATGGCCTGGGACTCCCTCATGTGTTCCCGAACCCAATGGAGTCTGGCCCATCGGCCAACGCTTTGCTGAGGGAATTCTAGCCGAGCGCAACGATGAAAAAGAGGGCATCTGGATGGACCAAATATGCATCAACCAACACAATGATGCAGAGAAGCAGCGTGCTATTGCCTGTATGGATGTTATCTATAAGAGTTGTCGAAAACTAGTCGTTCTTTTGGAAGATGTTGAGTTGACGGATGAAGAGGCTGCCGTATGCAAGAAGTATGACAGCTACGATTCGCCGTACATTCTCAGCCAGAGACACCCCGACAAAATGGAGATTCCACCGCTCAAATCATTGTCCGACAAAGTTTCAGCCGCTCGGTGGTGGCAGCGAGCATGGTGCTTTCATGAGTTCGTTGTTGGGGAGCCATGGAGCGAAAGAAGACACCAGCGGGCACATAATACTGTATTCATTGTCGGTTTGGATCAAGGAAGGACTGTCACTGTTGGGTGGATGGCGTTACACACGATTCTTGTCATGGTCACCACTCAACTTGGTCACAAGACTCCCCAAAGCAAGCACATCAATCCGATCCTCTCTGGGTTTTCAAATCGCACATCACCCCTCCTCGATGATTGCGATCCACCAGTTCAAAAAAGCAAATCAAGCTTCATGGCACGATTTAATACCGTTTCCCAAACCGGCTGTTCAATGCCCGGTGACAGGCTCTCGGTGTTCATCAACCTCACTGGTGTTGGGCTTGCATACTTTCGAGAACAAGAGCCAACCGTGGATGAGGTGTACTATCTTGCCACACTGCTGTCTTTGGCCGCTGGGGAAAAGATCTCATTGTCGTTCGCCAACGCGGAACCTCTTATGGTTAACGACAAACAGTCGTGGCTGATGCGACCCATCACAGAAGCGGACACAACATTGGGCAAGTTTCGACTTGGCGGTGTAAAAGGCATACGACGTGTTTCGGTTGAAAAGGTGGACGTCGACATGGTTATTCTCAACCTCCCTTTCACAGGTTGTACTGAGGAGGAAATCCAAGCAACCCACGACATTTTCCCAGAGCTCATTCGGAGCACACAGCCTCCGTTGAAACACAACTTGATTAAATTGCCAGCATTCAGAGCCGACGCAGATATGGAGAGACCTCGACGGCAATTCTTGGCCGCAGTCGTGGCCGGTGGTTCTCGATTAGCTCATCGCCTCTGGTTACAGCTGGATACCCAGGTCGTCAAGTGGGCGTACAATACTGGCATATTCTCGGATTTTACACCAAACAAGAACCTTGAGCCAACGGCAGCTAGATTTCTGAACGCATTGGATAGAAGAAATGAAGCCGGATATGTCGAAAACGTGGCACTCAGCGACAAGGACGCATTGTTATTTATCACATGGATCACCGACCCGCGGTCAATCTACTGGATCTCCTCGCTGGTTGCCCGCATCCAATGCACTGAGGACGGTCAATGCGCCCTTTTGACCGGTTTCTCGTTGACAAATCATTTTGCAGCACGGGGTAGCGACATCGGTATGAAAGTTGCAATACCAGTGGATCTTCTAGAAGAGAATTGTGCTTGGACAAGAGCATGGATTCTGGCGCCATTTGACAGCAAAAAAAAAGATGCAGGCTGGATCATCGTAGCGAAGGCTTTACTGCTGGGTGAACCTGGTCTACGTGAAGAGATCAGCAAAAGCAGAGACAGCGAGCACCTTGATTCTACAGTAGCATTACTCAAGGGTCAGACGATTGTAGGCTCGATATGATTACTTCCCTCTTACATGTAGGCAGGGACATTTATGGTGCCCCAAATGTAGCCTAGTATCTACAATCTTCTGTTCTTTCCAGTTCTGATTGAATCTATTCAAGTCTGTCTGATACTTCCTGGTCTTAGAAATCTGCCGACTACCTAGTCACACCTTCGGTTTTGTCTGGGGAAATCTCCAAAGATACCGTTGGTCTCCGGAAACATCTTCCATATGGGAAGTTATTATAGCTCATCAACGTCTCTAGGCTTTTCCAGCAGAGCGAAACCAATGCATGTATTTCTCGGCTGCATCTTGCATGCTCTTTGTACCAGCTTCAATGGTTGTGGTAATAGGACGACCGCGGGTCTTTTCCTGCGAACTGGCGTAGTGATTGTTGATACCCTTGTTGATGTTGATCTTCGTCACTCCGGCATTGATACAACGTGTGAAAATCTCCTCTGTGAAAGGGTCACAGCCATGAAGGATCAGACGGACTCGGTCTCCTACAGTTGCGTTGACCGTCTCCAGTCGATCATACTCGAGCTTGATCCCCCTCGGTCCATACTCCCCATGCACGTTTCCAAACGCGGGGGCCAACATTTTGATGCCAGTAGCAACAAATTCTTCGGCTTGCTCAGGGGTTGTCAGGACACCCTCAAGGTCGATCGTCTCAGCAACTCCATCCTCTCCGCCTTCGATTCTGCCTGGCTCTGCTTCCGTTGCAATGCCTCGCTCATGGCAATAATTCACAAGCTCTCTTGTAAGAGCAAGGTTCTCCTCTTTTTCGTAATGGCTCATGTCGACCATGATGCTGTCGAAACCATCTGGAATATCCGCTGCACGACGCACAAGCTCTGGTGACTGGGCGTGGTCGAGATGCAGTGACGCAGGTACAGATGCGGAATGGCAAAGATCAGCCGCAGCGCGGACAAGTGCGTCTCCTGCGTATTGAATTGCCCACGGAAACAGCTGCACAACTACGGGCGAGGATGTTGCTTCGGCAGCACGGATGGAGGCTACAACCGCCTCGAGGTTGTAGCAACAGAATCCAGCGACGGCATATCCTCTTTGCTGCGCAGCATCGAGGATCTGCAGAGTGCGGTTCTGTGATAGAGGAGGTCTCGGCATTTTTTTTTCGAAATCTAAGCTAGATCTGGACTGGTGGATGAGGGAGGCTGCAATGCGCAAAGAGTGAAGAGTGTGTGAGATTGGTGAGGTTGTTTAGGGAATCAATGCTGGATGGGTAATATGCCGGAGGCGATTTGAGTCGGGGCCATCACCGATGGTGGCTTCTGGCAGCGCGGGGAGATATCCGCGATGCGGGCCTGAAAACCTCGGAATGGAGGAATCCGCACCGAGCCGACCCCAATACAACACGAAAGAACAAGATCCGGTTGGAACATCGAGCGGATGTGGATCCATCCGCTTTTCCGCTTTTGCTTCTCCGGCATCGGGGGTCGTGAGATCGTTCCCCGAGATGCCGCGCCCACAAGGTCACCCGAAGAGAGGGGGTCGGCTAAGTCTATGGATAAATCGTGAATATGACGAACAGCTGCCGCTTCCCCGACAGTCTTCGCGTATCTGCAAAGCATCGCCCACCAGAATTTCGTTCATCAAGTATTCTGTCTAAATTACTGATGAGCTATCATTGACAGTATCAACCTTGATCTCGACTTACCGCTCCTCAATTCAACAACCATGGGATCAACACTACCGCCCGTCGCTTTCATCGGCCTCGGTGCTATGGGCTTTGGCATGGCCACGAATCTGATTCGTCTCGGATACCCGGTTACGGGTTTTGACGTCTACAAGCCGACTCTCGACCGGTTCAAGGAGGCCGGGGGCCAAGTCGCAACAAGTCCCGCAGAGGCAGTTGCGGGAAAACAAAGCTGTGTATGCATGGTTGCAACTGCCGAGCAAGCTCAAGGGGTACTGTTTGATGGCGACAATGCCGCTGTGCCGGCTCTACCTCAGGGTGCCGCTCTGCTGTTATGCTCGACGGTGCCATGTGGCTACGTTCAAAGCCTCGAACAGATGCTTATCAGCAAGGGCAGAGGCGACATCGCGCTGATCGACTGTCCTGTCTCTGGTGGCGCTGGGCGAGCAGCCGACGGTACTCTTTCAATAATGGCAGGTGGTGCTGACGCCTCTATTCAGAAGAGCCTTTCCCTTTTGCAAGCCATGTCGGATCCTGCCAAGTTGTACGTGGTTAAGGGGGGCATTGGGGCAGGAAGCAACATGAAGATGTGCCATCAAGTTCTTGCTGCCAATCAGATTCTCTCTGCCAGCGAGGCGTTGGGATTTGCAAGTCACCTGGGTCTTGATCTGGCAAAGACTAGCCAGGCAATTCTTAAATCAGAAGGGTGGAGTTGGATGTTTGAAAACCGTCTGCCCCGGCTCCTCCACCCTGAATTCCAGCCTGTTGCCAGCGCTGTTACGATCATCCTCAAGGACACCAGCATCATCACTTCAGAGGCCAGAAGAGCACGTTTTCCAGCCTCGATGACGACAGCAGCTGAACAAGTCTATTTCAGCAGTCTCTCCAGAGGGTTTGGGACCGACGACGATAGTAGTTTGCTTCGACTGTACATCCAAGGAAAGAACAGTATTGGGCCCGTGAAGCCACTGGTTGAAACGGACGAAGCAAAGATCAACCTGGTAGTAAACCTCCTTAGGGGAATCCACGTTTGCGCTGCCGCCGAGGCGATCGCGTTTGCGCATCACGTTGGGTTGGACTTGGACCAGGTGCTCGAGTTGTGCTTGAATGCCGCTGGCGGAAGCAGTATGCTTTCAAGCTTTGGCAGGATCTTTGTGGACGCTTCTAGGGATGGACGGGCATCATCCGGGTGGACCGCACACGACAACGAAACTACTCTTCAGACTCTTGCCCAGGAACTACGAAGTTCCATAAACGAGGGACAAAGGCTTAAACTGCCCCTGTTCCTGGGCACTCAAGCATACAACCTTGTGGAAGGGGTGCTTCATGCTGCAAAGGAAGACACGCATCGCTTGGCAATTGGATCTATTATTTCTAGCTGGGCAGCATAAGAAAGAAACATCGAAAACATAGGATACTTAATTCCAGCACCAGCTGAAACCTTATCCGCATCGGCACTAATGTTCGACATGTTTACCGGTGATTTAAACTAACCTTGGAACCTGGAAGCCACTTCAGGGCAAGTCTTTGTCGACATCCTCTCTCAAAATCGATCGGATCATTTAAACAAAGGAACCTCGTTTCTACCCTCCACGGGTCACTAATCTAGGCCGGCATAACTACCACCAGCGCGGATAAGCAGCCCGTTTGGCACTAGCCGCCGAGTAATAGCTTGCTGGCGAGTCAAACGCTCGCCAAATGGTCAAATGTTTTCTTCGCTAGGTTAGGGTGTAGTACATGAGGTCGTAAGTTTCTCAAGGTCCGAAATACAAGCTACCACATTATTCCATCAAGACCAACATTTGCCGACCTAGACCGATTCTCCTATAACTACTTGGAATTCCCCCTTACTCTCATGATCCTCGTCACAGTTCCTTTCCTCCGCCGACAGCCACCTATCTAGCTGAACTCCCTTACACGAGCATATTGTTATTATATTGCCAGCCTTTCTCAAAATGCGCACTCTGCCAGTCTTTGCTGCTTTTCTAGCAACCGGCACGGCTCAGCTGTTCAACACCTTTGATCTGCAACAAATCCCGGCCTCTACCATTCAAACTGTTCCTGTGGGCGTTGGAAATCAAACCATTGCACCGTCTAAGCGAGACGTAAGGAGCAATCTCGTTGTGCGCGATTGCTCCCCTCTTCCACCTGGGAGCGGCCCCGTCCCTTCTATCGATACAGACCAAGCCTTCCTAGCTGATCCTGACTTCTCCAACGCGGCCAATGCTGCTCTTACTCCCTCTGGGTGGTATCAGACGTTCAAGAATCTCCAAGCTGCAACCTCGGCTTCAGCGTATCAGGGATATAACACCTATGCGACATACGACCCAGCGCGATGTGCATCCGAATGCATGAAGATGAGCGGATGCTCCGCTTTCAACATCTTCTTTGAAAGAGACCCAAGTCTCGATCCTGCATCCCGCTGCCCAAACCCTCCCAGTACCACTGTCATCAAGTGCAGCTTCTGGGGCGTTGGAATTGGGCCATCTACTGCTACAAACAACGGCCAAACTCGAAACGACTTCCATGTTGTCATTGCTGGATCCAATGGCTACCAACTCACGGCTCCCGAATATCCTGTTGCTGGCTACACCTCAACCTTCACTGACGCGGCTACCATCAACGCCCCCTCGACCTGCAACAGCTACATCACGTACAAGGCTCACACAGACGGAGCTTATGACCCCTCTCTATGTGCAGCCGATTGTGCTAGTCAGAAGCAGGAGACCAACCCATTTAATGGCTTGACTTGCCATTTCTTCACCAGCTACTTATTGTTGAAGAATGGTGTCACCCAAGCTCAAATCTGCGCACTCTACTCGCGCACGTGGGACAAGACATATGCTACTAACACAGGATACACCTCTGGATCTGATATCTACTCAATTCAATACGCCTATGCGTACTCTTACACCAACGATCCTGGAACTCCTACTTGCCCTCAGGGCAGCTCCGGGCCGTCTTCAAGCACGACTGCCTCGTACAGCGGTGGCATATTATCAACCACCGTAGCCGCATCCGGCGTGGGCACTGCGAACACTGCCACTTCGAAGGCCACCACCCTCTCCACCTCTGTCAAGCCCGTTTCAACCAGCACAAGCTCAATGGGGGGTTCCTCCGCTGCCTCCTTTTTGACGAGCTGCCCGAATCCACTCAGCTATATCGTTGGATACAGTGGCGGTCTCTATGCTGTCTGCGTTGATACCGACTTTCAGATTTCAAGTCCTCAAATCTTCTATGGATACCAGTCCAACCGCGACTGTGTCACCCAGTGTGAGAAGACATCTGGCTGTACGAAGGCTGTTTTCAGACCATCTACCCAGACCTGTTATCTCAAGGGCAGTCCTGGTATCCCCGCTTCAAACTGGGCTGTTAACTCCGGTTTCCAGACGCTTGTAAAAGTGGCCGATGGTACTTCTCTTACTCAGTGTCTGGCACCGACTTATACCATTCCTTTCGGTCGCACTACTTACACGGTGTGCCCCGGTAGTGACTTTACAAACAACCCAGCCACAGACATCTGGTACGGCGTTTGGAGTGAGGCGGCCTGTGTAGTTTTCTGTCGACTGCGACCTGGGTGCGCCAAAGTCGTGTACAACTCTGCAACCCAAACCTGCTATAACAAGGGAAATCCTTCATTGGCCAGCGCTGGGTGGCACGTAAACACCCAGTTCCGTGCCATTTACATTTCTTGAGGTTGTTGAATGGGTGGATATGAAGGACCGGTGTTTCCGGATGTATGTATGCCAACCTGACGATGCACGGCACACAGCTGAGCTCGGTCTTGAAATTTCGTTAGAAGCGGGAATTTACTTTTTTATTTACTGATGGACAGCTTTCTACTTAAACCAAATTCACACTGCCCCATCCGCGACGTGCAAGATGAGAATATCGATTAGATGTCCGTCGAGAAAGCAATGCTCAAAAGGTTAGTCCCTCGCTCCGTTTGATCACTGCTGCCAGTGTTTCTCCGTTGCTCGAGACTACAGGCTATTGAGGTTCATCGCCGAGGGTCTTTCTCTCACGTCGGACGTCCAAGACGTCGGAGCGAGGATGGCCCTCGTTTGGCAGCATGATAGCCCGGTCAAGCGTGTACGGAAGGCCCCGGTGGCGACCACGAATCATCATTGCACAGATCACCAGCTTGCTGAATGTCGTGAACTCCCCGCTGAGTGATGTCATTACCGTAGGGTGTCCCAAGGACAACCCAACGTTGCCACTACAGGTTAAGTGAGCGATACAGAACAGATCATAAGGGAATGTGTTACTTGCTATGCGCTGACGACCTCGAAAAAGACGGGAAACACGGAGAATGCCTGGAATCGTTAGATCGAGCCTCATCGAGAGATGCTGGGACGAGCACACTTACGGGTTCATTCAGATCCATGATTCTCTGGGATTCAGCTATACAGATACAGAAGGTTCCGAGAAAAATGTACCATAGATCAAAGCTGAGCTGGTTTCGTACGTGGGTCATGACATATGACGCGCCATCAGTCTCATCGAGGTGGCTTTCGGAACCGTAGACGCCAAGAGTTCTCTCTTCATAAGTGTTGGAGGCGCGAATGCTGATGGCTATCGGGAAGATGGCGATGTACATCATGCAGAGCAAGCTGAACTGCACGGCAGGGTTGACCAGAGACAGGTTCAAAGTCGAGGTGCCGGTGTGCCTCGCAGACGCAGCTTGGAAGAGAGCTGAGAGGATCCGAGGACCCATCGCGAGATCATTGACTGCTGGATTGTCAAGATCCAGAACAATAATCAGTAGAACGTCAATAAAGTTTAGCACGAAGACGATGCCAAACAAGATCCATGTTGGCCGGCTGGGGAAAAGAAGAGTGTAGCATCTTCTAGGGTGGTCAAGAAGAAACTGGAGGTGTTCTTTGGTGGTCGACTTCTGTTCACCACCTTCGAGATGGTCCAAATGATGAAGCGGAGGAGCACGGGATAACATGTGTTGCCGGCAAAAGCAAGAAACGTCATGACTAGCATGGGCCAAGTAGCATCCTTAAAGGTCGCCATCGAGTCCGGGGTGAGAGTGAAGCCAAGGTTGTCGACCATGGTCTGGGCAGAGTAGAAAGCCCACCAAGTCCGGCCTTGGCCATTCTCCGCTAGCCATGTAGTATACTTGGATGGGGCGTGTAAGATCCAGGGCAACAGGCATACGACCCCGAAAAGATGAAGCCCAAAAAAGTAAACTGCCGTTAAATCAGCCAAATCTGTGTGAAAATCGGTGGGGGTTATGCAGGCGTGTACTAGAAACAATCTTGAGAAGAAGTTTCAAACTTCTGTACTCTATACCACCGAGGATCTCCCGATCACGCTCAGTTAGATGAAAGAACTGGGAGTTGCGTCCAATGGTGACCTGGCGCGATAATTGAGGGAGATCTGAGGTTCGCGGCCGAGTTGATAGGTCAGAACGACGCGACTCGCGTTCGGAAGATTTGGTACGTCCGAGGACGAGGACGGATGAGGCAACTTTCTCCATTGAACGTGCAGCACGCATTGCCGGGCCTTCGAGGTGAGTGTTGTGCGGCCTGCGTCGAGATAAGCCTGTGGCTGACGACATAACGGGGCGAATGATGTCTGTTTGGGGTTTAGCAGTGGCAATCTCATGGTCCGATATCCTGTGCATGGCACCGGCTCACCATCATCGTTGTCCGTATTGTTGCCGATTTCAATCATAGACTGGCCTGCGAAAGCTGGCTTCAGCTACAGTGCAAGTAGTGCAATCAAGATTCTTACGTACCATCATCACGGTCTCGGGGACCAGGAACGTGCAGAACTGTCCCATCAGATTGGCTGTGTCGAGGTTGAGGTAGATTATCGTGAAAAGTGATCGTGGTCGATCTAGCTGGAAGATGGTTGGTTGCTGGCTCGGACGCCTCGTGCTTGGCTTCTGACTCGGTGATGCCAGTTTGCTCGTCCCCGGGAGCATCACTGCGTCGTGGAGCAGCACCATCGTCGTCTTCGGGTGGGCTGCTGGCCTCCAAGTCGTCGGGGTTTCTTGGCTCAGCGGTGGCTATGACCTGGTGTGAGTTGAAAGAATGAGGCGACCCTGATTCGTAAACGCAACTTACCAATATCCTTCAAGCGCTGTTGAAACCAGTAGAGGCGGACGACGACAACCATCATGTTCACAAACATGAGATTGGTGATCATCGGGATCACGTAAATGTAAACCTGCTGGTAGGTTTTCATGTTCTTGACGTCCACGCTTTGGAGTGCCCCAAATCATCACGTCAGCGCCCAACTCGTTTACTGCAAACTGGAGCCACAACATTGCCACTGGGGAAACTTACGTATTGAGTCCAGACTCAGTTGAGCCGCTACAGCCAAAGAACAAGGTATCAATTGCGGACAGGTTACCGTAAGGATACAGAACGACAAAAGCGAGCAGGCTGCAAAAGAGAATCCATATGTCTATGGGGACGGACCTGTCAGGTGGAGGTCCCCGTGGAGTTCAATTGGGGGTTGAGAGCTCTTACAGTGGAGGGTTATGAAGTTCAGCTTTGGTTTCCACATTGCTGCGAACATCCCCGAGGGTCGAGAAAACTTGGATCGTTGATTACGTAAACAAGGTCCAAAGTGACAGGTGGTGCTGAAAAAGTGACGAAGTCCTTATTTGAGGGCAGATGTCAAACGGTTGTTGAGAGGAGGAAGATTTTGACCCTTGAAATCTCGAGGGGACGCCGGGTTAAGAATAGGAGGCGAAGTCGAAGTGCTTTAGGCCGAAATGGGTTTGCGCTGAGGGATTAATCAGACAGACATACGTAGGCATTGAGCCGGGCCAGCCAACAATGGCTAACTGCAGGCATGCGTGCCAAGGTCGATTCCGTCGAGTAAAAATCAAGAGTCGTACTCCGCCATCACGAGACGCGTTGAATGCTTGGCAAATGGGACGTATCCGTACTGTTTATGCATAGAAGTGCGAGTAATGCAGCAGACGAATGAGCGCGTGAGGTGGGGTGGGATAGACGTTTAGGTACCTATCCAAGGTACCCAAGGTGTACCTTATAGATATTACATTCTACCTAGGTACCTAGGTGCCTACGTTAGGTAGGTAGGTAAGGTATCTTAGGTGCCTCCTTTTTCTTGTCTTTCGGAATGCGCGACTATGCAATTAATTACCGGCTTGAAGATGTTACTCTAAGCACCACCAAGAAGACGCTATGAATGGCGCCTATTCATCGGCTGCCGTCAGGTAACCAAAGTACATCCAATTCCCTGCATAAATGATAGAAGCCTGCGCTTGCCAGGGTTGCGGCTCCGGTTGAGCGCACCAACACCAGCCAGGCAGGCAGGCAGGCAACCTTTCTTTCTTTCGACAACACGTCAGCTCAGGCAAGTCAGTGGCATCGAATATTGCTCTGCCTTGTTTGAAAACGCATGCACTTGATAATCAAGCAAACTGTTCGCCCATAGTCTTGCAAGTCGACCGACTAAGTGTAAAAGGCCTCTGGTGTCCGTCGCCATGCTCCTGTTCGTTCTGCACATCACTATTGCTTTTGCCATTTTCGCCTCTTTTTTTACCTCTGCCATGGCGTCTCTTTGGCCCTACGACTGCCCAACACACGTCGATGCCTTCGTCCCGGGCTATTGGTCGCCCGACGACGAGAAGCCTGACCCACGACAGCCCCCGCTTCATTCAATGCAGCAAATCCACAATGTTATGATCAACTGCGCAGACGTCAAGAGTCTTAAGCTGCGCGTCACTATCCTTGGCTGCTCGGGCGAGCCAGATCGATTCAACTTTCCCTTCAAGTTTCCTGGGGGATCACACTATCCATCAAAGCTCGAGGTTCTTCACCTCGATGGCTACGAATTCGACGAGCGGGTCTGGACGCGGGTGCAGCCACCCAATGAGCTTTTCCCCTATTATCCTGACAGTTGGCTTCCGGATGGTATCGAGGACTATGTGCGTTGGTACTTTTCTGACCGGGCAACTAAATACTACGAATGGCGCTATCTCCCGGATGAGCAAAAGAACAAAACGAACCTCGACCTTTGGATTGACGCCATGGACTTCTCCAGTATCCGGGAACTGGGTCTCCGAGACATTCGAGGCGGTGAGGTAGCCGTGATACGGTTACCACCGTTGCTGGAGTCTCTGAAAACACTCAGTATCCGAGATCATTTGGCGCGCGACTTCATTCTTGCTCTTCCTCCGAACTCGTTGGAGCATCTAACATGGGTCTCTGGCTGCCACTGCACAGCCGGCGAATCAACATTAGACGCTGTCCTCTATCATGGAAAGTCGCTACTCAGTCTCGAGCGACGGGAGCCTGAGAGCTCCTATAATCGACGTGCAGTTATGAGCGCTGGACAGCTTGCATCTCTTGGGGACAAGGCGCCGAACTTGCAAAATCTGACAATCGACCTCAATCGAAATGGTGCCTGGCCCATGGAGGAACTCGAGGCCATTGCCACGCACTTTCCAAATCTGACCAAGTTGACCGTCTACTTGGAGCTGGCTAGCGAACAACGGCGGCAACTGGAATCGGCCAAGTTATTACCAGACTACTCGACGGCAAACGATGAGATAATGTCGAACGATTTGGACAACATGGCACGGCCTTTACTGAACAAGACGGCAGGGGCCGAACTATTCCAATTTCTTCGCCAGAAGAAGGTTGGGAAGGAACTGACTGAGGTAAGATTCTTCGCAGGAGACTGGGAGAGATTTGATGACGGCCCATTGTCCGAGCCTAGCTGGCTTGAGAATAGGAATGAATGGGTAACATGCAAAGTTCTTGACGGTTGGATAGAAGGGAGTTCCGAGAGGCAGTTCGTATGCGATGGCACAGATACGACAGTCATTTTTAGCGAACGAGCCTGGATTGATTCAGAATTCCTGTATTCTCAGCCTGAAGTTGTCAAGGTCAGTCGAGCCCGGTATGCGTCTGACATTGATGAGGAGGAAGAGGAACAGCTACGACAACTGCAGAGAGAAATAGAAATGTAACCGGCCTGGGTGTACTGGTGCCTAGTTTGAACTGTTAAGATTGACGTTGATTTTACATCAATAATCAGATGAACACACCACAGAACATTTGACAATACCACCTCACGCGAAGACGTCGGACTGGTTCCACCGCGGCTTCAAGGAACCCCGCTGAAGACGCGATGCCGATGAACCGGGCCGCTTTCCCCACACCGCCAAGGCCGCCCAATTATCAATGCCACGGGCGACACGTGGTGAAGGTCACCTCGCAAATCCGTAAGATTCTTGTCGACTCTAATTCGTTCCTGTGGTGTAATCTCCGTGCCTGGCAAACATTCGCTTGTCCCAACCATCGGGAATCTCAAAATGAGGGGTCGTCCACTGTGACTATTGCAATGAACCCCTGGAGACTGTCGTCATTGAACACAAGTTGGCTCACTTTCCGCATTCCCAGTGTCCAATCATCGATCAAATGATTACCCACGAGCTTGAGCTTGCTCATCTGCAAAACCCACGTTGCCGGCGTGCATACCAAGTCGGACAGACTGGAAGGCCCGGAAGTACATCCCGGCTGAAATTGTGGAAATTCCCGTGGTGTCGGGATACTCATAAAGTGAAAGCATCCAACGCAAAGCATCAATCGCTGGCACTCGGCTTGAGAGACCACAGCTGCCTCCTTTGCATTGTCTTTGGCGTCACCCTCTCCAGCTCGTCAACATGCTTCAGTCCACGGTCAGCCTTCTGGCCCTCGCCTCTGCGGCGTCGGCTGCCTTCACGGGCAACATGAACTACCTGTCTCCTTCCAAGCATCATGCGTCGCTGGGTATTTCTATCCGCAAAGTGGCCAAGCGCACCTACGCCAACTCTCACTGGGATCCGGCAAAGCTTAACTTCACGCATGGTGTGGCTTCCGGGGACCCTCTCGACGATAGCGTCATTCTCTGGACTCGCGCCGCCCCGAATATGGATAATGATAAGAGCAATGTCACCGTATCCGGTTACGTCCCTCTCTACGACCACAGCACCGAGGGCTATGTGCAGAAGAGCGACTCACCGGTCTGTGTCGACTGGAAGATTGCCACCACCGACACGTTTGGTTCTGTCGTGGACTCAGGCACTGCTTACACGAGCTCAGACGTGGACTTCACTATCAAGGTCGAAGCAAAGAAACTGGCCCCGTATACTGTTTATTGTGAGTTTTCTCACTGTCCTGCCCCTGCCAGGTACGTGCTGATTCCGCAAAGACTACCAATTCGCCATCTGCAACTCAAACAATACATCTCCTATCGGGCGCACAAAGACCATCCCATCGAAGGATGCCAAAGTCGACACCCCCGTGAGGATTGCAGTCTACTCGTGTAGCAACTTTCGTAAGTTGTCCTCGTTGAAGTCTCAGTCAGTGTGTCTAAATGAGTTGCAGCTTTTGGTTTCTTCAACGCCTATGGCAATCCCGTGAGAAAAGAGTCTGTCGACTACGTGGTTCATTTGGGTGATTACATTTATGAATATGCAGAAGGCGAGTACGGCTATGGCTATTCACTTGATCGCATCCCGCTTCCCGACCGCCAGATCTATACGTGAGTATTTGGGTCTCATAGAGCGTCAGGCGTGTGCTAACCCGGGTCAGCCTGTACGACTACCGCAAGCGTCTCGCCACTTACAGGACCGACTTGGACTTGCTGGCTAGTCATCAGCAATTTCCCTGGATCCCAGTGTGGGACGACCACGGTCAGTGTGATTGTTCAGTCATTCCATTGTCATGACGTTTTACTCACTCTATACAGAGGTCTCGGATAACACGTGGCGCGACGGTGCTTCAGAACTCAACAACACCGAAGACTCCTTCATCATGGACGGAGGTGTCTCAGTTGACCAGCGAAAAATGAACGCTGTTCGTGCTTACTTTGAGTGGAGTATGCCTCTCTTGATTCGCCGTCTCCTAGACGCAGTTACTAACAGTATGAAGTGCCCATCCGCCAGGTTGACATGGACGACAACCTCCGGATCTGGAGAGACTTCAGTTTTGGCAGTCTCTTCGACCTGATCATGCTTGACACCCGTCAGTACGACCGCGCCGTAAGTTCAATTCTGGAGTGTTTGTGCTTTCAAATTGGAGATCTTGACAGTGACTCCAGATCACGGATGTTTACTGGAATACCAACTACGTGAATTCCATCAAGAACGAAGCCAGCCGGTCCTTGATGGGACCTCGCCAGGAGGCCTGGTTCTACAAGACCCTCCAGGACAGCTCTACCCGAGGTGCTCAGTGGCGTGTCATTGGCAATCAGATCATCTTCAGCCGGATGAACGAGAGCCTCTCTTTCGGTGCCGAGAACCCATTCAATACCGATCAGTGGGACGGATACCAGGCGAACCGCAATCGCACGTTTCAGGTCTTGTACGAGAAGAATGTCAGCAACAACATCTTTCTTGCCGGCGACTCGCACGCATCTTGGGTATCAGATCTTGTCTGGCTTGGCGAGCATGATTACGACCAGAACACCGGATCTGGCTCGGTCGGTGTTGAGTTCGCAGGCTCTGCAGTCAGTTCTCCCTGCCCAGCTGGCCAAAACATTTCGCTCGCAAACGCAAATGTCGGATCCGCCTGGTTGACGGCAGCCAATCGCGAGCTTCAATGGCAAGATCTCTACTACCGAGGATACTACGAGCTTAGCATTGACTACAATGCCGTGAACGCTTCTTTCTTCGGTATTCCCACAACCAGAATCAAGCAAGGACACGAGATCTCGCTCGCCAACTTCACCGTCGTGGCGGGTGAGAACAAACTTCATCGACAGAACGGTACCGCCGCGGTCGGTGGTATCACGGAGAGTGGTAGCTTGAAGAACGGCAGGGTGGTGCAAACTAATCTTACGCACGACACAACTACCGGGGAATATCTGAAGTACAACGCGCCCTAAACCATAACAATCATGGATAGATCGTCCATTTGAATGCGGTAATAATAATATAATTGATTATCACAACATGTTGTGCGTCTGAAATTGACGCCCGTCCTACAATAACCCAGCATGGCGAACTACATGAACAGTAATGAAACCTTGCGTTTACCTCTCAACCTCTGGATGTCCGATTCCCGATATCTTCGGGATGTTCTTTCCCGGCTGGTGAAGATAACAACTGCCGAGCCCGGCCCTGGTCACCTTCCTGCAGTGGCATGGTCAATGGTAAGGTAAATTCTGATTGGCCCGGGCGAACCCTCCTGGATGATCGACCGACTTATCTATGGATGTTTTCTGCAGTATTTACATGGGTTGAACGCAACAGAGATAGAGAACGTCATTGATGATTTGTTATCAACGCGGGGTCGCTTTATAAAGTCTTGAACTATGTGCATCTGCATTGAAGTTTGACTGTCCTTGAGAACCTCTACACTTCCTTCATGACAACTTGGGTATGCGAAGACATGGAAACTCATGAAAAGAACGACATCGAAACACGGTCCTCCCCTCGGGATAGCCAACCGGAGACCATAGTCGGTGAAGTCAAAGATGTCTCGAACGCCGATGCCGCTCTTGACTTCCTACGGCGTTGCGGTGAGGTAAAGCTTATGACGGCGGCGGATGAACGGAGCTTAAAGCGAAAGATCGACTGGAGAATCGTACCTCTCATGTTCGGATGCTACATTTTACAATACCTTGACAAGACTTTGATCAACTACGCGAATGTCATGGGCTTGCAAGAGGACACAAGCATCACCGGAGACCAGTACTCCCAGCTTGCCATGATCTTCTACGTCAGTTATTTGGCTTTTGAGTTCCCCCATGCCTGGGGAATGCAGAGATTTCCCACAGCAAAATACATCGGCGTCATGGTTTGCCTCTGGGGAACCGTACTTGCCGTCACATCAGCTTGCCACAACTGGGCCGGCCTCGTCGTGACCAGGGTTCTGCTGGGGGTATTCGAAAGCGCCGTTGCACCTTCGTTGATTGTCATTACGACCATGGTAAGAGACCATTATTGCCCAGTTACTTTTCATGTACTTACTTCTGTAGTGGTACAAACGTCAGGAACAACCGCCCCGGATGGGGATTTGGTATCTCGGAACAGGCGGCGGCGTTATCGTTGGCTCTCTCATCTCCTTTGGCTTCCAACATTATGGCGGTTCCGGGTTCACATCTTGGCAGATCATGTTTCTCATCTGTGGTCTGGTGACTGTCGCCGTCGGCATCACGGTGATCGTTGTTCTTCCGGACAACCCCATGAGCGCCAAGTTTCTGTCTGCCGAAGAAAAGGTTTGGGCTATCGAGAGGCTGCGTGCCAACCAAACAGGAGTCGAGAACAAGCACTTCAAATGGCCACAATTCATTGAGTGTTTCACCGACCCACAAACGTACCTGCTGGCACTCATCACAATCAGCTCCAACGTTCCAAACGGCGCGGTCTCTTCGTTTCAAGCAACCATCATCAAGGGATTCGGATACACATCGAAAGAGACAGCGTTGTTGTCGATTCCCTCGGGCGCTGTAAGCATTGTCTCAATCTTAGCAGCAACGAATGTAGCCGGGAGGTTCAATCAGCGTGCCATTAACATTATATGCCTTCTGATTCCCGGGGTCATTGGTGCCGCGCTTATGGCTTTCTTACCGGACGACAATAAGGCAGGCAAACTTATCGGCAACTACATGACGAACTGCATCGGCGCATCTTTACCGCTGCTGTACTCTCTAGTCGGAGCAAACTACGCAGGACATACCAAAAAGGTCAGCTACATACTAAAACATACTTTTTGCAATCACTGACCGATTATCACAGGTGACTATGAACGCCACTCTTCTGATCTGCTTCTGTTTGGGAAATATCATCGGGCCATTGACTTTCACGGCAGAGTCTGCGCCTGACTATATTCCTGCAAAAACTGCGATCATTGTCACTTGTGGCCTTGCAATGATCTTCACTCTTATCCTGCGGTTTTACTACATTTGGGAAAATAAGCGTCGCGACAGGCTTGTCCAAACTGGAGAACTCGGACATCTGCAGGATGTTGAGTTTAGCGACATGACAGACCGAGTGAACAAAGAGTTTAGATACACGCTGTAGCTTGCCGGATAAATGGGCACACACAAAATGAGAACCATGTAGTTCATTTTATATTGTGGTGGATTTGAAGACCTAGGTACTTAGCCGACTTTAGCCCTTAATTAGATGAAATGGAGCATGTGGATTAGGAATCTCATGTTCAAAATCCCAGAGTATGCTCAACAGGTGATGAGAATGGTTTCTAGCTCTCATGCCTTGAGCATATCGGTTGCGAAAAATGCGAAGTACCATCCGCGGCCTCCGCCACCCCTGCATACCGTGCTGTGAAACATTTCCGATGTGCTCAGTATTGACCCCGGAGCCCCGGAACTTGGCCCTGGGCATTTCGAAGCTGCGTGGACTTTTGGGGTGGACCGGTGCAGCCCTATGGTAACTATTTTTAGGGTGATCTCAATCTTGCCTCCCGTGCCGATATCCGTGATGGCTTAAACTTAGCGGGTCATGGAACTCCGATCGTCTTTTGAGTTGCGTGGCACTGGCAGTTCCGCTAGTACGTACGGGCCGGGCGCCTGGTCATGATTAAAAGTATTTGATTTCATCTCCTCCCGCGGACGCTGTCCCCTTCACACAGAAGTTCGTGATCACTTGTCGTCTGGCATTCGAGATGTAAGGCTTCCTGTCGTCCTCGCCAACCACTTACTTTCAGCACACAAGTGCAGTGTTCCAAGTGCCGTCTTTCGTTTTTTGTGACAGCTTTCACTTTTTTTTTTCACTCTTTCCTGGCCAAATACCGGGCGTCCCCACGCCGAAGCTCTGTCTCCTGCTGCCTCCTCGACTCGAAGACCAATTCTTATGCGATGGATACCGACATAATGACTGCCCACGATGCAGAAGTCGACACCTCAAACACTCAGGATACTGCGGACAGTACAATAAGGACCCTCGAAAAGCCATCCGAGGTTGCAAGCAATAACACACTTCTTCCCCCGAGCTCCCCCATCTACTCTACCGAGCAGGTGATTCTGGTCAAGCGCCGTGGCCAATGGGTGCCACCGAAGGCGTCAAGGCTTCGAAACAGCCTCCTGAGTACAATGGGCCTTCTTGAGCTTGCCAACGCGGGGGACTTTGCCGCTAATGTCTGGAATGAGATCCCCGTGCCTGTATATGCCATTGTTTTCATGGCACTTGGCGGCACATTGGCTTTGGTGGTTTCAATTCTGGCCTTGAAAGATACCTTGTTGAGTTGGGAAAACGTCTGCTTTCTTCGAAGAGAAAGGTCGGAGCTGAAGGCAGAAAGATCGAGACGTTTGATAATGGGTGAGTCGACGCTGGACGTTGATGTTCTCCTCGACAGCAACTTCAGAGAGCTTGGGAGCGAAGTAGCCAATCGTTTCGGACTCGACATTTGCAGCGGGTTTGGCGCCTTCTTGATCAGCATCGGGACGTTCATGGCCATCGGAGGTGCCAATCGACAGGTCTGGTTTGCCAGTAACATACTGTCAGGTTATCTTGGCAATGCCCCAATCGCACTCTACGGCCTCATCAGTTCCATTTGGTCCGCCTTTATTTTCCGAAGAGCCTCACAACATCGACACCTTGCTGCTCGGAGTAGCAGACTTCAGGGTAGCCATGCCAAAGCACTTGTCGGAAGACGAACCAGAAACGTCCATATCTTCACGTCGGTCAGCGCCGTAAGCAGCATTATCGGCGGCGCGGCGTCTCTGGTTACTGCAACAAGATGGGAGGGGTACATTGTTCTTATTCCTGTCATTCTTTCCTCCATGTTCTACAACGCATGGCTCCGTCGTCATGTGGCTTATGACAGGCCCAGTATCGGCCGGTCTATGAATCTCAACGAAAACACGGTTATTCAACAGCTCGAACTGGCTGCAGTCACCTGGGAGGAAATCAGAGGACAGTCCTCACCACTTTCCAAGCTGGTTATTGATACGGCGTCTCTCAGTGCCGTCATCAATTACTTCGTGGTAAATGACCTACTGGAAGATTTGTGTGTCCGTCTCATGCAAAACAAGGCTCTGGTCGTCGCTCTCATTGATCAAGAATCTACGGAAGTAGCACTTGACATGAAGCGCTTACTCGCAATCCCAAAAGAAACCCATTCGATTATCTTCGACGCAGCAAACGACATCGTTAGAAAGAGAGGGCCTTTGCACTTTCAATATCGTCAACGATATCTCGCCGAGGTTCTTGGTACGATGTTACGTCTATCTCCGAAATCTACCTAGAACATTCGAGACTTGCTGCTCAGCAACGTTCCGTGGCTACATGGCCAGGGAATGCCATTGTCCATCTTTCGGGGCTGACACTGGCAAGCCTTTGAAAATTTCTTTTAATACAATATAATGTTTAATCTTTTACACACGTAACGATAGCTAGCGCTCGTAGCTTACATAACTTTTGTAGCATGAAACCCCCGTGAATCTCGACATACTGAAACGACCGTGTACATGCACCGATTCCACTTATCTGAGCCAGACCAAATCGATTGAACACTTGATACCGTGGACCCAAACTTTCGAAGGGCAGATAACCCAGACCACTTCGACCCCTTTCCCTCTCCATTCCATTACCTGGTTCCCTTTTCTTCCGGCGGTGCAACAACGACAGTGGCGGGCACATCGAAGCTTTCCGTATCCTTCGTCTTCTGCTTTCTCTTGAACAGGCCCCCAATACCAGAGAAAACCTTCCCAAGAAACCTGTAGACGAGCACAAAGGGCTTGCCCACGAACTTGGCAACCTTCTCGAACCAAATATCGGGGAATATCCGCACGACAACTCCCCAAGGAATTGACATGAAGGCAATGACGATGCATATGGCCCACTGATTCCCGTTGAGGCCCCTTTCCTTGATTTCGAAGACACGGCCACCCACGAACACAATGCCGACCTGGAGGCCGACCATCAAGAGGTTGATAAAGATGAAGAACTGGTTGCGGTGCACTCCTTCAAGGACGTTGAACTTGTTGTCCAGCCTGCGATTGTTGAATTCGTTGAAAATTTGCATCCATACGAAGGTGTTGAAGATGATAGTATCCAGCTGAAGCATTTCATCCTCGCTGTTTCTGTTGTAGTTGAGAATCTCGGGGCCCGCGAAGTAGAGCACAATCGTGATGACCAGTTGGAAAATAGCTTGGCCAATAATCATCTTCCACATCTGGAAACACGTTGTCAGTCAAAAGTTGACCGGATGCAAACGTTAGTTACTTACGTTGATGGTGATCAGAGGAGCACTCTTGGGTTGAGGTGGTCGGTCCAAGATTTTTTCGGTGGGAGGATCGGTGGCAAGTGCAAGAGCTGCAAAAGTGTCCATAATCAGGTTCACCCAAAGCAGCTGGACGGCCTTCAACACCGGCTCCATGTGGCTACTGTACATAGCGGTGATAAATGCCAACATGACTGCGGTGATGTTGACTGTGATTTGGAACTGTGGAAGTGATAAAAGTCAGCTAAATCCCTTGTGATGTCGGTCAGGTCTGGCGTGAAAAAACATACCTGGAGGAACTTCTGTACGGCGTCGTTCACTGCGCGACCCCATTTCAGCGCCGTTACGATCGAGGTGAAGTTATCATCCATCAAGACGATAGCAGACGCTTCTTTGGCGACTTCTGTTCCAGAAATGCCCATGGAGAAGCCAACATCTGCTGCCTTCAGCGCTGGGGCGTCATTGGTACCATCGCCGGTGACTGCTACCGTCTCACCCAGAGCTTTTAATCTGGTCACTAGAATTCGCTTATCTTCCGGTGACGAGCGAGCCAGAACCTGTAGCTTGGGTAGAAGAGCGTTCATGTCCGGCTCGGAAAGCTTGCGGAAAACCGGCCCTTCCATGATCACTCCTTCACCACCAGTGTAGATGCCGCACTCCGTGGCGATTGCCTGCGCCGTGATGACGTTATCGCCGGTGACCATACGAACCGTCACCCCAGCATGTTGAGCCTTGCGAACTGCGTCGGGAACACCGGGTCGAACAGGGTCCTGGATACCGACAATGCCGAGGAAGGTAAGGTTGGAAAGTGACACCAGAGAATCCAGCTTGACGTGACCATCTTCAGACGGCATGCCAGCAGGCGGCCATTGTGCATAGTCCTTGTACACAAGTCCGATTGTTCGTAGCGACCGGCTGGCATATTGGTTGATGGTTGTGTCTAGAGCTTGACGCTGGGTCGAGTCCAGGGCTTCCTCGTCCAAAGTCTCCAAGTTTACCTGCGTCGAACAGTAACCAAGTAAGATTTCAGAGGCACCTTTGACCAGCAGACGATAACCTCTGGTGGGATCCCGAAGCTCGATGACAGCAGCCATGCACTTCCTGCTGGAGTCAAATGGCAACATCTGAACGACTTGCTCATTGGCGCGGGCCTCGGCGAGTGATTGTAAGCCGAGATGGTCTTTGGCGAGAGAAAGCAGGGCGGTTTCCGTCTTGGACCCAATGAAAGTCGCTTGGCCGTCTTCTTCACCTTCAAAGGCGGTAGAATTGATAGCCACAGACTGGACCACAAGTTTCTTGGTTGCTTCAGGGATATTGGCGGCCCATGTTGCTACAGGAACAGCGTTGGGTGTTTTCTCATTCTCGGATTGTGAAAGAGCTGTGAAGCTTGTGTTTGCGAATGTGCCGGCCACGACGGTCATCTTATTCGTTGTCTAAGATCAGATTAGCGACGAGAATAGATGCTTCCAATTAAATGTCCGAGAACTGACCAGTGTGCCTGTCTTGTCAGAGCAAATGGTCGTAGCATTACCCATCGTCTCACAAGCACGCAGTACGCGGACCAGGTTGTTCTCCTTCAACAACTTCGTGGTAGCAAACGCCAGTGCAAGAGTCACTGCTAGCGGCAGTCCCTCAGGTACCGCCACGGCAATGATAGCAATAGCAACGACAAGCAGGTCCATAAAAGTCGACGCCTTGTCGGCCGGGGGTCGGGGATCATTCGGGAGATCCGCAACGAAACGGAAAAGCAGAATGAAGAACATGAGAGCAGATGCGCCGCCACCAAGCTTGGCGATGGCAACCGCCAGGCCTTCGAGTTTCTTTTGTAAAGGAGTGGCTTCAACATCGTACCGTACAGACATCATGATCTTGCCGAAGCTGCTGTGAACTCCTACGGACGTACAAACGTAGGTGCCGATACCTGAGATTCGTTAGTTGAATGGTCCACGTGGCCCGGTGACACTCACTTACCCTCTAGAACTTTGGAGCCAGAAATGATAAACGGATCGAGGTCATCCAAGTTGTTGTGCTTTGTATTCAGCAGTTTCATGACTTGGTCGCCCCCAGTCTTCTTGAGGACGTCGGATTCGCCTGTAGCCGAAGATTCATCGCATTTAACGTCTTGACCTTCAATCAGGATGCCGTCCGTGGGTACCATGTCGCCAGGCTCAAGATGTAGAACTTCCCCCACGAGGATTTCGTTGACATTGATCATAACAGATCTTCCGGAGCGAATAACCTTGACTAGGCGGTCGTCCTTCTTGGTGTTCAAACGAACAAACGCCTTCTCTTTCTGCCAGTTGTTATGGGAGCCGACGACGACGACGATGATGACAGCGGCGCAAATAGCGACGCCTTCGACCCTGGTTTCCGTAAGTACTCGTGAGGAAGGGAATTCAAACACAAGGTCAAGATCCTGGAGACTCTTACCAATCGACAGAAGCGGGTGCTCCAGCAGGTCTCTCCACGCCAAGTGTTTCGTACAGACCGAGAGCGAGAGAAATGATACCAGCGACGGTCAAGAGAATGATGACCTTTTCGCTCAGCTCAACATACATGAGCTGCCAGATAGACTTGCCCTTCTTCGGGGGAAGGACATTGCGACCGTAGACGCGCGTGCGATCAGCGAAGGGTGACGATGACGAAGAGACATGCCTCTCGGGTGGTGTCGATGGCTTGGAATCTAGTGAAGAGTCCACGGCTTCGTTGAAAGTAATTGTCGATTTCACACCCGTCTCATCGACGCTAAGACCGCTGCATACATCAGTTTGGATGCCTCGGGCGATGCCATGGAGACCTCCAAGGGCCCGGAACGCTGAAAGGGACTTCGGGTTGAGCAGCTTGTTGAGCTGACCAGGAGAGAAAGCAAATGGGTTGTTGTCGACGCGAAAATCATGCTCAGTGCCAGGGTCCGGGTGCAGAGCGGAGTTTGGATCCTCGAGAACAAAGCTGGGTGCTGCACTGGGAGCAGCCGTAGTGCCGGATGGAGTCAAGAAAGGATTGGTTCCATCGGGGAGAATGGTATCGGCGTCGCTAACCGCCCGTGACCGAGAGTCCGGCTGTGTGGGGTTGGGGCTGAGGAAGCTATCAGCCATCATGAACTGCTAGAGTCATGTATGTACGGGGTGGTGAAAATGAGAAAGTGTTGTCGAGCTGGAGCAAGACGTGCCGAAGAAGCGGCGGCCAAGCAATATGAATACTTCTGCGCGTCTGCAGAGGGCAGCTTTCTCCGGGCTCCCTCCTGCAAGCTTGACTGGACTTGGACCATAACAGCATCATGTCCTCATCTGAAAGAAGAGACATGGCTCTCCACTTCTCAACAGAGCGGCAAAAGAAAAAGATCAAAGGGCCCGGCCGGTTTAGCACTGCCACAATTCAACGTACGGGTACAATATATTGACGGAATGATAATCTTGGATGCGATCTGATAAGCTCGGATGTCGAGGAATGGGCCCGGCGAACTCTCGACAAGCTTAAACAAGCAGGCATCTTGCGGTGTGTGTGGAGTGAAGCCCCGCCGGTAACAGTCTAGGTCAGCCTCAGAAACCAACGGACAGCACATGATGCAGCCTTGGCGGTTTAAGAGAGGAATCCAAGGAGGTCTTGATGAAGATCATGAGCGGCGGGATGTGGACGAGCCCAGTGAAGGGGAAGGTGGACGCGACGGAAAAGAAAGATGAACCGGAGATGAGCTAAATTTCTAAGCACTGACAAGGGCGGACGAGGGATTTTCGAGCAAAGATTAAGCGAGATGATGGAAGGATCAGACGAGTTTCTCTGGAGGGGGAAAGTTTAGCCGTCTGACAGACATCACAAATTCGGTTCGGATGGCGAGGGATTTCCTTCTCCTCGAAAACCAGCGACAGGCCAAGAGTCAGACAAAAAGAGGGGGCTGGAATTCTATTCGGCAGACGTGAAGAAAAAATCTTCGACAACGCTGTGTTGGCGGCTCATTAGGAGCTTCAAATGGAAGGTCAGACGGAGCACGTGTGCGGTTGATACGACCTCGCCAGATCTTTCCCTGTCACCATCCCTTCGCGAAATCCTGCTCGCAATCACATCAAGCGGGGGGCAGTCCCACCCGGTTCACCGTGTTTCCAGCCTCTCGCCGCCGCCATCGGCGTTTGCGCAATGGATGGCCAGCGGACGTGAACTCCTCCTCTCCCTCCCGCGCGGGATCGCCCCCGCGCTTTGACTCGGGGCGTGTAGCAGGACTGTAAAACCTCGTGGCCTTTGTTTCTTGGTTTCTTGGCCGCCGACAACTGTTCCTGGCTGCATTCTCTAAAGCAAGTGCTCACAGTCTACCTGATGACGCCACCTTCTCTCAGTTAACACATCATGACAAGATCAGCCGAAGACCTCTTACATACACAGCCTAGCCAAGAGCTTCATCAGGCAGACTGTCGAGCCGAACAATGATTGTCGATAGGCACGAGACCGGTCACGTCGAGCCGGAAGCCCCTCTCTCGCCGATCACACTGTTTCCTGCAAAGCCAAGCACTCCGTGACCGCGTTGAATCAGGGCCAGGTAGCATTTGTACTTTCATCAGCTTTGTGAGCGAAATGGCGCACGTCTACGGAGTATCGGCCTGTCCATTTGATGCTACTCTGCACTCGGAAACTGTTCTTTCCGCGGTACTTCATGCCCTGTAAAAATGCCGGCAGTTAGTGCGGCGAGGTTGCGTTAAGCACCTGGAGGAACAGTCGTAAGAAGTTCATCTAGCCCGGCAATGGGCGCTAAAGACACGAACGACTCGGAAAATCTAGCATTTGGCATCGCCATCAACTTTGACGACTTTTGATAGATATTCGGTCGTGTTTTTATTTTATTTTTCCCTCCTTTCCTCGCCATGAAAGTGACGGGACGAAAATCAACTAGTCGGTAAGGATATTGACTGGGCCATCAATTGTCTTGCCAGCCCCTGCCGTTGATCCACGGAGTTCTCTTGGCACGCGTAGGTTTTCCTCTGCTCAACGTCTCTTAACTTAAGAATTCCAGACGATGTGCTGGGTGATCTAGATGATGAGCACCATCAAACTCACACATTTGGAAGAATCGAAGTTGAAGTCAGAAGCACGATAAGTTTCAGCTATCACAAGGTGTCTAATCTCCAGGCTTCAACTGATGAAGCTAGTTCTTCTGCTCCCGTAAGCCAATGTTGTTGAGAGGAGATGACTTCACAGCATCATAATGATGAAGTCCGTACATCGACTCTTCCGAGGTTTCGATCTCTCTCTTTCCTCGGGCATAAACCTCCGCATCGTAGGAGTCAATCGCAGCAGCCATGCTCTTGGCACCCTGCTGCACCGCCACCAAAGCATTCACCAAATTACCCGCATCCTGCAAAGCATTGTTCAAGCCCTGTCCTCGAACTTGCGTGGATTATTGATTAGCATAAGTCGGGGTTGTCTAAATGGTCGACATAAACCTACACGGACACATCGGATGCGCAGCGTCCCCAGCCAAAGTAATTCTACCGCCAAAGTTGTTCCAGGGGACGATACTGGTCCACTCCGCGTACTGTAATGCGAACAACTCTTTAGCAACTGTACTCTTGCGAACACGGACAACATAATATTACCTTATCTCTTGGAATATAAGTATCATCCGGGACCCAAAGCGCCGCGGATCGGTATGGTTCGCAATATGAGCCCGCAAGCTTTTTGAAAAGCTTCATTCGGCCTTCGTTTGTTTCGGGGGGCTCCTCGTCGGTCCACAGAGAAAGGGCTACTTGGAACTCCCAAGTTTTGGGGTCTTTGGGATCAGGTACATCGGCCACTTAATTCCGTTGTTGCATGTGAGTATTGTGAACGGCAATTTCCAAGTTGCGATACATACGAGCTAAAAAGAATAATGTTTCTTGGTCTGGATGAACAGACATCTGTTTCCTTCTTAGTGTCTTGATGTCTACTTGCATGAAATGACAGCTGACTTACATTTGCAATGGGATGGATTCGTTTGCGAAGGTACATTGCTTGTTCTGCGGAATAGCGACATCCGATGTTCTATGAATGTATCAGGACAAGTGATGAGGTGCGGGAAATCCGTGTGAGACTACCGTTGAGACCAAAGGAACTCGTTTCAAAGTTCTTGCTTCGCCTTCGACCAGGTGGTTCCTCACGACGCTTTTGGCTGCGACTAGTCAGGCCAAGGCCTCTTCTGAGGAAATCCGGACTTGGAAAACTTACCTCCATCAGCTCCAATGACGATATCGGCCGTGATACTTTCGCCATGCTGGAAGGCAAGTACAACTTCTCCTTGGTGAATTTTGACTTCCAGAAGTTCGTGTCCGAAGTTCACGTTAAGCTCTTGTCGAAAAAGGTTTCGAAGCTTCTGGCGAACGACTCGTCTCGCGTCATCGACCGGAGCTGCAAACAGAAGCTCTCCAGTCTTGCCGTCAGAAATCGGCAAGCTCTGCGCTTGTTCTTGGGATGGCTCCTGCCAAGGATTCGTATATGCCAGAAATAAGTCGCGAAACAAGTGAGCCGGGAGGCACTGCTCGACATTGCGGCGAGACCAATGGAGGGCCATAGTCCAAGTTCTTGGGTTGTTGTCATATGTGTCTTGCGACATTCCCTCAAATACAGACACCCGGATGTTGGCCTAAGAGAAGTGTTACGTTTTAACTATAGTATAGAAGGGTTTGACGCACCTTTTTCAGTCCTTGCGCAATGAGCAGGCCAGTTGCGCCTGAGCTCGTTAGCACATGTCCAGTAGTCGCATGTCGTGAAATTGAGAGATGGCATACCTGCTCCAATGATAGCAACATGGAGGGTTTCGGAAGTCATTTTGAATAGAGGTAGAAGTTCCGGATCTAGAAGTTAGAAGATAATGGCAAATGGAAGTTGTGGCAGTGGTTCATGAATACATGTATTGTCCAAAGGCTGGCAGCTAAGGACGGGTTAAGTATTTGAATCTTTCCTGTCACATACTCCCATAATTGATATCAGCAGGCTATGCCAGGCGAGCTCGCGTCTTCGCGACTATAGGAAAGCCACGAGAAGGTCGAATGAGTTCGTGCTTCGGTGGCCGCTCAAGTTGCCAAGATTCTTAGCTCTTCCGATGTCCACTTGGAAGCTGTTGACGAGCACTGGGAATGGGTCAAAGTGCATCATTCTTTGTTCGGCGCGGCGAACTTATGATGTCCGAGACCGCTAGGTCAGTGAGCGACGATATGTCGTCGTATCCGTCCCGGCGTTGATGTGGGAGCCGATCCGTGTGGGAAACGCAAAGACGCGAAACAGTCCGGAAACTCCGCAGCTTCCGTTAATGACGGCCTTGGGGGGCATTATCAACGACTTTACCGCAGTCCCTCAGTGATCCCGTATTCAGTCTCAGAGTTCCGAGCTGTATACATAGCCAAGTCCCCACGTGGTCGAACGCTCAGGAGTCAGGAGAACAACTTGGTGTTAAGGGCAAACTGTCGTCAGGCCCTTCAACGGGACTCGTACATGGAATTATGGATGTTCAGGTTTGAATTTGGTTTGCTGTATGCCCCGATACAATATCATTAAATGAGGGTAACTATATGTGCTCTTCTTCCATCTCGATCAAATCTGCAAGGGTCCCCGGGTGTCTTGTCCATATCGTCTTCGACCGAGTCGATTCACGTGCTTGTTATCTCCTGTTGCACCTCTGTTTGCTTTAGAATCCCATGCTCTCTATGGATAATAGCTTCTTCGCTACAATTTCGAGACTCCCCCGTAGTTTGAGTATCAGAGGTTTCTCTTCCACCAGCTGAAGAGATTACGGTTCGGTTTCCCGGAAGTCTTTTCGACAGATTGGTCAACGGATGAGAATTTATTTCTCCGGTCCCGCTGTTCCCATAACTTCCGAGAGGATATTTCGTCTTACACGACGAAGATCCCAGCAGTGATGGAAAGTATCTTTTGAAAAAGACCTTCAAGGCGGAAGAGCAGCCACAGAAGATGGCGATATAAAGTTCCAAAGCGTACCAGTTCAGGGAATCGGCAAGTTGTTGGTATAGCTCAGGCTCGTTCGCAAGTCGACGGACGTAGTAAAATCGCACGCATCCGGCTGTGAAAGATGTAGCAGTCAGCTCATTGACCATATGTTGTTTCGAAGGCGTCATACTTAGCACCTACCTACAACAGATATTATGCCCAATCCGAATACTGCCGACACCGCCCACTTCTGTCTCTGTGTGTTTTGTTAGCTTTCGAATTTCCTGTGAAGACGGACTCCCACTTGCCTTGGGCAGTTGCAAATTCCAGACCATTGGGATTGGGCATATCCAAAGGCAAATATCGGTGACTATTACGATAACACCCGAAGCATCCCAAAATGCTTGTTGTGTAGACTGGCTCATGCATCGCTGCATGTATACTACGCGGTCTCCTTTTGATGTCCAGAAGACATTGGGCGGGCTGCACTCAACCATTGACATGACAAAATGAGCAATACCAAGGCCAATGACTACCAATAGCAGTCCGTGGACAGTCCATCGCATCCTTGGTCGGTTGTCGAGACGCAAGTAGAACAGAAGCAATGCGACTTTTACCAACAACATAGCCACGGAGTAAAACAATCTAGAGACCCAGTATGCCTACAATTATCTTTGTCAGTCTCATGGTAAAGTTTGATATCAACGCCGAAGAGAAGATCAGCGTGGTGCGCCTTACCAGCAGCATAGGCTCCCATGCTTGTAGGGGAATGTCTACTTCTGATCCCAACACAGTCAGCATCTGGGCTGGGGCTCCCAAGACGTGCATGATCGACTTACTGATTCGTCCAACACCATAGGTCACCGCTATCATTACGCTGATTGATAGGCCTAGAGTGGCGATCTTCAAATGTCAATAAGTTGGCCTTCCTACATTGCCATTTCGACATTGTGGTTAATCTTACTGCGCCAGCAATCATCATGACTGATTGGGGGTATATCAGCTATCTCGCTTGGTGAGTTTGGAATGAACTGAAACATACTGTCGTCAATTCCAACGGCCTTTGTGATGACAAGTCTTGTCCATATTCGCATACCCATGATGATGATAGTGAAAACGATGAAAGCTGCGTTGACACCAAGGGCTCTGCTTTGCACACTGTTGAATGTCATGGCTGAAGTATCCCGAGGGCCTACTGAACTGATAAACTTGCTTCAACAACAGTCACCTTCGAGACTTAAGCGACTTACTTTGAGAATTCGCATATACGTCGTACAAGTAGATATATTGACGAGACTGATACGGGATCTTGCTCGTTTTCATAACGCAGCTTCGGAGACTTGAGTGCGCCATGCTCATCCCGCTTGGACAGTACCAAGGATGCATTGCAACATATCAAGCAGCCGAACCATCTAAGACTTGAAGGATCATACGCACAAGACCCCGCTTCACACACTGTCGGGTAGTCTTCGCCTGCAGAAAGGGGCATTCACGAGTCATACCAAACACCCATCACGCCAAGCTTATGTTGTGTGCCCATAGACAAACGACCAACCATTTCTGTCCTTCGTATTATGCTTTGTAGCGTCAATTGCTTCGAGAAACATGAGTTATGTTCGCATTGGAAGCTTCCCAGGAGTTTCTACTGGTGATATCATTCTACCATAGGATTCGCTCGCCAGAATTCGCCACAAGCATCTGCAGCTCGTGAATTTGAGTGCTATTCCTCCCACCTATTACGCTAGAGCCCGAAACTTCCAACCATCTTGGCCATCAAGGCACCAAGTTCGCATCCTGGCAGCTTAGCCTTCAAGATGTCGTTACCATTTTTATTTTTCACTTGGTGTCTTCCGCCGTCATTGCTGGTATCCATTGGTGCGAAGGGCACGACCACGATGTACTCCCCCTGTGGTAAGATTCCCTGTTACGGGAAGGACACCGTAATATAGGAAGCACGAAAGATCCAGTAAACAAGCATGGCCCAAAAGCGGACCGACTCAATCATCGGATACGTTCCCGGCATGTTAGGTTCAACATCCTTGATGGCTGGTTGATTGAGCCAACAGTTCTAAGACAACCGTGTGGATATAGAACAAACTCATCGACAGCATGGGCTCCTTTCCTTGGCTAGTCGGCATGCCAGAAGTAGAAGGGTCAACACCGTGGGAACATTGCTCGTGTAGGCGCGGTCAAGGCGCACGGAATGAACAGATTCAGGGTTTACGATCTCCACTCACCACAAGTCCTCTTCCTTGTTTGTCCTTAGCACAACCCATGACAAGAGGCCCCCATGAGTGATGCCACGGCTGGGTGCCTTGAGAGGCCTACGGTGACCGTATTGAGTAAAGAACCGCGCGTGTGCGATTGAAGGTAGTTGCCTGGGCTCTGAGTGGGCTCGAAAATACTTTACTTGTGCAAGAGCAAGATGTGTGTAGTGATTTACTGGCTCAGACGTGAGCCTCTGTGTTGAAGAGCATCGGTAGTGTCACGACACCCTCAACAACGCGAACGCCTTTACATGCCTAATGGTGAGAGAGGACCACAAAATGCGAATGGGTAAATGTAACTGATCTGATTGGACTTGGTACATTACTTTCGCACAGTTTCCTTATGTGATTCATGGCAAGCCCGCGGACGACTCTGCAAAACCATTTGACCAGGCCGATCCTTCCATTCACGACCTGACAGTCGCCAGCAAGTAACCCTGATTATCGATGCGCGTCTTCAAGTTATGAAAATGGAGACCAAAAGGTCCAACAAACCATCTGGCTTCGGATTTGGCGTGACCTTAGAAGCGGAGACATTCACGGCCCCTTTGTATCTCGGAGTCTCTTGAGAGTCCGAGAGCAGCCTCCCAAGGCGGCGCTAGCAGTATCAACCATAAATTCACCTGAGGCATTTTTAGAACACAAATTTGGAAGAAACGTCTTTTGTGGCTCGTCCTAGCAAGATACGGCTGATACTTCGTGGAGAATTATTGCGTCTCGTGGTAATATGATCACGTCCACTCCCGGGGGAAAGCCGGTCGGAACTCCGGCAAGCCGGGACGCGGCTCCGTGAGCGCGGCCCCACCCCCGGATACCTCCACCTGTTCCTGGTCATGTGACCATTCTTTATCTAATTGGATCATTGGGTCTTCTCAATGGGGTTGGCGACCCACAGCTGCAGTGGCCAGCCGTGTGCACCTGCCAAACACTTGGAAGCGCTTTCTCCTTCCTTGTTTGGTTCCTGCCACCGATCTTTCACGGCGGCCAGTCCGTCACCAAACTCGACTTCCATCCTCAACGTCAACCTCAGCCTTCCATTCGCCTCAAGCCACCTTCGTGCCATACCATGACAGCAGCTCACGATGTCAACATTCAACGGACTCGTCGAAGAGTTTCCTGACATAAGAAGTAAGTCCTGGTCCAAAACGGAGCCGAGATCACGGGAGCACCTGGTTCTTTGCCGAGAGCTTCGCATCCCTCAACCGTGTTCAATTAGACGCGCTTTCAATGGCCGATGCTGATGGAGTCTCAGTCGATTTCTTCCGGAAACACGCCGATCGGCGTCCACCACTCGCCTGTTTTCTGAGCCATGTTCACAGCGACCACCTTGCAGGGCTTGAGAGCCTGCGATCGCCTTTCGTCTACTGCTCTGCGGCCACACGGGAGATGCTGCTCCGTCTCGAGCGGTACCCTTGTCGAATCAATTACGCCAAAGGCATCCTCGAGGCCCGTATACAGACATACAAGCACCTCAAGAATCTCCTCAAGCCGCTACCCCTGGACACGCCTACTACCCTCGAGTTTGCGCCCGGAAGCTACATCCAGGTCACTTTGTTCGACGCGAACCACTGTCCTGGTTCTGTCATGTTTCTGATTGAGGACTCGCATCATGCCATTCTCTATACAGGAGACATCCGAAGCGAACCTTGGTTCGTGAATGCCCTCGCTAGAAATCCTGCAGTCGTTGAGTACACCTGTGGCATCAAGAAGCTCGACAAGATATACCTTGACACATCTTTCATTCAAAACATACCCTTTCAGACAAAGGCCGATGGGATCGCCGAACTTCTGCGCAAGGTTGCGATGTACCCGGATGACACTGTCTTTCACATCCAGGCATGGACCTACGGTTATGAGCAGGTCTGGATCGCACTATCGAAGGCCCTAAGGTCCAGAATTCATGTCGACGACTACAAGATGCGGATGTTCTCGTCTTTGACCGGCAAGGCCTCAAACGATCGCTTCAGCTCGTCGATACACCTATGTCCGGAAGCTCCTGCGTTGGCCGGCTATGTCTGCGGCAACACGCCCCATCCAGGTTGTTTGACACGGGATGAGCACGTTCGACTCCACAGCTGCGAAAGAGGTAACCTTTGCTCTGTGGTGCGTAACTCCAAAGTCGTTTTCATCCAACCTGTCATTGCCAATTTTACCAATGGCGCCGAGATGGCAGAAGTCGGCATCGGTGGGGGTGGGGACGACTTAGAACGGGACGCTGTGCTCGATACCTTGTCTATTACCGACGTCGATGCCATCTTGGCGTTGGTCGAGGAACAGACGGAGCTTTCGCAGGATTCAAGAACCAGGCTACAGACACTTCTGGAAATCGGCGCGAAGACCGGGCGAAACATGTCCTTGGACCTCGGCATCTCGTCCTTTGGTGACAAGAACGAAGCTGCCATCGTTGACGCTTTCCGATCGATAGGGCAGAAAAGGCAGATTGAGCTTGGCGATAATCTCCCTAACGCGATACAGGGTTCCACCCAGGAATTACCGGCGAAAATCACGTTTCCATACTCCAGGCATTCGTCGTATCAAGAGCTTTGCGATCTGGTCCAAATCTTCCGGCCTCAAGATATCTGGCCGTGCACTGTCAATCCTGCCGACTGGATCAGAGACAACATCACTGTCCGGTCACTGTTTGGCGCCTTCTGCTCCGGTGATGTGTTCGAACACGATCTCGTGATGGAGAACCGCGCCGACCGATGTGTCAGGACACTCGAACGGCAGCTATCTCAAAACCTTGACAGCAATCAGCTTTCTAGGGGTGACACGGAAGCCGTAGCCCAGCATTATTCCGAAGAGACCCAATCAACTGGACCCGAGACAGCTGCTGCAGAGGTCGAAAAGCAGGCGGCTGGTGTTGATACCGGTTCTGAGACAAGGCACTCTTTGGACGGAGGAGTTCAGGTTGTCCAGGAAGCGACAATTCAGGGCATAACCATGAAGCCGCTGCCTTCATCTCGTAAGATATCGCGCGTCCGAGCAGACGCGTATCGCTGTATGGCGAGAAACCTGATCGGCGGTGACTGGACTCCGATCGGTCTCTTGTCCACCTTGGATCATCATACAGTACTCGATGGCGACCTCGGAGGAATCTGAGGATCGCTCCGGTTTTACGTATGGCTGCCCCACGTCCAGTCGTCAGTAGATGGCATATGCGGCAAACGAGAGCAGGAGACTTTGATTATCATTGATGGTCGGCTCAGCTGACTTGATGAGCTCTCAGACTATGGATGGTTCGCAGCGCTGCTGCGTTCCAGCCCTACATCCGAAGGTACATATTTCCACCTCCCTAGCACAGAAGGGATTACTCGTCTACTGTGGACGTAACGCCCCTGCCTCCGAGATACCCCATTTTCCATGGATGTACTGACGCAAACTCTTCCCCCAGAACGCGAGCGGCACAGCGATGCCACCCACAACAAGTAGAATTGCGCCCAGTTCGAAGGTGGCCCCAAGATAACCCTGTGACTTCAGCCAAGGGCTTACGGCATAGCTCGTCGCGAAACTCAACATGTACCCCGCCCCGCCGACGATGATCATGGCCGGTGCAGCCCAACGAGGGAAGGCCTCTGTGACCCAGAGCGTCGATGCGATGCCGTACGCGGCGGCGCTGAAGGCATTGAAAAGATATGAAACAAATATCCAAATGAAATTCCACTTGTACTGTACAGTGAGGCCGTACAGGAACACACTTCCTGCGCCTGTCAGCACGGCGGGAAGGAAGGCGATGAGGTAGTGCTCAGCATCTCGAACACCACCGTTACGGAGTGTGAGGCGGCGAGCGACGCGAGAAGTCAGGATGGTCGACACGGGCCAAGCCAAGAACGATCCAATGGACGAAACCGGGTTGACCAAAGAGATGACGCGCTCCGGAAGGTTGTACGGTGGCTGCGACATTACCACGGCATACGTCTCGCCAATGAAGATCATCGCCCCAAAGTTGAGGGCGTTCAAGATGGCTACCCAGAACACAAGGGGGTTGACAGCGCAGAGCATCGTCTGTAGATAGCAATTCCACATCTCTCTGAACCCGGCGCCGCCCTTGCGGACTCCCCATGATCGAACCATGGTTGACCACATCGTCTCGAGGACAGGCACGGCCGTGACTTCGGCGATGGCCGCAGCTTTGCCCCCTGGGACGTGCTCCCAATCGTCATACATCTGGATCTTTTCGGAACCTCCCTGGACCAGAACATGGCCATCAAAGGCCACAGCTGGGCGGATGAAGTAGGTCTCCGGGAAGAAGAAGAAGACGCAGACGAGCAGACCCAGACAGGGGACCACCCAGGCCGTGTAGAATGCTCTCCATCCTGAGTCCCCCAGGTATGTTACGGCGGGTAATGAGGCAAGACCCCCGCCACAGCCCACACTCCAGAAGAATCCCAGTGCATTTGGTCGTTCGTCGATGAAGGTGAGGTCAATCACCATGAGCATGGCCTGCGAAGAGTCAGTACTGGTTGATGTGAATGCTCATCCGATAACATACGGCACTCAAGCTTAAGCCAGCCGAAAAGCCTTGCATACTCAATGCTCCTAGTAGCTGATAGAAACCCGCAGCGTTGGCTGCCAGGACTGTGGCGACGGTCAGGCAGACCGAGGCGAGCAGAAAGACTGGCCGCCTTCCCACTGCCACCGACAACGGAATCCAAAAGAAAGCACCCAGACCCAAGAAAATAGTGCTCGGCGTCGAGACGAGAATGCTCAGGGGGTATTTGTCGGGCTGCTGTCATGATGTCAGTCCGGATGTCCACCGCGTTGTCTGTTTGAAAGACTTACACCTGCGTTGAACTCCGCAGCGAGCGAGCGGTATAGCAGGCTGGCGGCCTGCGTCTCCATCATAGAAACAACCGAGTACAGCGTGATGACGGTTAATGCGACGATTCGCTTTCGCAAAGACCAGGTCAATGGGTCATTGGGCGAGTTGCTAGGCATGGGAAGCTTCAACGTCTTTCCATCGGAGGTGATGAGAAAGATGCTGCCCGCGAGGTCGGCTGACACGGGGCGTTCGGCGGAGCGATTCATCGTGGTGGTTGCTAATAAGACGGAATGAAGGCAGTAAAGAGAGGACAACTAGAGAGCGGATGTGTTGATTGCGACACAAATAACAGCAACAACAACGAATTCAGATTACGACGGCCGGTGTGCTGCCAGAACAACTACCTGAAAGCCCCATGGCAAGGCAAGGTGTGGATGTGGTAGCGGGAAACAACTACCCTTTTGAATAGACTCGAAGGTTTCGTTGACATGTGTTGAAAATGCAAAGCCCATGTCTTTGGGTTGCGGTCAGCGGGAAGTTCGGTCTCGCCTGCGACAATCAATGAACGATTTGGGAATCGTCACAAAGTCTATTCGAATGAATACAACGGTGCCAAGAAGAGCAGACATAAGGTAAAAGTAAGGCTGGTTCTTACTCCACGCCGCCATCTGAAACCAGCGCCATGGCCCCTGGATGAGGCTATTCGTCTTTCGGGAATGACCCTGACGTCCGTAGAGAGTGAAAGTACACGAGAGCGACGGTGTAGAAGAGGATGGCAACTGATCCCGGTCGCAGGGACCTGGTACGGGGGAAGCCCCTTCGTTGCAATAAACACTTCTATTGAACCAGACGACCAGGGGAAAAAAAAGAGTTTGTGCCTGAATTGCTCCAAAGAAAGTCCCCTGGTCGCAAACTGATTGCTATAAGGATCGTGCCTGAAGTTTAAAACTCATAGACAGCAAGTTAAGACCGTTGTCCCCTGTTTGGACGACTACCGACTCGCCCAATTCGTTTCAAGCGGAAGCTTATTGACAGCAGTTGCGACCACGGTGGATCGCGGTCTGCTGCTTGAAGTGTTAGTCTCTTGTTATTGCTACGTTGTTAGTATTATTGTGATATCCCAATGTTTCGCGCAAGGGGCATTATGACGTCCAGGCTTGACCCAAGTCCCTCCCCAGGGCCCATGGACATCTCGGAAATGGCAGACGAGATCGGCGTGGGTCTGCCTGTCGGCAGCAGCCGTGCCTGTCGGCGGTTGCAGCATTTGATGTTTCGGTTGAGTTGACCGTTTAACAGTCGTTCTGCAGCGAAGGGGTTTGAAGCCATCAAAGAAGAAGGCAAACGCGGAATATGAGATGGTTCTGCTCAGAGGCTCGCGACTTGTATCCCAAGTAGTCGGTGATAAGATGCGTCCGAGAGCTGCGGTCTCATGCGCTGCGTGCACTGATGCACGTGTACAACACCACCATCAAACCTGGCTCTCCATTCAAGGTTCAGTCTTTATTCGTCAGCTTTTCCGGTACCCACGAGATGTGTTGCGTTGCGGAATGACCCAAAAACCTTCAGTTTGTCCATCGGCCGAGTCTGGAGATGCAGCGGGTTTCAGAGCATCTCGTTCGTCGCTTGTCCGTCGTGTTTTGGTGAAAGCTGCGGGTAGGGTGGCATCGAATGGTGAACGGTTGTCGCACATAGCAGACACGCATTCTGCTCGGAACATGCAACCCATTTGTACGTCCTCACTGGGATTGATCGATCGGTCAGATTCAAGCAGCACGTCGCCGTTGATTCGTTCACCCATCAGCCCGGAAACTTGCACGGCCAGGCCCGGATGAATCAACCCACATTCCTGAGCAGAGGGCAGATTCTCCGGAAAAGCCCCCGCATTGGCCGACAGGAGCTCCGGGGGAGACGGAGCCAGAAGCCTGCAGTCCCCCTTTTGGGGGGGGGGCAGCTTGGCCGCGGAGTGTTTACGCGGGATGCTTGGATTGGGGAAGCTGGGGGAGTATTACCCCAAGAACTCCAAGCCACGAACAGGTGGTGTGTGTTGCCGCACGAAACACTGGCAATGAAACCAGGAGCTGAAGGCAAAATGAGTCCGCGATTAGATACCGAGAAGACTCAAAGGAGCGTCTTATGCCGGATATTTATGTGTTTCTGTCTGGAAACAAACACGCCATTCTCAATTGAGGGAGTCATTCGCACACAGAGACAAGTCCGCGGCCAGTTGGGAGTCAACTCATCGTAGGTATCATTGCGTATCAGTATGGTGTTCTCGTCTACGTTTGTGTGCTCTGTGGGGATTGGTACAGCTCGCGGTTTACGCCATCAAATCATCCGCATCCACGACGGGACTCACGCGTCGTCATCTTCGTCAATTATTGCTTATGACTGGCTACGCACTCCATCTCATTCTCAGCTGTCTTTCAGCTACATTGCAGAGTTTGCGCTTGGTAGCTCTGTCCGTCATGTAGCTGTTCGGGTCCGTCTCAGCCGTTGAGGCACCAGTAATGTTCGCATCCGAAAACGCCTGCAGCAACTAAACTCAATGTCTGTGGCTAGTAAGTAGTAGCAATATTAATGCTCAATTATCAATGCTATGTAAATCGTTGTAAGGGAGGACCAAAATGTTTCACTGATTCGTCTCTCTTGCTGTCACATGCAGGCGACTTCAGCATCCTGGGCGCGATTCAGATTCATGAGTCTGTTCACCACGTTCGAACTACGGCGCAATGCGTCCCGAAGTTCAGGGCCTAGATTGACACGGCACGGTGCATTGGCATGGGCAAGGAGCAAAATCCTGGGAAAGATCGGCGAGATTCCGAACATTAACCTGTGGGAGGCGGCATGGGAAACAGAATTGCCCTCCAGAGAGAAGAAGCCAAAGCCGCCGAAAGGTGGTGTCCCGTCCCGTCGCGACCCAAGTTTCCCTCACCAGCGGATTGTCGCCCAGCTTTTTCCAGCGCAAACTTGGGGGCCACAAAGCTCAGTCCCATCGTCGATGCAGCAAACACAATGAGGACTGGAGGCTAGTCCCGATGAGAGAAGGGGGGGTCAGACAGGGATGTCTTTGTGGGCGCAGGAAGAAACGGCCTCTCTGGCCGAAGTGAGCTTCTCCAGTGTTCTGGACTCTGACCAGTCCGCGTACGCAGCGAGAGTCGAGCATATTAGCCGCGGCAACACGGCGCGGGTGTGCGGCCCGGCGGGCAGCCCTCACGGAGGTCTGATGGGTCACTCCTCGAGGACATTGTGCCCGCAATGGCCGCGTCGTACCCCGGTCTTGGTGACTTTTTCATCCGGCGATTTGGCGATGGTGCAATGAGAAGCAATCTATCTCGTGGCAGACGGAGTCGACGGACCCTCTTGCTCCCCAGGAAAAGCCATGGGCTCTTAGCCAGAACCAGAACGGCCGGGCCAAGCTGTCGGCCCTGAGTCCGTAACTGCGGCCATGCTGACACCAGGGCCCAGGCTGGGGGATGGGAATCATGGGATACGATGCCGGGAGAATTGTGGGCACATCTTCCGGCGTCGATGATAAAGGCTTCGTGATGCCCCAAAGTACACACGCATTGGGTAGCTCGCTCTGGTTGGAAAGGGTTCTGCTCTCGTCAATTCCAGTCACGAGGTCACCAACCGTTCCGTTCTTTTTTCTCTTCACTACTCAGCAACTCACATCTCCTCGGAGGCTGCTCGACGACCTTTCTTCTTCTCGGTGTCTTGCGTCCGCCGCTATTACTTGCCCTGTTTGGGATGGTCACGAGGTGCCATTTCTCACTCAATTTGGAACCGACACCGCTGTCAAGAGAAATCTCCCGCGAGACTGCGTTTGGCTAGACCTGTTCCTGTACCGCCGTGGTTTTTGTCCGGATCTTCTTTTGTTGACTGGCTGGCTGGACTGGCTTTTCCACCACTTGGGAATCACTAACGTTGAAGAATCCGTTCGTTGTGGTGTGTTTGCGCCATCACGAGACGTGTCGCAACATATAAGAAGAGGCTTGTCAAAGACGGGGGTTTCGTGTTCGGTCGCCTACTCGGATGGGATCGGTTGGGTTGATTTCTCAGCTCAGCAATTGCCAGGGATTCGATTCGAGGAGCACTTGATCCGGCACTATACCGTCAACGTTAACACCACCGCCATCTCCATCACCGAGATTACCATTCACATCGGCAGCTCGCGGCTGGAAGGCAACAGTACATCGGTATTTGCGATTGTTGGCTGACCGCTGCACCAAATCGACAGTTCCAGTCTTGTGACAAGGAGGACTTCCACAAAAGTGAGACGAGCAAAGAGTCAGCACGTGGGGGATCACTTCTCGACACGGCCTGCTGTGCAACACTCGGCAAAACCTCGCCGTGTGATGTGTGCATATTCTTAGACTCGATAACCCAGGATTCAGCTCACCTTCAACCTCACTTGGATCTTATTCTCTGGGCAACACGGCAGCTCGGATGATCTTGGCCCGCTGGGCCGCTGGCCCCACCGAGGCGCCCCCCGCAGATGGGGAGGAGGGCGGAAAAGGAGGAGGACATGGAGGAAGAGGAGAAGATGGAGGGGGAGGTGTTGTTGGAGTTGGAGATACCGGGATCACAGCGACCCTGACCGAGACTCCAATCAGTAGCAAGCCGAGCTCCGGCAGCACGACACCAGCTCCCGCTGCACCATCCTCCTCCTCCGCACCATCTTCCGTCAAATCACCCAGGCCCAAGTCGAGTCTGGGGAAGAAGGGTCGCAGGGGTGGTGGTTCATCTGGTTCTATCTCTGGCCTTGGTGTTGTTTCTGGTGTTAATTCACCAGGCACAAAAGCGACATCCCGCAGAACATCTGCCAGGATTCTTAAGACCACCCCGCCGTCATCTGCCGCCGTGTCCCGGGCTACCTCCGTCTCCCCTACTACCGTCCCCGTCTTAACATCGTCCATATCCCCTTCTCCCGTCCTTGGATCTGCGGCCACCACAGCTGCAGCATCCGCCGCCACGACGCGCTCGTCGACTGCAACTCCGGCCGGCGCATCTGTTGCTGCTGCTGCTGCTGCTGCTGCGAGTCGCAAAGTCTTTCCCAAGAGCATGGAGCCTCCCGTCGTCTCCTTTTACGGCACCGAGCCGATCCCGCTGCCCTCGCGCTTTGCCGGCGTCAAAAAGCGGCTAATCGCCGGCCACGAAGCCGCCGTCGAGGCTTCCTGGCGCCGTCTCCTCGAAGCCCTCAAGACCGAGATTGCCGACATTCAGGCCCGCGGCTCCGAGCTCATCCCGTCCATCAATTTCACCGACATCAACGACCCCGTCCGCGTCGAGGCATTCGCCCACCGCTTGCGCAGATATGGCGTCGCCGTCATCCGCGGCGTTGTGTCTCCCTTCGACGCCCAGAGCTGGGTTCAGGAGACGCACGAGTATCTAGACAAGAACCGCGAGTTCAAGCCGCCGGCGCTCCACGATCCGACTTGCATCGACCTTTTCTGGACACCAGTCCAAGTCCGCGCCCGCGCCCACCCCAACATGCTGCGAGCGCAAAAGTTCGCCATGTCATTTTGGGAATCAACCGACGACCTGCACATTACACGCGCCCCCGTGAGCTACGCCGATCGTCTACGCATTCACAACGACAAGCTGGGCGCAGTCGGCCAGCAGAATGGCAATTCCGCTGCCGATTCGCTGAGCGCCAGCGCCTCGTCAACCGTCATTGCTCAGATCGACAGTGGCAGTCTCGAGCGTTGGGAGCCCGACGGCTACGGACGCGGCGGCACCTACGAAGCCGTGTTCCGCGGCGATTGGGAATCGTACGACCCTTGGGATCCGGCCGGTCGCGTGGGTGCCACGACGGACTTGTACAACGGCGCCGGCGCATGCAGCGTGTTCCGCATGTTCCAGGGCATTCTGGCTCTCACAAAAGTCGAGCAAGGCATGGTGCGCGTGCTGCCATCCCCGAAGCTCGTCGCTGCATACTTCCTCCTGCGGCCCTTCTTCTCGCCAAAACGCGGTCCTCCGGAACAGCCGGACGGCGGTAAGGCGGATCAATGGGCCGCGTATCTTGACGCGTCCAACTGGACTCTCGACCCGGAACCCAACACCATCATTCACGGCGCGGTCCCCGGCCACGCGCAGCGTATCACCGAGAGATGGCATCCGCATCTGCATCTCCGTAGGAGTCTGGTGTCTCTGCCGAGCATGCAAGCGGGCGACTATGTTATTTGGCACTGCGACCAAGCCTATTCCATCATCACCGGGGGCACGAGACTTGGTGTCCCTCCATCACTGCAAAACGAGTCCAACGAGCTGTCGCTGCTGACTTACACTCCCGTGTGCCCGTTGACACAGACCAACGCTCTCTTCCTCGCCCGCCAGCGCAAAGCCTTCCAGACTGGCCAGCCGGGACCGGACTTTGATACCCTCTTTGCGCTGGGCAGCGAGGCCTCGCATCAGGACCGTCCCGGTGCCAAGGAGGTCGAGGAGTACGGTGGGGTCGATGGCCTGCGAGCCATGGGTCTCGCGCCATACGACGTCGAGCCCGCCGGCGCATCGCCGAAGCGGGAGCTGAACGGAGACGCAATGGACATTGACGATGAGGAAGGCATGCGGAACAAGTCAAAGACGGAGGCCGAGCAGGAGCTCTTGCGGCTGGCCAACATCATCCTCTTCCCCAACCGGTATGACTTTTACATACCGATGAACGGCACCAAGGGTAGCGGCGACCGCACGCCTCGTGCACAGGGTCAAGGCGTGCCCAAGACGACAGTTAATGGTGCAAGGAGCTGACGGCGTTGGTTGAAGGGGCGGTGGCGGCGGGGTGACAGCCGGCGATTGGAGTCGTCGGGCAGAGGCGAGGAGGACGACGAGCCGGAGACCGTTGTTGAGACCGTGACATCCAAGGGAAAGGCAAAGGCGGCCATCACGGTCACGGTCACCGCGACGGATCCCTAGATTGCATTTTTCTTACCATGATACCCTGCAATCTGGCATTCCGCCGGTCGGAGAGGAGAAGGATGTGAGGAGTAGTTGGAAGAGTATTTGAGGCCGCCCCTTCAACGTGACGCAGGAAAGCAAGCAAACGTATTAGTGGATGGAGATTTGATGTTACGAGACCAGATCTGTCGAGGATAGATCGCGATTAGATGCAGTGGAAACCGAGCAAGATCGGCGGTAGACTATCAGACATGATGCATTGATGGAACTTGGCAGGGTCCGCTCTTGGGCCCTCATGCTTTTTGATTTTACCTATTTCGATTTTGTTTGCAATTGGGGTTGGTTGAAAGCATCAGACGAGATGGATGGCACTGTCATGATGAGCGGCCGGGAGGTTGCCGGCTCACCGTTAGACGGGACCGGGACATGTTCCCGGTTTACCACTTGAATTTCCAGAAACCAGACGGGCTTCACCGGGCCTGTTCATCCGTCGTGTCTACCACCCGGCATCGCATTTTTGGTTGCGATTTGATTCCGGCCCTTCGGTTGCTTAACAAGCCCTTGAGAGACCGAGGCAAGATAGATAGACCTGCATATAGCTTTCACTTCTCTCGTTGCATTTCAAGCGCTGTCCAGTTTTCCGTGTGTCAAATCTCGGCCTCACCATCACGGAGCCCGCGCGGGAACACACCGCAACCCCAAGTACCCACGCGCGCACCGCGTCTCCGTGTCGTCTCCCGGTTTTCATTTGTTCTCAATCGGCGTTCCGAGCTGTCATTATCTTCCCTTCAGCCGATTGACCGGTCATGGCTCGAAAGATCAAAAGCCCCCTCTCGGTCTGGGTCCTATCTGGGCCTCTAGCGTTCCCGGCATGACCCATAACGCGACTGAAAGTACGTAATAAAACACACGCCAAAAAAGAGGGTTCATGTTCGTGCCGCCGTGATAGCAATTCCCCGGATGGCAGGGTCCTTGGTGCCTGAAACCACTCCACTGTCATCTGATTTCTATCGTTCTGGAATCGGTCTGGTTGGTCTTCATTGGCAGAGACACCGAGATATTCAACGGCGGCTTCTCTAGCTTCAACACCAAATGTCTTGGCCTCACGAAGCAGCGCGGTAAAGGTAGAGACGCCCTATGCAGCATGCGGCCAGCGAGTCAGTCCCGACATTCCCGCCGAACCGTGACTGGGAACGCCGCCAAACCGTACTGGGTTGGGCTTGTCGGGGTTCTACCCGCTTTCTGTGCAGCCTCCCTGCAGACGTTGGAAATGCCACCGCGAATCATCCCGTCCCTGGACACTTTCACCTTTCGCCGTCTTCAGAGGTTGCTTCGAATCCAGGGACGCAGTGGACTGCTGTCAGCAATCTGCCGCTGCTGATGTGCTTGTGCCCAGCAGCATGCAACGCTACACACCTCTTTCGGCGTGGCCGCCGGCACACCACGCGGTCAATTATCGGTAGTGTGGCGTGGCAGCTAGAATTGCTCGAGTTTCGCCTCCCGTCTTATGTCTCCAACTGTCCAACATGTCTCCAAGCAAAAGGCCAAGGACCAAACGACATCCGTCGGATAATGACTGGTTTCTCCAGTCAGCGAATCCGACGTCGGATGGTCTTGACCCCATCGCCAAGCCGTTAAGAGTTCGACGGCGGCCACGGTCTAAAGGCTTGACTTGAGAACCGAGGCTTTCTGCCGACGACGATTGGACAATTTAGAGCTGAGAGGTGAGAACGAAATGCTTGTCTGCGTGGGACCTCCAATCGAACACGACTGGATTTCCAATGAAACTCCTCCATCGGAGACTTTGCCTCCCCTTGTCTCTCGGATCAGTGGCTATCATCGGCAGTCAATCGTTCGTCATCGTCTTACACCAATGCTTGAGGTGATTCTGTTCCCTCACCTCACGCCTTACGCCTCATCAGTATCTTGACGGTGGAACCATTCCGCCTCGAAACGTGGGAGGGGACGGGGGGCCAGTCTATGAATCCTCGGGGTCACCAGAGTCACGGATCACAGCTTCCTGCGTACGAACGAACGCCTCCAAGGAACTCTTAGAGGTCTTCGCTCCGTTATCGTCGGTATCGACCGCTCTGACGTTGCCCCGACAAGGATTACCCCCCGCGCCCACCATTGATCGGCCCCAGCCAGCTGCCACCCATTCCCCGGCGCTTTGCTTATCTCTGGCGGGGCCCCTATTAGATGGGTCCTCTCTCGACGGTTGGTCTTGTCTATCATGACCCGAGTAAGTTACATACTGCGTTGTGGTAGTTGATTTCCCTCTCTGTCTCTCACATCCCAGAAACCGGCACGGGGAGACGTCAGATGAAGGTTGGAGTTACCAGCCGGGGGTGAGGGCAAATGGATGGATGGATCCCGCGGACGAGAACGTAGCGTCGGGCCAGGGGCAATGGCACTCCACGAACACTCCCGGCATCTCTGATAGAAATAGATGCCCGTCTCGCACCTCCAGTTCCGAGTTTGGCTGTTCTCGCCTTCTATCCTAAACGGTCTGATCGGCGTCGTGAGCAGTAGTTGCCGACCCTGCAGCAGAGTCCGAAAACACTATTCTCACTACACTCGTTCTCTGAGAATCGGACTTGACATCAAACCTCAGACACCACCCATTGCCAGCATCCATAGCCGCCATCATCACCATGGCCGCCGGCATGGAAGAAAAGACTGTCGGCCTCTCCCGCGCCGACAGCATCAACAGCAACAAACTCGGCCAGGTCGAGTCCGGCAACAATGCTGCCGTCGCACAGCAATACGGCGAGACCATTCGTGGTCTGAGCCCTCGTCACGTCCAGCTCATGGCCATCGGAGGTTCAATCGGTACTGGTCTCTGGGTATGTTTCCATGAATAAGACGTCTTCAAGAAAAGCTTGCTAAACTCAACAGGTCGGTATCGGCGGCGTCCTCTCAAAGGCCGGCCCTCTCTCCCTCGTTCTCGGATACACCTTCTGGGGTCTCCTCTTCATCTGGCCCCTCAACCTGTCCGTCGCCGAGATGTGCGCCTACCTGCCCATCCGCGGCTCCATCTTCGAACTCGCCTCTCGCTTTGTTGACCCTGCTCTCGGTTTCGCCATGGGATGGACTTACTTCTTCGCCGGTCTCATGTTAGTGTGTACAGAATACAGCGCCGTCGCGACTGTCATTCAATATTGGAACGCCGACATCAACCCAGCTGCCTGGATTGCCGTTGCCATGGTTTCATGCGTGGCCGTCAACTTGATCGCCGTCAAGTACTACGGAGAATCAGAGTTCATCATGGCGTCGACCAAGGTCGTCCTCCTCATCGGTCTCTGCTTCATCACTCTCGTCACCATGTCCGGCGGCAACCCCTTGAACGATGCCTACGGCTTCCGCAACTGGGGCGACGGCAACTACATCCACTCCTACTTCGCCCCCGGCGCGACAGGACGATTCTTGGGATGGTGGAAGGTCGTCATCTACGCTGCTTTCACCATTGCTGGCCCCGACATGATCGCCCTGGCCGCTGGCGAGATCCAGAACCCCCGCCGCACCATTCCTCGCGTCGCCAAGCTCATCTTCTACCGTCTCGTCGGCTTCTACGTCGTCGGTGTTCTGTGCGTCGGCATCATCTGCAGCTCCCGTGACCCCGGCCTGTTGGGTGCTATTGAGAACGGCGAGCCCGGTGCTGGTGCTTCCCCCTGGGTTGTCGGCATCAAGAACCTCCACATCAAGGCTCTTCCGGACATTATCAACGCCTTCATTCTGCTCTCCGGATGGTATGTTCGCCTGCACTTACGATACGTTCTCATAAAACTAACAACCCCCTAGGTCTTGCGGCAACGCTTACCTCTACTCCTGCTCCCGCACGCTGTACGGTCTTGCCCGCGATGGCCAGGCCCCCAAGTTCCTCCAGAAGTGCACCAAGGCCGGTGTCCCGATCTACTGCGTCCTCACCGTCACCGCCATCTCCTGCATCACCTTCCTCGTCTCTTCCAACGCCGCCGTCGATGTCTTCTTCTGGTTCGTCGACCTGACCACCACCGCCTTGATCATGACCTACACCTTCATGCTCATCACGTACATGGGATTCTACCGCGCCCGCGTCGCCCAGAACTTCCCTCCCTCCACGCTGCCCTACATCGCGCCTCTCACCCCTTACTTCCCCGGTCTGGCGCTTTTCTTGGGCTTTGTTGCCTTGATCTTTGTCGGCTTTGACAACTTCTACCCCTTCAGTGTTCGCGGTTTCATCACCTCTTACTTTGGATTCATCTTCGGCATCTTCACATACGTCATCTGGAAGGTCCTGAAGAGAACTCGCTTCGTCCAGCCCAAGGAGGCCGACCTCCTCAGCGGAAAGGCCGAGGTTGATGCCGAGTGCCGTCACTGGGAGGAGGGCGGTATCGAAGAGGTGGAGAGGGCGAGATTGGCCCAAATGGGTGTCGTCCGTAGAACCTGGGAGAAAATGTGGTAAACAGACCATGTCGTAATGCTAGATACCCGATTATTGTTTCAATGACAAAAGCTTTCTGTCATCGAAGACTTCCCCGCGATTTGACTCCATCTTTCTTCTGCTTTCCATCGTGACTTGCAAGCATAATGATGTCTCTGATTCCAAGGAGCCGCTTCACACCCGCATCTTCCCCAGGCCAAGACCCCAGCACGACGAACGGAGACATGTCCGTGTTACGAGATGCCCCATCGTGGCGCTTCATTTTGTGGTGTTCCCCAACTCCAATTACGTAAATTCGTTTTCCCCGCATCCGCTTGCACTGGCGAGTTTGCGGGGACCAGCCTCCAACTCGCGGTCTAGACGTGACCTCATTTCGTTACGTGATCCCTTGAGTTCAGTCCTCCGGCTTCCGGCAACGAGCCGCTGAAACAACAAGCGGCCGGCCCGGTTCTCGTCGTGTACCGAACATCGGCGATGACCAGCCCCAGAGATGCGCTCCACGAGATATTCGACATCCAGACAAAAAGCCTGCCACCAGTGCGCCGCCGCCAAGGCCAAGTGCGATCGGAAGCAAGGGACATGTACGCGGTGTGAACAGCGAAGCCTGTCATGCACGTATGCCCAACCGCAGCTGTCGCCTCAACCGGAAGTGAACTCTTCGGCTGGGACGAGTGACGCGGGGACGAGAGAGAGAGTGACGAACCATCTGCCATCTCCGGAGCACGAAGCATCGAACGGGCCCGTCTATCTAGAAGCCGGCCTGGAAGCCCCTGACGCCGCAGCCAGTCATCATCTCCCGGAGCCGGCGAAGACGACCCCGGCCCGGACCGGGGTCGAACTGGATTTCTCCAACCTGGACCTCATCTGCCCCATCAACCCCGACGACATCGCCAACCGATGGCTGAACAATTTCGTTCCCCTGCCGGGCCAGGCCGTCAAGAATTACCCCCCTAATATCTCTGCATTCATTCATCGAATCCTGCAATCGTACGCAAACCGCTCGATCCGCGGCCAGAGGCTTCCTCCTTTTATCCACTGGTCGCAGCTGGCATTACCATCAAGCCTGCCCTTGTCGACATGCTTGTGCGTCATTCGAATTTGCGACAAGCCACTTCAAGGCAGCGAGGATGTCGTCGCGGAGGTCCTGCAACGAGAGATGGCGAAGCTCTATGAACGACAGGCGACCTTCGACGGCATGGTCCTGTTGTCGGCATACCAGGCCTATCTTGTCTACGCAATGGTGATCTTTTTTCGACTAGGTCGTGAGTACTATCCGTTCCTTCGCCAAGCCATGATCAACTCGCAAGAGCTGGCATGCGAGGCGGCGCGAAGGGGACTCGTGTGCGACGCTGAACAGAAGGGGGCTCGGCCGAGCTGGGAAGCCTGGATAGTTGCGGAAACGAAGCGACGGACAATATTCACGATGTGCATGTTTGATAGCGCTTTACTGACACATGATGGTCTTGCCTCTCACCTTGCCACTGAACTCCGCGGCTTACTCGCTCCCTGCAGCAAGTCCTTGTGGGAAGCCACGGACCGCCGTGACTGGGAGATCAAGTACAACACGCATTTGGCAGCTTGGGGTGACGGCGGTCTTCGCATTGAAGAGCTGTGGCCAATACCGAAAGACTTTGGGGTGACAGAAGTCGAGGAAAGACGGGCGCGGGTTGACTTGTGGTTGGAGGATCTTGATGAGTACGGAACTATGATGTATGCAGTGACAAGCTGCACTCATGGGGGCTGAAGTAGGAAGCGACATATGAACGTTCCCGGGTCTCTGCGGCCGACGGTATTGACCTGAAGACCAATCACGGGCTATCTTGTCCACGTCTTCACAGACTGATCACGTATAACTTAAGCTTCCAGGATATATGATGTCTGATTTTATTCCCAAACACCATTGCCCATCTTCTGCGCAAGTTCCCCATAAGAGGCTTCATCCAAATTTGGTCAATGATAGAGAAGCCAAGTGAGAGCGTCTTCGGGATAGTGTTGAGTCGAGTGTCCGCACCATGAGCGGCTTCAATGCCGTCTTCTATGAGTCTCTTATATTTCACAGATCCATCTACTCCTTAAAAGAGTCGTCACGACGTCTAGACTGAGAACAGCGAAGCGCTTCCTTGAGGATGCGAGACCATCACGTCGACCAGCTTAAGAGCCATATTGCCTACGAAGACGAAATATTTCAAGAGGTCTCTCACAAGAAGAAGAAACAGATATGACTGCTATCGAATGCACTCAGATGATGTCCGGCACTGTTAGTCCCGTGAACATTGGCCACACCGGCCGCGCCTTCCCTGATTTCCGGAGGTGCTGACCTCAACTCCGGTAATTGTGGGGCTCAACTCCGAATCTCTCGGGGACAGGACTCCGAATGACAACCATTTAACAACAAAGACGCCTATAAAGACGAATCAATGTGACATTGAGTGCACCAACTTCCAAGCCTTGGAGTATGTTACTTGGACCATTGGATATACTCGATCTTTCATTTGTCAATCATTTTGGAACATATTACTATGGCTCTGAATAATAGCCGGAGCCCAACATCAACTGGCGGCACTACAATGGAGCCTGCGTCTCCCCAACCATGCAAACCGTTCAGCATATTCGACAAACGACAAAAGCGGCTGATAGTTGCACTTGTGTCAACAGCAGCAACCTGTAAGCCGATGTTTCTAGTTTCTCACATTGACACACCGTGCTAAATATGCCTAGTTTCCGGTTTTGCCTCTAACATTTACTTCCCATCTCTATCCACCATTGCGGAAGACCTCAATGTCTCGGTTGAACTCGTAAACCTCACAGTAACAGCATATCTCATCTTCCAAGGCCTAGCTCCTAGCCTCTGGGGACCGATATCCGATGGCAAAGGTCGGAGGGTAGCGTACATCGGCACGTTCCTCGTGTTTCTGGGGGCATGCGTCGGCCTCGCCGAAGTCAGGACCTTTGCAGGCTTGATCGTTCTGAGATGTCTCCAGAGCACGGGCAGCGCAAGCACTATAGCCATCGGGTCTGGAGTGATTGGCGACATTACGACCAGGGAGGAACGAGGCGGGTATATGGGGGTTTTCCAGGCTGGCCTGCTTGTGCCTGTCGCCATTGGGCCGGTGATCGGAGGCGCCCTGGCGGGGTCGCTGGGCTGGAGAAGCATTTTCTGGTTTCTCACGATATACGGCGGAGTGTTTTTCCTCTTCATGGTTCTTTTGCTGCCGGAGACGCTAAGGTCTGTTGTCGGGAACGGCTCGAGACGACCGTCGGCGCTCTTGCAGAGATATCCGCTTGTTCTTTACATGCGCACGACACGGGTGCATCCGAACGTCGAAGAGACAACGGAGGAAGTAGGAAATCGCAAAAAGGTCGACCTGACGGCGCCTGTGCGGATTCTTTTCAGCAAAACGGCCGCGCCCATCACCGTCTTCCTCGCTACATACTACGCCGTGTGGCAAATGAGCATCACAGTCATGTCGACGCTATTCAAATGCCAGTACGGGCTTTCCGATACCCAGGTCGGCCTGACGTATATGGCCAACGGGGCGGGTTCCATCATGGGCACGCTCGTGACGGGGAAGATGTTGGACATGGATTACCAGCGTGTGAAGGTCAAGCTGGAGAGTCAGCTCCGCGGCGACAACTCGGACTTTCCGATCGAGAAGGCGCGTCTTCGGCTGGTTCCAATCCTGGGACTCTTACAATGCATATCGATTGCTGTGTTTGGGTGGACGATACAGTTTCCGGAAAAGGTTCATATTGCGGTTCCGATAGTGACGACGTTCGTGACGGGATGGTCGGCAATCGGGACTCAGTCTTTGGTCATGACCTACCTGGTGGACATCTTCCCCGACAAGAGCGCGGCGGCGAGTGCGAGTCTGAACCTGGCGCGATGCTTGTTCGCGGCCGGCGGCACAAGTTTCGTGATGCCGATGGTCAACGGGATCGGGGTTGGATGGGCCTTCACGGTGTGTGTTGCTGCGCAGGTGGTCGCCGGTGTTGGAGCTGGGGTCCAATGGAAGTTTGCTGCAGCTTGGAGGCAGATGGAAGCAAGTAGAAACAGCCGGTTGTAGGCTGTTTTGAACGAAACTGCGAGACATCGTGAGCTAGGCAGGCCAATGCCAAAGAACCATTCTGTTGGTGTAAGATAAGACAGGAATAGATAAAAGCTTTGTTTTTGATTTCCAGAGGCATATGAGACGGGTGGAATAGATGAGGTCTGGTGAACCAAAATAAGATACCTTGACGAGTAAAAAAGAAGCCTGAGAGGTGCTCACGTACCTATGTACCAACGCCCAAGTTGGTATCTATATGCATTGAGGCGTTCTTTCCGGATGAGGCAGAGATAGCTTCATAGACCCGTCACCTCAGTGACATACCTTAGGTATGCCTTCACCTGTTTGCTTCAATCCAAGGCATGAGCACCTCATATCTCAACAGCCTTGCCCTATCTAAGGTGCTTACCTGAGGCAAGGCAGGTACGAGAAGGAAAGGCCTCACTCTCTCCTTCCTTCCTTGAACCTCAACTCTCTTCCTGCCTCTTTCCGTGCGTGGCTCCCGCTCCTGCCTAGGTTGTAACCTGGAGTTCCCGAGTTCCCCTCGACAGAGTTTTCTGCCGCCTTCCACCTCGTGACCTTGACGACCTTGACGACCTCGCGCCCCTCCACCTTCTCTCCCTCCTCGGCCACAACTTGGACGACGCCATATTCCTCCCACCAAACTCAAACTCCATCCCCGAACTTCCCTCCGCCAAACCTTTTCACCGACTAAACGAGGTGGTCAGTCACTTCTGCCAAGGTCGCATCACCTCGCCCAAAAATAATTCGACGCCGCTCCTTCCCCTCTCTACCTTTCTCTTCTTCCCGTCCTCCCACTGTTGCCTCGGAAAAGCTCAGTATCCAGCCTCCCGCCGTCAACATCGCCAAGATCCAAGATGGTTTCGCTAGCTTTCAACTTGAAGTTCACGTACTGGGCTGCCCCCAAGCATGTCCCTCAGCATGTCGCCGCTCTGTGGGACCTCTTTTCCCTCGACAAGAACAAGGCGCAGTTGACCGACTGGACTCTGTCTATTCCCCAGGTCTATAACGCTGCCAACGGAACCGGCTCAGACCAGATCAAGTTGGTGACTTTCGCAGTAAGCTTGAGCAGCGAGCTCCCCTCGGTACTCGCCCTAGCCGTTTTCTCGGAAGCTAACTCTCCCATCAGGTCAGGTTCACCCACAAGACAGTCACCTACGACGACGTGAAGCAGGCCAGGACCGTCTTCGAGAACGCCTGCAAGACCTGCGCCGCCATCGTTTGGAACTTGCCGTCTTCGCATGAATCCCTTCCGGGTCTTCTCCGCTTCGATCACATCTTGCGATGCATCTTCGCTCTGCAGAACAACCCTACCAGCACCTCTGGCTTCTGGGGTGAGTGGGGGCTGATCTCGGTCTACCACCGATGCACATCGCCCGATGATGGCAGTCCTCTGGCCATGCTTGACAAGTTCATGGAGTACCAAGAGGTCTGTTTCTCAAAACCGTCTTGACTAGGTACCGAATGCTGACGGGAAACAGCGCATGCCCAAGCGAAACAACAAGATCGAGGCCGGGCCCTCCAAGAACGGACTCGGAAAAATCAAGACCTTGACTGCCGACGCTGGCAAGAACTACAAGCTCGTCAAGAAGGATTCTTCTCGTCTGATCCGCAGCCAATCCGCAGTTGATGCCCAGGGCTTCAACAGCACCGTCCACGCAGCTGTCCAGCGCCACTGCGATGTTCTGGATTGCATGGAGGCCACCGATGCCGCCAACGGCAGACTCGCCATGCTACTCGGAGAGCTTGCCAACATGACTGCCTCATTCATGGCGATTGCCAAGGATACACCCAAACGCCCCACGCCGTGGTGGAAGATTTTCAGCAGCGGAGACCACCTCGACAAGGCAAGCCGCTCGATGACCAAGCTCCATGGTCGTGCAAGCGCGTTGGAGACCAAGGCGAAACTCCTCCATGCCTTGTTCACCGACCGTAAGGCCCCCCCTCCCCCCTCGCCCGACGTGATCAGGTTGCTGTATCAGACTGGACGCTGACATGAGGAATAGTTGACAGCGCTGTCAAGCAGCACGGGACCTGTTCTCGTCGCCTCGTCCTCAACAGCCACCTTCAGGCTCAGTGGCGCAAGCTTGTCGACATTCTTGAGCAGCCCGACGCGGATCAGTCTCAATTGGACAGTCTTTTTGGCGCCAACATCCAAGCCATGGCAAACGTCAACAGGCGTGAGGACGAGTTGCTGCAGTCGATGCGGACGTTCAAGAAAGGCGAGCGTGCCTTGTGTACGGAGGAGAGGTGGTTCGTGAAGCTAGCCTCCCAGCTCGATGGCGAGGTTCGAAAGTTGTCGCGAGACTACGTCGAGGCGGCGAACAAGTTCAAGCAGGCAGAGATGCGCGTCTCCGGGTCTAAGAAGGCGACGAAGGGCAAGGACATGGAGTGCGACAACGAGAGTGACTGCAGCGACGAGACGTTGTGCGAGAAGAAGCAGTAGATTCTGGTTGGGAAGTCGAGACTTGCTGAGATACAGGGGACCTAGGACTCGTCGGGAGAAGGATCATCCAAGTTGATGTGTGGTATTTGCTGAGAAGACCAGTTCGTAATCAAGAACTCTTGCCATAACCGATCCACATCTTAGCCTGGCTTCGACATTGATTGTCGTCTGCGGTCGAGTTAGTGAGGTGTGCGGCGGTGCTAAGAAGTGCGAATAGCTTCACATGAGATACCGGGAATCAATCTAGGCGTGGGGCCCATGGAATGGTCCGTGGGAGAGAGCAAAAATAGCAAGCTGCGGTACCTTGGGACAGTGCACACGCTCGGTGCACATGGCGTCTGGTGCGTCTGTGGAAGACTGTCACCGAAGGTGGTCAACGACTTCGTCCCATGGCTATTGTTCACATCCCGTCGTCTACTCAATGGTCAAGTCGCGCAAAGGGCGGCGATGCATTACCTACATCATCAAGGAGAAACACGAGGCAATGGCGACGGCGGAGGTCATGCGCGACGCTTGTGCTGCAGGGCTTCCAGGCGGAGGCGGACCGGTGCCGCTGGAGAAGAGTGCAGACAGTGGAGGACTTTGTTGTTGAGGGTTGGAGAGGGGCGCCTGTCCGGGGAAGTAAAAGACAGCAGGAGCGCCAGCAACCGGGAATCGGGCGCCAAACGTCGCGTGTGCTGGGCGATGCGCCGTACCCGACGAGATAGAGATAGCAGCGAGTTGTGGCGACACTTGTGCGATCATGTGCTGGCGGAAACCAGAGACAAGATGATGATGCTCTATCATGACTGCCCTTGGAGACACGAGGGACCTACCTTGTTTGGTTTCCTTGGCCGTCAGAAGGAATCCCCGGGGATTTCCAGGAGAAAACATCGATCAAAGAGTGTGATTGAAGAAAGAGAAAAAGAGGGAGGTGTCGAGCCGCCAGTTCCGAGCCGTTCCCCCTCATCTCCGATGTCGAGATTCGTTCTTGTATCAGCAGATAGATGCATCATGTCGGGGGCTGAAACATGGAAAACAACAAGAACCCAGCACATTGGGAATGGAGATCTGAAGACTCGCAGAACAGGAAGCAAATAATCAATCTCGAGGGACTGGGCGGGAGGAAAGGAAGGGGCGCGATATCTGACCGTCCATCCGCCCTGCCCGTTTGAGATCCAATTTCTCCCGCCCCTGCGTTTTCGGGGTCACTGATAAGGTCCAGTCCATCCCAAAGACGGACGCCATTTGTTTTTAAAATCATGGGCGAAACGCGTGAAAAATCAAGAAAGATATCGAGATCCGGGCTAGGAAGATAGAAAGAATAGACAGACGCGACGCGACGGTCGTAGCTGCCCTTTTCAGGCCGGGCATCATCTAGACCTCTTCCCATCCATCGTTTTCTTCCCCTCTTGCGCTCCTTCCTGCTCCTGCTCTCTTTCTCTCTCTCCGACACACTACCACAATTTCTCCGTTCCATTTCCTTCTTTTTTCCCATTACTACCCAGGTATTAAGTGAGCTACAAGAGGCACAGCAAAGGCAATTAGTCCAATTCTCCCATCCAGCCAGCCCTTGTTGTTGTTTTCATTTTGTGCGTGTGTTCCGACACCGCTTCTCCAGACTCTCGCGCCGCGCCCCCCCTTGTGACCGACTTGTGACCCAACCTCGACCTGACTGACCCTCCTCCTCCTCTCCCCTCGCGAAAACCACGTCACCTCCCCGTCTTGTTTCTTCTCAACAACACCTCGCAATCCCCCGGATCTTCGTCGCAAAACTTCGTTCGTTGCTCTCGCAGAAAAATAACTCTTCGCTACAGCTCCAGAAGCTCTCTCCCCGTCTCCCGCACCTACTTTTCATCAACCGGTAAGCCCGCCAAGTCCGCGCATCTGGCCCAGCCCATCGCGCCATCCACCACCACCACGCTCGCCCCTCCTCTCCTCTCCTCTCTCTCTCGTCTTTTCGCCCGTCGCGCACCTCCACCCATCATTTTCCCTCGATCGCATATTTTCCATCGCGGTCGCGTCGCTATCGTCTTTCGATCCCCGTAACTAACAAAACCCCGCGACAGCGACAAAAAATCCGCAAAAATGGCCCGCGAAGGAACCCGCTCGCAGACCGGCAACTCCAAGCCGCGCGTCTTCCCCGTCGTCGACACCGCTCCCGTCCGCAAGACCAGCACCACCACCACCACCGGCGCGAAGCCCAAGAAGACGGCCACCAGCACCGCTGCCACCAAGGGCGCGAAGCCCGTCGGCGTCACCAAGAAGAAGGCCACCAACGCCAAGAAGGAGCCCACCGCGGCCACCAAGGTACGTTGACGAATGCTTCATGATGAATGTTGCGCGCTGCGCATGTTGAGAGATGCGATATTCGCCGGGCCGATTTTGCCAAATTTTGGACAACTTCTCCTGGCGGCGCGTCTCTTGCGAACGGGCGCCTCGCGACATCATGCCCTGGTTAATCTTTTGCTTCGCACAAGACTGACATTTCTCCCAGGCCAAGTCGGTAGCCAAGAAGGTCTCTACCAAGGTCACCGGCGCTGCCAAGGCTGGCAAGAAGGTACGCTCTCTTCTTCTTCCTCTTCACTTTCTTCCGATCTCGACCGTCTAACAACTCGTAGGAGACCAAGCCCAAGACCGCCAAGGCAAAGGCCACCGCCCTCGAGCCCGTCGCCTCCTAAATCCGTCCAACCTCTTTCTTTTTTTTTCTTCAACACGATGCTCCTCCGCGGGACCTGGTGACGCGCCTGGGGGTTCCAGGACCCCAGACACACGTCGCGACGTCGCGTCCCGGGTGGCGGACGGTTTGCGCCTTTACCTCCTCCTTACTTACTCCTTACCAAGTGTCTTTTCTTTGATGAGATACCACCTTTTTCCAGTTGAGCGTGCGGGTCAGGGAATTTTGTTGCTGCGGTATGACGGCTTCTTATCGGGTTCTCAGGGTTCTTGGGCTTGTTCCGACTGGGCTCATTTGTTCTTTCTTCCCATTTGCGTTTGGACTTTCAGGGAAACATGGCTGTGTTGTCGGGCGGACCGGGTGTATTTACGCGATCGAGACCTTGGAAGAAGGGGTGTCTAATACTGAATCGGTCATGAACTGCATATGCCGCTCGCCTTTTCTCGTGACATATACAGATAGAGCTTCCCTCGATGTGTTCCTGTTGTTGGAGGTGACAGACCCGGATCAACCCGTGCTTTCATGATCCAAAGACTCTTCAACTCCGTTCCGCAGGGAAATGGCATGGCGAATCATGACGTGCTAGGTTCAAAAATGATTAAGTATATTGCAGAGTATTGTTGACATGAACGAAAGTGGTATCTTTCTATGCATACCCACGGGTTTGCGGTGATGAGCCCCGTAGTCCGCCCCCCTTTTCCCCCCCGTGACCTGGTCATTTCGAACACCAAAAAAACAGTTGGAACGACCAAATAGCAAATGCAAAATGCCTCGAACCAAACCAGTTGCGCCGCATCATCATCAAAAAGCACACCACCACAGTCAGATGGGGAAGTGCAGCTTCTGCTCCGCCCACGGAATGTTGTACCAGTTCTCCCAGTTCTTGCCGACGCGCGGCCCCTCCTTGATGAGCTGCATCTCTCGCACTCCGCAGAACATGCCGTTGCGTCCCGTCCGGTCCACCATCTTCCACCCCTCCCTGCGCTGGTAGATTTCCTCCTGGAAACGCTGGCCCTCGACGACTTCGCGGTGCGGGTTCGGCGTGGGGAAGCGGGAGAAGTGCGTGATGATGCCCTGCGGCAGCGCGAAGAGACGCTCCCAGTGGCGGACGAAGCGCTCGAGGTACTGCGTCCGCTTCCTGTACGCCACGCGCACGTAGGGGTTGACGAAGACGCCCGTATCCATCTCCCCGGCCCGGTCTGCGACCGTCGACACGTCCGCCAGGAACAAGCAGCATTCGCAGGCGTCGTAGTAGATCTCGGGCTCGTATCGGAAACGCACCGGCGCCGTCACGTTGTGGGGATGGTCCGGGTTGATGACGTGGTGCGCCACAGCCTGCCAGTCCTTGGTTGGCAGCTGCTTGTCCATGTTCTGGATCCATTTGGCTTGCATAGCCACCATTCCGGCCCAGCAACTCTTGACGGGAACCGCGTCCGTCTGCGAAACCATGGCCTTGCGAGAGATGCCCTTGCCCGAGTTGGTGAAGTAGGGGAAGATGGGGATGCCGTTGGAGTAACCCTCGGCGTCTCGCTGGGCGTACAGGTCGTACATGGTGAAGACGTTCCAGTCAAAGTCGACGGAGCAAGCTGAGAGGTAGTGGGTGCGGCCATCGTCGCCCGCGTTGGTGCTGAAGAGCAAGTGGGCGGCGTCAACCGGAGCGAACATGGCGTCGTTGAGAAACAAGATCTTGTCGTACTTGACCACTCCGACTTCGGGGTCGAATTGGTCGATCGGGTAGAGCGCCCGGTTTCGCATCTCGGCCAGGTATGCCAACCGCTTGAGACGTTGGGATCCATCGGGCATAGTAATGTGAGGGAAGACGTTGTAGTCGACGTGATCCTCGACGACGATGCTATGCTTGCAGGGCACGTTCTTCTTGAACTCGGCCAACGCGGCAGCGCCCTCCTCTCCGCTGTCGTTTTCGTATATGCTCAGAAATGCATTGTCCTCCCCAATCATGTGAATCACATCCAGCACGTTCTGCGCCCACTCCCCACCTGCGATTTTCCCTTCGGGGTCGTACAGACTGACGGCGATGAAGACCTTCTCGTTCTGCAGGTTCGCACAGCCAGACAGGCTGTCGGAGACCAGGCATCGTCTCCGTAGGTCCTTGTAGTGCTTCGGGTGGCGGGTGTAGGAGGGGAAGAATATCGGTGTGGCGATGAAGACCAGGAGAATAAACATGACGGTATACCGAAATAGCAGTCTCGGAAGGGAGCGCGGTTGACGACGGATGGCCCTCAGCACGGCTCGGGGCCTCCCCCTCAGCCATGCAAAGAGGGAACCTTTCCTCCTCCCCCGCGCCGGCGGCGGTGACCCGGGCAGTAAAGGCTCTTTGTGTTCGGCATCGAGGTCGATGGCTTCGATGGAGGAGGACCGACGTCCATCGTCGCTGGACGGGGCCATGGGTTCGGTCGTCGTCGGACTGGCTGTCGACGGAGCCGGTCAGAGGTCGTCAGAGATTTCGTCGGTAGTTCTCGGTGTAGCAGGGTCACTGCAAAGGGTCGACAGGTCAATCCGCGTCCCGTGTCCCAAGGCAAAGGGTCGAGGTCGAGGACGTACGAGGGTCGGTTGAGGTCGTGAGGATGTCTGCGCCCTTGGGAAGAGACGTTTTCAGCTTTTAGGAAAAGCGTGAGGGGTCGAGGGCGGCGGCGCGGCGCATGTGGCTTGTCTCGAAGACGTGTCGCAGGAATGCGAGGTCGGATGGCGATGCAGGACGGGCTCGACGTGCCAGACTCGATTCGGGAGAGGATCGGGGGTTGGCCAATGGCGCAGACGGAGGAGGGTGGAGGGATTATAATGATACAGAAAAGAATACCGACATGCTCATTACAAACAATAAGTCTCGTCAGGAAAGGAGGACGCAAAGGAACGGGTGACAGCAAGCTGAGAATTGGGCGAAGAGAATGGCGACAGGCCGCCAAGACAAGAAGGGAAAGGACGATAAAGTTTGGGGCAACCAGCAGATGGAGCCGCCGTGGATCACGGCACAGCGGTGCACCAGCCCAGTCCGCCTAGCGACCTTGCGCCTGCCCCCAAACACCAACACCACGGGCACACACCGCAGCTGCCACGAAAGGAGTCAATTCCCTGGCCCGCGACCTCAATTCATACTGCAAGGAGTCAAGCCTCACTCATCATCCATGGATGTGCTGTCGCTTGCTTCTTCCTTTTTCAATGCTGCCTGCGCAATCAACCAACCAGACGGGTCGAATGGCTGTTTCCTGAGCTGCCACTTCCCGGCAACACTGCAGTCCCTGCTACCTTACTGCGTAGTATTAGCACCGAGGAGTCAAGGAGTCCAGGATGAGGGATTGACATTTCAAATGGCAGGCTGCGGCAGCTGTGGGGCCATTGAAAAACACCAAATCTCAAGCCAAACACGCCGGACTCCTGTACACAGTGTAGGCGTCTTTGTCGCGTTTCTCAGGCACTCAGCAAGCAATACTCTCTATGTCATAAGGTAAAATGATATAAATGAAGTCAGCTGTCAGCAATTCAGACAATGTGACCCCTTCCTCGCTAAGCGGTCGGTGCCGTTGACCTGCAGGAGACGCCCGGCTGGGAAGCGTCACTCAAGTCGGGCGTTGCAGCTGCTGAGGCACGCACTTCAGCTCTCTCAGATGCAGTCAGGGGAAGCGGGACAGCCCTCTACTTAGCGCCTTGGCCAAGAGTCGCTAAAAATGATGATCGGAGGAGGAATTCCAGCCTGGGCGACCATTCCCAAATTGCGTTAGCCAACTGCACTACCGACGCGAGACCGCTCCACTTCTTTCTCCATGGATCTCTCACAGCATCTCTAACTCAACTAAACAGTTCGTGAAGACTTCAAGTTCAACTGTTTCTCAACTCAGAGGATGGACCAATATCTCATGCAAGACACGCACTGCCTTTTTTTCAATCAAAGCAAGTAAGGGTCCGGAATCTTTTAACGTATGTTAATCTTCTTCTTCTTTTCTATGTAGAAGAAGAAGGACATCATTCTCTGGCTGCCTCACTCGCCCTTCTATTCGCTACTAATCAGCTCCCTACTTAACCATTAAATATACCGGGATGTAATCCTTCCTATTGATTGCATGTTCCCTTCGTAACTGCCAACTACCATGTCTTCTTCTATCTTGTCTCCACCTCGCTGGCCGTTTTAGAATACCTACTGAGCCAGGAAGGGGGCCGGGTTCTGCGGACCCCGCGCCTTTACCGCTAGATATATTCCGCATCCATATTGGGATACGATGTTGCGCCACAGCCGTTCCAAGAACCCAACACCCTACTTGCGCGCAAATACCACGCACGACCTTGGTCAATCAGTCCGCAGTCACTCACGATAGAACCAGTACACGATGCATAAGTAGGCTAGAGTGACGGACAACGACGATGCAACAGGCTGTAGACGTCAGTTGAGACGACGAGAGCACCCGAAAGAGAAACATCAGGATCACCAAACTTTAGGCAACAGCTTAAAGCTGCAGCAACTATCCAGGTCAAGGGTGCAAATCGCCACTGAAATTTCCTCCGCACCCCAGCCTTTAGCATGGCACTCGTACGCTACGGTACGAAAAGGTATGGTGCCTTTGTTGTGTATGAATCCACCAATGGGCGGGCTTCACCTCTAGCCACGAGACTTGATAACCTTTGCTCATTGGCTTAAAGTCGTGTCCGCTTCGTTCACGACGGACAACGGATCGTAAAGTATCTACCTGGGTTCGGCGCATTGCAGTACCCATTGATTCCGATAAGCGAGCGTTTAACTGATTTGAGATTCATACGTCTAAGTAACTGTTGTTTCTCTGTTGACAAACCAGGCGCCATCTCCTCAGAACACAAGGCCTAAAATGAAGCGGCAATAAGGCTTTGGGGTGAGCTTTTCAGCAGGTTTCCTCCCAGGCTACTATGTGGAAGCACTATTGTTGAACATATATTCTTCTGGGTCAGAGCACAAGGAGGCGGTATCACAATGGCTTTGCAATGAACGCGGCTTAGTAACAGATGTCTTACTGCGTTTCAACGTTTCATTGATGGGCTATTAATCTTTAGCGAGGAACTTTGAAGCAAAACTCCCTCTTTCTACAAATCACTCCATTGCCCTGACGTCTGGTAGCCTGGAGAGGAAGTCAGCAAGGTGGCTTTAGCAGAAACATATGCGTCAAGCTTCGCATCTGCAAAAGTCAAATGGGACTCGCCGAAGGCGGTTGATAAAGTGTGCTTGGTGGTTTGATGAAATCTCGACTTGCTCTCTGACACTTCTCATCATCAATCAGCAGTCAGCTTCTTCAGTTCACAGCACAATCGACCATACTAGACAAGTATTGGAAGAACTCACTTCGCAGTCTCGCGGCCGCGGAATCCACGGTGTTCCTCTCGAAATACTTTTCATCATCGCCGACCAGCTGCCCATTCCATATCGAATCGCTCTGGCTTTGACCAGCAAAGAGCTTTTCACCTCACTTTGCCCCAGTCGCCAATTCACCAGGTTAGAGGATCAGGAGAGAGTCGAAACACTACTTTTACTGGAAAAGGATACGACGAACTATTCCTTGTGTTTTGGATGTGTGCGGTTGTTTCCCTTCAAGTCCAACACCACCAGCGATGGGCCAAACCAACTACACTCATCTTGCGATTCACAGGTCGAAGTCTCCCGGGAGTTCCGGAAACCAAACACAGTGTTCTGGAGGCGCCAATTTAACCCCCGCTGGAGTCATATGCATTTTACATGGACTGAAGACCTGAGCGTTGTCGTATGGCGACCGGCAGCTTTGGGACTCGGGGAGAACAACATGCCACAAATCACCTTCTTCGAGGCACGCCTCATTATGAAGGAATATTTTCTCGGAATTGACCGTGGAATTAAGCTTCAGAAACTCGAAAACGAGTTCTTATTCACCAGAAGCCTGCCCTCGATCGTGGATGAGACTATTGAACACCACTTCCCCATCGAACGTCATGTTATGAACCAACGATACTCGTTGAGGCCACGACGAGACACCCAGCAAGAATATCGCGCAATCTCCAACATCATACCGTCTGCGCCTACTAGGGGTTCCTGGCTCTTCAAGCATAAGACAGCCGCTCGGATCATTGATGACGAACTCTTTCTTTGTCGCAGTCATCGAGTTTCTGCACCACCATGCTCCTTGGATGCTTTCTTCAAAATCGCGGACAGTTTGGAACTCCCGGTTTGTCGGCATATTCTGGCCGCATCACAAATGCCCCGTTCCGGGATTTGGCCGCAACAGAATTGCTGCATTCCGCAATTGCACAACTTAAGAATGGCATCTCACGAATCTCGATTCGACTCGGGCCCGGATAAGAGTATCATTTCATGCGAAAGGTGCTTTACAGACTACAGCATTGCCATTCAAAGAGGAGGGCCACAGGAAGAATGGAGTCTCGAGCTCATAACTTACCACAACCTTGGGAGCTGTCGAACACCGGATGACCCCAAGTGGGCGAAAATGGTGGACTGTAGTTCCTATTCCTTTTCTTATAGGTACACGACTGAAGACAACCGTCCAGGCAAAGTACGAGAAGCTTGGCTGAAACATGAAAACACGACTGATAGAAGCTGCGATGCCTTCCAACCGGAGTGGAGTAAGCCTTTTCACGAAATGGTCAAGAGCCAATACACTTGCTTTGAAAAAGGAGATCCTGCTTCTTTCAAGGCCAGGAGAGATATTTTGAGATTGTCGTATGCTGAAAAACGATATAGCTAGGCCCGGTTCTGCTCCCTACCATGAGGGCTGGATAATTGAAAGATATTTATTCAATGGATCATGGCTACCCCACGTTTACTCATCAGGCCACTTCAAGTCTCGCTTGCTACATCATGTTGTCAACTTCTTGACTTTCAACTCAATCGCAGATAAGGCATCTAAGCCATCATTCTCCACCTTGAGTTTCATCGCCGCCTTCTTATACTTGTTATCCGCCAGAATCTGTTCGACACCTCGTCTGACCTGTTCGATGGAGGGCGTTTGCGTCCCCAAGCTAAGTCCAACCCCAGCATGTACGGCTCGCATCGTGACTTCAATCTTCTCTTCATTCTGGCCAGCAAGCAGGACAGGAACTCCGTTGCTAACAGCATGAGTAAGAGTTCCATAACCAGCGTTGGAAACGAACACGTCGGCGAACTCCAGCATGGTGTCGTATGGAAAGTAATCGACGACCCGGGCGTTTGATGGAATGGTGACTTCCGGGGGCAGCTCAGCACCACGAGCACCCAAAGTTGCCACGACGAGAATGTCAGGTCGGTCGGAGAAGGCGTTAAGTGTTGGAATAATGAGTTCAGACCAGAAAGGATTGAGAGTTCCCTGTGACACGAAGATGACATGGCGGTAATGCTCGTGCCTGTTCTCAACTTCTGACCACCAAAGAGGATATTGGATGGTAAAATTGCGAGGCTTTCGGGGGAGGACGCCGACAAATTCGAGACAGGATGGCAGATCAGATAGTTGGTAGTCCAAGCTTGGTGAGCACAACTGGAGCGTATGGTCATGCGCCGCGTAAAACGATCTGAACATCCTGCCATCTGGAATGCTCGTACACCCACACCTGCTCCATGAGTCCTGCCACGCATCTACCATCAACTTCAGCGGGCCGCTCTCGGCAAGATCATAGAGGGCCTTGTTCCGTTCCCGTCCGGAATCCGTCGTATCTGGAGGCAGGCCGAGCGATATCGGTCCGGTATCTTGGCTCTCGACCAGCACGGGCGAAACCCCAAAGCCAATTGACTTGGGGAGAGTTTCGAGACCAGCCGGCAGAGGCCGCCCGTACTTGAAAGCCCAAAAGGAAGCATTGAAAACATCCTCCAGAAGAATGATCTGTCGACCCGGATGACGAGCCTGCAACATCACCAAGGCATTCTCAGTGCTTTGAGTACGTGTCGGCTGCATGTCCAAGAAGATAGCCTTGTACTGAGCGGCCAAACGCTCAGGGCCTTGAGGCCGCTCAGAGGCCTCGCGAAAAGCTTCGAAAACCGAGTCGGTGATTGGATTGTCAACAAAAAGATACTCGGCGCCAGCCTCGTTGATCTGGCTCTCGTAGACCGATGGGGCCATGAAGACTACCTCATATCCGCGTTTAACCAAGTGCGATGCAATAGTGATCAGGGGATTGGTATGTCCCTCGCCTGGAAAGGCAGTCATGAAAAGAAGAGGTTTGAGCTTGGCCGCTTCATCGTTCTGGATGGCAGTGGCGGGCATCGTGTCCTTCGATGGGGGAGAATTGGCCTAACGACGAAGCAACCAGGCAGGAATTTTGGGAAGGCTTTGGAGATAAGCGTCTCCGAGACAGAACATGACCCCTCAGTTCCCATGTAAGCACTAAAAGAATGTTGCATTCATCTCAGAAGTGGCCATGGTCCGATGCGAAAATTGGTTGGCGATGGTACGTTGATGTGGTGGGTTATTGCGGGTCACCACGTGTTCGCCAATAGTACCAATTGCGATTTCGTCACCTTCCATTTTTTCTCTGGGGGAGCCTGATCTTTAGAATCATATCTCGGGTTGTTATCTGGCTGGCAATTATTGTTCGTGTTATTGTACGAGAGAAACAGGTTTTACCCAGTTTAGATTTGTTGCTTGTAAACAAGAATCATCCTCGACTTGCGACATCCCTCGAGGTCGACGTCTCCATGCAACTTTACAGTTTTGAGCACTTAGTTTAGGAACTGACAATGTCAGCCTTTCTTTTCTCTTTCATTTTTCGACACTTGCAAAGTAGCTGAGCAGTCTGAGAGTCCCAGAATTCCCTCGGAGGCTCCGGAGTCTATCACATGATGGGCTTTACTTTTACGCAGTATATATACGTGTAAGTGTACTGCATGCCGGATGTTGACGCTAGATGTATTCCTAGAATTTGAATCTGAGAAGTGCGCGACCGGAGCCTAGAAATTATCAGGCACGATACTACCATCAGAATGGATTATGGGACGCGATCGTCGACGGAGATGTAGCCTCCCGTGATAATGTCGGTCAGATGTTGCACGTTTCGCTGAACGATAAGCGCAAAGCACCGAGCCTGAGTTGTGTGACAAGCAACCTACTACGTACGGGTCGTAAGATCCCTGCGCTCCAGTAGAAATCGAGGAATCTGGACTTTAGCACGGTAAGCAAATGGTTCAACACCCAAGTTTTAGACAACGTTCACAAGACGAAGGCTACCAACGTACGGGCTTGTTTTTCTTTACTTATTCTTCAGACAAAAATAAGATTCAAGTTATTTCTCTAGAATAGATAGATTCCGATTTCTCATTATTCAGTCTGTGAAAGTAATGTCAGTTTCATTGCTTCACATCACTATTCAACCAGTCTTAGACCAAATGCCTCCAGCATTGTCAAGCTTTAAAATACGAATAGTTGAACTTAACAGCTTGGTATTAGAATTGACATAGCCTCTGCAAAGAGAATTCCAACCTATTCCTCTGCTCCAATGGCTCAGCCTCTCTCAAAGCGATACGGGCCATCGACGGACAAGGAACTTCACTACATGATGAACGCAAGCAATGCAAGATAGTCTTGCTCTGAGAGAAGAAGCATATGCTAAGTGCATTGTGCTAAATGAAATGAGACGGATACTGCGCGTGTAACTTCATGCTCTGGGCTTCAATATAGAAAATGCAACCACTCCGAGTTGTGCGACTCTGCCCTTATTTCTTCCGGTGGACGACCTACGCCACTGGGAGAAGCTGAGACAAGCGAAACAAGATAATGGATGGCCATGTTCGAAAGCGCCATCTTGAAGGTCTGAAAGAAGAAGGTCATCAACTGACGAGGGGGTTTGGACTGAAGGGTGCTGTCTGTGATTTAGCAAACATGCACAATTAGCAAAGATGAAAGGCTCAGAACATTGAGATTGTGATCCACTCCGTTGAATCAAAAGAACGAACTAAACCTTAAGGCACTGTGCCGAGTCGGTGGGTCGTCCAAGTTGAATAAGGTTTACCTTCGAATGTTTAATTCCATGGGCTACGAGCAACTACAGGTTCTCAGAAGATTATCGGCAACAACCATAGCTCCGCATTGCAATTTGTATACGTGTAGTGGAAAGAGCCAATACTTTGCGCGGAATCTGAAATGATTATTTACTGACCAAAGTCAATATAAACTGGCCTCGCTCTGGAGGAGTTAAGGTTAAGTACTAAGTCGACGTTGAATGAAGTCCGACTAAGGATTTTGGAGAAACTGCATATACAATAAAAACGTCTTGGCAACATGTCCGGTCGTTCCGAACACGAGTCTGCCTTGAGAAAATGTGACGCTTCGACTGGAAAAATAAGGAGCCTCAATCAAACATTCCATAAACAAACAGCTTAAATTCGGGTTTTGGAACGCTGCAGGGATTCGCAAAAGCCTATTGTCGGCAATTCAAGCCTTTTGACCCCGCTTCGTTCGCACTCGGGGTTCACTTGCGATTCCGATTGGAAGTATCTTCAATTTAAGTTTACCAAGTTTAAGATGTTCAGCGGCCAGCCCGCAGCCAACGTGGTGGCGTGCCAGCACGAGGAGGTAGGTGTTCTGCACGTAATCCTGGTGACTCGGGCAAGGAATGGATGAAAGAAATGAGAGGGAGACGCGGGATTCAGGAAGCTTAGGTCCGTTGTAACACCCAGCGGCAAGAATTCCCGCTGGCGCGCGTAATACAGACTAACTCTAAGACGGCAGTCGAAGGTCCTTGGTTGTGAGACATGAGACAAAGACTGCCCAACGTGAGATGAGGGGTCGGTGAGCTTCGATGACAGCAAGAGCACCGAAGATCCAGTCCACGACATTTCCCACAGAGATCTAACCACTTACAAGACAGGCATAACGTCCTTAGCCCGGGTCTTCCTGCTGTGTGTACTGCGCCTCGTCTTTGCCCGACGATCTGGGAGGATGGGGACATGCAGTCATACCATCCACCTCATCTCTACAGTTAGTGCTTAGTGCTCGTCTTCCACCCGCATCCAAATCAGGAAGATGCTGCTCAATCTTGTACCGTTTCCACTGTACCTGAAGTATCCACAAGGATTCCCTTTTGTCTCAACCCAGGGACCGCACTGCACCCCGAAGGTCTGGGGAGGTGTTCATCCACACTCTTGAGTCCCTACATATTTGTCTTACGTCCCCCAACTTATCGCCCTCCCTTTCCTCTCGGCAATCAAGATGTTGTCGTTTGCTTCACTCGTTTGTTTCCTGACTTTACTCGCGCATGTCTGTGCTTGGGGTCCACGTCATTCCAAACATGGTCCCCCGGGACACTATGGCGGGCGGCACAAACATGGCGCGAGCTTCACGCCAGACCATGTCCTACGGGTAACATACCAGAACGTTTCCATAGGTTGTCAAACCCGAATGTCGGTTGTTATCAATGGCACCTTGCACGGTCCCACGTTGAGACTCAGGCCGGGAAGAAGGAGTTGGATCAGGGTCTATAACGACATGAAAGAGCACAACACCACGATTCATTGGCACGGCCTCAGCATGCGAATGGCACCATTTTCTGATGGCACACCTGCAGCAAGTCAATGGCCCATCGCACCCGAGAACTTCTTCGATTACGAAGTCTACCCCCTACGATCGGAAAGTGGTACCTATTTCTACCATTCACATGTCGGCTTCCAGGCGATGACAGCTGCGGGCCCTTTGATCATCGAAGACCGGGCAGAACCTCCTTACGCTTACGATGAAGAAAGAATCATTCTTTTATCCGACTACTTCAACAAGACAGACGCCCAAATCGAGAAAGGCTTGATTTCGACACCGTTTACGTGGTCTGGTGAGACGAATGCTGTTCTCATAAACGGTGTTGGGGTATCCATCGACGAGACAGCAGGGAAAGGAAACTGCAAGCTTCCAGTCATCGACGTCGAGCCCGGAAAAACGTACCGAATGCGCTTCATTGGCGGGACTGCCCTCTCATTGGTCCAGATGGGCATTGTTGACCACGACAACTTCACCATCATTTTGGCGGATGGATCGTACACCAAACCACATACCGAGAAGTTCATGCAGCTGTCTTCGGGTCAACGTTTTGACGCTATTTTTACCACCAAGAGCGAGCAAGAGTTGATCGGAACAACTGATTATCTTATTCAGCTTGAGACCAAGGATCGGCCAAAAGTCTACCAAGGCTACGGAGTTCTTCGATACTCGAAAACCAAAGTGCAGATCAGCAAGGCACCAGCAACACCACCATTGTCGCTCTCCAACAAAACGTATGAGTGGGCCGAATACGCATTAGAGCCGCTCAAACCCAACAACTTTCCAAAGGCAAGCGAAGTGACGCGCCGCATCCATATCGATAACCGGCAGCTTGCAACGCAAACAACGATCTGGCAAATCAATGGTTTGCAATGGAACGAAACATCCTCACCATACCCTGGGGATAAACCTTACCTGATCAATATCTTTGAGAATGGTCCTTCTGCGATGCCCAATTACACCGCCGCGCTCAATAATAAGGGCTGGGACCCAACAACGTTGACTTGGCCCGCAAAGCTGGGCGAGGTAAGTGCCAACTCAAGACATAAGTTTTACAAGTTGCTTACATATTCAAGGTTCTTGAAATCATTTTGGAAAACACTGGCTCTCTTGTTAACGCCAATGGCGGCGTCGACTTCCACCCTTGGCATGCCCATGGTGGACACTTTTGGGACATTGGAAGCGGTAATGGGACGTACAATGCCACCGAAAACGAAGAGAAGTTGAAGAACTACAATCCCGTGCGCAGGGATACGACAAATCTTTATCGGTACGGCGAGAAGACAACATCAGGGTCTAATGCTGGCTGGAGAGCATGGCGGTTGCGCGTGGAAGATGCCGGTGTTTGGATGGTATGCCTTCCTCAACGATGACTATCTGAGGCCGAACATTACTGACATTTCCCAGATTCACTGTCACATTTTGCAACACATGGTGATGGGCATGCAGACTGTCTGGGTGATGGGAGATTACCAAGACATCACGGGCATTCCTTTTGTGGATGCGGCTGGATACCTGGAATACAACGGGAACGCCACGGGCAACGCCACCTACGCCCCAACTGTAATACACTTCTTTGACGAGGACGAGGAGAAATAATCCTACAAGACGTCCATAGACTAAATCGATATCCGGGGTATGGGCGACGCGGTCCCAAGGACCCCAAGAGTACAACGCAATAATCAGTCGTGGACCCGCAGCAAGGATCCTGTTTCTTTGATTGTTGAATCAGATGCGAGCGGTTGTGCACGTTTCTGGGGGGGGACTCGTCGCTGGGGTCTGTTATCCAAACGCTGACTCGCGATTGAAAACCAAATGAACTACCACGTTGTACATAAAAGACCATTTCGTGATGCTTGGCACTGTCATCCGAAAATATCTTCCGCACCGTAGTTTCTCTATTCTGCCGGCATCATGTGGCTGTCAGGTCTGCTGGTGGACTGCGCATCTAGTGCTGGAGGCATACTATCATTCCTCCTTGTTTCCGTAAGTTACCAGGCCCATGTCGTGAATGTTTACTGACGCTTGTCAGGTCTTGCTGTATGGCGCTGGCCGCGCGATCTACAACGTCTATTTTCATCCTTTGAGCCAATATCCAGGTCCTCGACTGTGGGCGATAAGTCGCCTTCCATGGAATCTTGTCAACCTCAAGGGCAGTTTAGCCTTCCGGATCCAGGAATTGCACGAGAAGTATGGACCAGTTGTGAGGATTGCGCCTGACGAGCTCTCTTTCACCAGCTCTGCCGCATGGAAGAAGATCTATGGTCAACGGTCACCGGAATTCTCCAAATGTTTCGACGGTCGTGGCATTGCTGGCCCCGGGGCAACCAATCCGGCAGTACGCAACGGCGGAATTGTCACCGCCGACCAGGAGCCCCATGCTCGGCTTAGAAAAGCAGTGTTGCCGGCTTTCAGTGAGCGGGCACTCCGCGAGCAAGAGGAAATCCTGCAACTGTACGCAAGCAAGCTTGTAGAGAAACTTCGATCATCCAGCGAAAGCGGCACACCTCAAGACATGGTAAAATGGTTCAGCCTTACTGCGTTTGATGTCATTAGTGACCTGGCATTTGGGCAAGCTGCAGGATGCTTGGACGATGCATCTCAGCCATGGTTGCAAGTCATTGGAACACGAGCCCAGGGTATTGTCAGGTATCAATTCGCCATTTACTACGGCCTCGAGAAGTGGCTAGAATGGCTCGCTCCTAAGGCCCAAAAGTTGGCCTTGAAGAAGCACGGAGAGCTCACCGCCGCCAAAGTCAAGCGGAGGCTTCAGCAGACTGAGAACAAGAAGGATTTCATGAGTTACATCTTGGAGAACCCTCAAGCTGATTTGAGCAACGCCGATCTGGTCAGAATGGCTTCCGCTTTCATCGTTGCCGGGAGTGGTACTGCGGCTACTGCCTTGTCTGGTATCACGTATTTCTTGTGCAAAAGCCCGGACAAATATGCCAAGTTGACGGAAGAAATCAGAGGCGCGTTCTCCACAGAAGAAGAAATCACGATGACTTCGACTGGAGAATTACGATACCTCAAAGCAACGATTGAGGAAGGATTGAGAATCTATCCCCCAAGCCCGAGCGCACTCCCGCGATTCGTGCCGGGTGCCGGCGAGGATATCGATGGCAAATGGGTGCCTGGTGGGGTGAGCTCATTCCTTCTTGCGTCGTCATGAAGTTGACGTCAAATACTAACGGCGTCGTTCTCATAGACTGCAGTTGGGGTTCACCAACTTTCCGCGTCTCGCTCAAAACACAATTGGACAAACCCAAATGACTTCATCCCTGAACGATGGATGGATGAGTCAAGTTTCGACAGTGATGACAGATCTGCAAGTCAACCTTTCTCATTTGGACCGAGAAATTGCATTGGAAAAAGGTGAGTATTTCGAAATCACTAAAGTCAGCTTTGCTAATTCAAGTCTCCAGCATGGCTTACGCTGAGTTGCGCATTGTCCTGGCGAAGCTGTTGTGGAACTTCGATCTTGAGCTCGTCGACAGTTCAGAAGATTGGGTGCGCCAGCAAAAGATATACCTCATCTGGCAAAAGGTGCCGTTGATGGCGAAGTGCCGCCCGAGGCTTTGAGAGATCGCTTGTGTCATAGCCATTTGCGCAGCTATTCACCAAAAGGCTATCTTGTTCTTGTAAAGAAACGATTCAATCTAGACCAGAGAATAAGAAACTGTATCGTTGGCGTTGTGGACACATTTATATCGATTTGGGTTCTAGCTCTATGTACGTGTATGCTTACAAGCAGAGCTCAATCATCATCCGTCACGGATGAAGTCTTTGTCTTTGTCCAATCTGTCAACCTTACATGACGTATGGTTGATAAACGGTTCCATTTCTAACAGCTGCATTGTACAGCTTTTTGTTAGACCTGTACAGATAGACCTTCAATCCCATGGCGCTTGCGCAGGCGATCAGGCCCATGACCATCATCATGATAAAAGCAAGCCGATATCGCGGCTCGTCTGAGTCGACAAAGAAGTAAGGTGCAATTAGATTGCCGATCTGGCCGAGGACGTTGACAAGTGCAACAGATATGGCGCGTTTTTCAGGCGTTCGTCCCATCGTGTTCGACGTCCAAGTACTGATGAGTGGGTTGGCGAAGTACATGCCGCCTACGTAGATGAATGAAGCCCCATACCGAGCACTGCGGTTCTCGGTGGCCAGGCAGATGACATAACCAATGCAGCCAAATGCGATTGGTCCAGCAAAATGATACCCTCGCTCTTTAGTCTTGTCGGAGTGCCAGGCGTTGACCAGAGATCCCGCGGCGGCGAAGATATAAGGCGGAGCTGTCAAGACAAGCGTAATGGTGTTGTTGTATCCAAATCCCCGTACGATGGATGGAAAGAAATTGGAGAAGCCATAAGCGGCTGAGATACCAATGTTCATCCCGACCAGTAGCCACATCTTGTAGTCGAAGACGCTCATTTTCAAACCTTGCCAGACTCCTGCCTTTGCCTCCGCAGTGGACACTCGATCAGCCAGAATGCGGGCAGCAGCGACCTTGCGCATGTCCTCAGTCATGGACCATCGGGCACTTCCTGTGGTAGAGTCGGGATAGTCGGGCAAGAGAAAGAGGGCAATCATCGCCAGACCCGCCCCCGTAGAAGCGAGAACAATGAAGAGCCACTGCCAGCCAGCCAGTCCATAGGACCCTTCGAGTGTTCCGAAAACAGCTGCTGCTATCAGGCCAGCTGTACAGAAAGCCAAAGTCTGACCCGTGTACAGTAAAGCACAACGCAGGGCCATTTCTTTGCGAGTGTACCAACAAGACATGACATAGATTGCCTACCAATCACAAGGTTAGCTAGGATGGCAGTTGAGATGAAAGAGGATCTTACGCCTGGGAATAGAGGAGCCTCCACGACACCTGGAATCATTTTGTGATTAATATGAAAGGTTCGTTGTCATAGAGTAGGGTGGTAAGACTTACCTAGAAAGAATCTCACGGCGATGAGACCTTCGTAGTTTTTCACTCCACAAGTAGCGGCTGAGACACCAGACCAGACCAGAGCCATGCAGCACAGGTACAAACTTGGCCGGACCTTTCCAATAATCATGTTGGATGGAATCTGGCCAAGAACGTATCTGAAAATCCATTAGGAGACTTTTATGGATTGAAAGCAAGGAGACAAGCTTACCCAACGCTCAGGATCGACACAGCGGTACCGAATTGGTAGCCTTCCAAATTGAGGTCTTCATCCAGACTACTCAAACGAGCTTGTCTAGGTGGACGGGCTCTGTTAGTGACCAAAACACAGAACAGTCAAGTTCGTGCTATGAAGAGGTGAAGCTTACGCGATAGAGGCACGATCTAGGTAGTTGAAGAGATAGAGAACCCACAAACAGGGCATCAGGGTCACATCCAAGCGCCTGACAACCTGTTTCTCAAGCTCTCTCCAATTAGGAATACCCAGAGCGTCAATTTGCTCATCTGCAGAAGGTAGAGTTTCACCTTTGCCATCACCGTCGTTGGCTTCAATAATCGAAGGCTCTTTGTGGACCTGTTCAGCCGCCTTTGTAGGAGTATTGGCTGTGCCGTGGACACCACCATCATTCTGGGAAGACTTCTCTTCAGCAACCATGGCTTATGGTGTATCAGCCAAAAGATATGAGATTCGAAAGAATTGTAGTGGAGGGGAAGTATTTCGAAGAGAAAAGGTGTCACAAGTGAAGAATATAGGAGAAACGGATGCTCTTATACTTTCAGCGTCGGCGATGACAGTCTTTGATTAGGTTACTACCATTATCTGCGTTTCTTCAGACTCCATTCTCATCGTTTCCTAGACGTTTCCCCGTGTTCCCCGCCTCCCAGGCCTCCTTTTCCCCAGACCCGCCTCCGGACCCCATTTCCTCCACCGACCGGCCTTAGCCGAGATTGGTCTCAACTCCATTCACTGCATGTTGTTTGTGGAGTTTCCTTTACGGAGTAGAGAAGGTGCAAACGACAAAGTGGAACATGTCCAAGTTGAATTCGCGAGGGGGTGTTAAGGGAGCTGATTTGGCAGAGTTTTCCGCTGGCGGACGTCTCTCAACGGCAAAGTATCCATAGATAAGCCATCGAGAACGCTCGGCGGCCTCGGCACACGTCTTTAAGAGCTGCCGAGAACACAGACTGGGCTGATGTCGCAAGACGGCAGCCGGCCCGGACTCCTTGGCCGTGATTTGGTCGGGAAAGCTCGGACGAGGGAAGCAGAGTTGACAAGGTGTTTCGGCAAAGGAAATCGAATGAGAAAGGGTTGAGAAGACATGTCGTGGAGTAAGTCAAACATCCCCGTATGACGAGTTGAGAAGCGCGGCGGGCCAAGATGGCGGGCCAAGATTACCAAGACACCAAGACTTCTTGGTGCTCGGGAGTTGCCCGAACTATGGAAGAGTGAATTGAGATCTGGCTCGATGTCGAACTTGGCGTTTAAGCTTTGAATGCGCCCAGCAGAGCCGCCTTGGAAAGTTTCAAGGATCAAACCCTTCTCTCCACAAGCCGCCTAGCATATCTCATTTTCATCGACGCCTGTCGGGAGCTATTTCAAAGAGCCGAAGGCTTCATTATTCCGGAGAATCTACGACCTTCCTTCCAAGCAGGTTAGCGGGTGTAAACTAATCATCACCTCATATTTAATTGTAGGATTGACCTGTGACACCCGATAAGTGTTTTCGATGCGGCTGATTGGCCGGACTACGCATCTCCAGGCGTACTGGTCACGGAGGCAATCAGCCTTCTGATATGACTCCCCACTCCCTGAGTATAGCGAGATGTGGACCAGATTCAGAGAAATAAGCGTTATTGCATTGTACTGCGCGGCGACTTACGACTGCGAATTCTGATATAACTTTGCACACGAGACATGATCCACAGACTAAAGATTCACCGATCGTATCCTGCCTTTTTCTCTTCCGAGTAGACTTGAGGTCGTGCCGGCTGTAGATACATTCTTGACTAAAAAGAATGAGGCTGGTAGCGGACGTACGCCGCTTGGTCCTGTTAATCAAGCTTGAACCCTGGGGATGGATTAGACCCCATTTATGGCAGCTTGGCTGGCCTGGCGTTCTAGCCTTTTGGCCATTGTTGCTAGATTCCTCGAGGCTGGCGCTAAAAATCACGGGCCCTCGAGATACCCCTTCAACATCCGAAAGTCTTATTCTTCGAACCTGCTCTCTCAACTTTGAGCAAGATTGTGGCTGGTTCTTTTGCCTTCTTTTGGAAGCTTTGACTGATTATCAGTCTAATTTGCACTCGATTCCCGGGTTGTGTTTTGGCGTTTGAGCGGCTGACGTGAACATTCCACTCACCGCAATTAAAGGTGCAGAGGAATGAACTAGGCGCAAACATGGCAACAGGCAACATTGAACAGAAGGACAACACGCCTCGTGACAACGTGGTAAGTATGTAAGCTTCTAGGCTGATAGCTTTGTCGGGGCTTGAGCACATGCAAATGCAAAAGATCAACCAAATTGCAGCCTGACGAGTCAACCTGCGTTAGGACAGGCTGCAATTTAGCGCCGTTGGAGCTTATCTTACCTTGAGCTCTTTGGATTGGCGATGGAGAACGTTGCCAACGATTCTGAGCAACTTGTTATCAGCGCACTGAACTTATTTGATACGTCTTGCTATCGGTGCATAGTAATGCGGGTTTCCTGGAAACCATTAGGAGACTTATGGGTAAAGTACCAAAGGGGTACTCTGCAGGTTCAAACACTCAATGTCCAAAACCCGGACTCACTCACTGAACAGTAACTGAATGTGCAACGGAGATACTAGACAGAATGCCAAAGTCTTTTCATTCAGCCGCAACGATCCCGTGATGCATAGCCGGCCGGGGTTCAATGAAATTGGCCGCTGCGGTTGACGCTAGAACCCAGAACGTTTTCAACCTTCTTTTGTCTTACAGCCGTACAATGCTCCGAGGCGCTTCCAGGCTTTTGTCATGAAACTATTGCTCAGACTTTGCACCTGGAACCGAGGATTCCTCCAATCTAGTGGCTGCACCAGAGCATCCTACGTCATCCAATAGCTCGTAACTAAATCCACCTATGTGTTTAGCTGAACTTTGACTTATACAACAGGCTGCAGCCACAAAATGCCAACATGTTCCCAACACACTCTGCTAGCGAGTGTGGATGGAATGGTGCGGGGTACTGAGTGAACTAAACTCAGCCTCGGCGTGCAAGGGCGCCCAGAATAACTTTGTCTTATGTCTCTCTCTCCGACGTGTTTACAGTGTAAGGCTTAAGCTGAGAAAGCTAAAAGGACCAGCCCGACCTCAAATGCCGACATCCAGACATGACGAGCTGACATCCTCACTGATCCAAGCATCTGGACATTCATATCTTTTGCCCTGACGATCATCTTCCTTGCCCTTATCTGCGGCCGATTCAAGATGGTCAGACTTTGGAACATCGTTGCTCTTGGACTCGCTGCTCTAGCGACAGCGTCGCCGCTCTCTTCGGATGTGCCTGTTGTGGACAGCCGTTCTGATTCACCCAAAGAGTCTGTCAAGGGCAACTGTTCACCAGCCTGTGGCAAGTATAACTTTGTCTTCACGTAAGTTTACCATAAGTACGAGCGAGAGCAGTGGTGGTCGGTGCTAATTTTCTACACCGTAGCGGTTTACCATGGAATCACCCGGCAGTTGCAGCAAGCGGGTTTACACCCCAGCAAGTAGAAGCCGGTATCCGAGCAGATATGGCAGCCATCGTGAAGGCTGGTTATAACATCAAGGGTCTGTGACTTCTCTGGGTGATATATGAGTTGGTGACTAACACTCTCTCAGCTGTCCTTCTTGGGCCCGAGGACGGACTGGACTTCGTCTCCAGTGAGTTGAAGGGGACGAACTGGAGAGGAGTTGGTGTTGGTTTTGGCATCCGAGGAAACCCCTCCCCTGTCATCACACGCCGTCTGATGGGTACGTGATTCCTGCGGTCGCTATTGGTGTTGCTGTGACTGACTCTTCATGAAGATATCATTCAACTGTACCGAGATGAAGAGCCTCGTTCTCGTATTCTCTTCAATTACTCGCCTGTAACATCACTTTGGGCCATCCAGCAGTACTTTCCACTTCCGACCAACTGCACCGATTCTCCTGGCAAAAACCTGGCAAGTGCTTATCTTCTGTGACGATACGATGACTCTAACATGCTTCCAGGGAATTGCGATCCGCTGCAAAGCATGCAATCCTCCGGTTTAGACGAAATACAGCACCGAGGACGGTGACTGGGAAATTAGGGCTACGTTAGATGCAGATAATCTTGAAATGATGTATATATACGCATGATATGAGTTTTTTGGGGGTCTTTTCCCTCGTACCTGCGGCATTCGTCATTGACCTCATCTCTTTCTTATTCTTTTGCTCTTTTCGTCGTTGGCTTTCACCGGTGTCTAGGTGATATGGAGTATTAGAATAACTGAAGGACCCTGAGGGCAGATGCACGTGTGAAATGAAAACTTTAAAGGGATCGGTCGTTGCTTGTGTCGTTCCTCTCAGCCGAGTGACAAAATTTCGACCTTGATGCCAAAAGACATGCTGCACAAAGCCCACGAAATCGAAATTTTTGAGTCTTACCTTCAGTCACAACTTATTTCATCTCATCGGTTCTACTTATCTCGACTACTATTTCAAACACTACCATGACTTCAATCAACGTCGAAGATTCTCACACAAAAGCCCAGATACGGGCAGAAGATATTATCCAGCCACCGCGTCCATCAGGCGGATTTCAGAAAGCCCCCCGAGAGATTCTTTTCATGATTTCGGAACTGCTGCCGATCTACTCGAAAGTCATTTCATCGCTATCTTGCAAATTCTTCTTCTGCTCGCTCTTCCCAGCTGGCAACATTCCTCGACTCGTCATGCCAGATATTGAGACATTTCTCTTGCTCATAGAGAGGGACAGCTTAGACCAGTTTGCATGCCTGAATTGCGTCAAACTTCGTCAGTTTGATCCGACCAACACCCAAGACTGGCGATCCCAGACTCATTCTCTATGCGGTCCTGCTTTCGTGGTGGCCATCTTTCGACCCCCGGTTACCGACCCTGGCGTGGATAGAACGCGCCGCGGTGAATACAGACGAACGCACAAGTCAAACCCATTTCTCTGGCGACCTCACCCATTTTCCTGCCACCCAAAGATCCCAGTCGCGGACCATAAATGGCCGGAGATCACTTTCCCTCATGCGCATCTGGTCATGAAACGACACTTCCAGGGAGTCCCTCACGGTCTTTCCATCGAGACACTCCACAAACATTACGCATTTGAGAGATATATTTCACTCAAGGGAAACATTCATCCAGACCACTTTCCCATCGAACGGCACCTGGAAACTCACTCTCCGCAAGGCAAACGATATTTTCTCCGGCCGCTTTCCGAGTTGTCACGAAGTCAGAGCAGCTCGAGCAGCACTCTGAGGACATCCAAAGCATCCGCGACACCGTGGAGATTTACACACGATTACTCAGCCAGAATCATAGACGAGAGACTTTTCATCCGTCGCTCACATAGCGTTGCGGGCCCCCGATGCTCGTTGGCAATGTTTTTGAAACTTATAGAGAGCCTTGAACTTCCCGTCTGTCGACATATACGGGCCTGCTCTACTCGACCTAAGAGGCTGAGCTGGTTAGAAGTGTACTGGACTGATTTACTCCCCCATCTTGTTTCCTTGTCACAAGTCAAGAATAAGAACCGTGTATATGCGTACGCCGACGACGGGGAGGGGTCCTGTGACACCTGTCACACCGACTACAACATAGTCACCCGAAATGGCCAGACAGATCATTGGAATTTCAGTCTAATCACCTACCACGATCTTGGTGGCTGCCAGTCTCACGATGAACCTGCTTGGCAATCCTTGACGAAGTTGCAGAAGCACTCAGGCTATCGTTTCAACAATTCTTGGAGAGATCCACCAGCCGCAGCAGAAAACCTGATAAGAAAGTGGCACTCTGCCGACAAACAAATTCTTAGAGAGGTTCAATCTCAAAAACGCCACTAGCGAGGGCATTTTTATTGGACATTTCAACTCAAGCTCCTAGTCTATCAAAGCGCCGGACGAGCTGGACCATATCTGTATTTTTATGTCTCGGGAACTCGAAAGTTCACTCAAAGGACCAACCCACTGTTCGTGGGTCAAACTAAAGCTCTGAAAACTCATTTAATCCACAGTTCCTTTGCCTTTCTGGTGCAGTACACTGCGCAGTCAAATATCGTTGATCATTCTAAAAGGATGTAGATCGGATAGGCCAATGTCACAAGCTATTCATCTGAGGCATCAAGTCCGCGATGTCTTCGCCTTCCATTAGTGCTTCACTTGAGCCCTTCTCAAGATCCGATCTGATTCCTTCTATCTTGGTCGCTGGCTGTCTGGAGGAGCTCACCCTCGTGGCAGCCTGCTTCTGCCGTCCGGCTTTCTGGAGACGGAAACAACCCAGTCTTTCTGTTTTATCTTGTCCGTTCTCTCATTCACGTGGGGGGTGGGGGGTGGGCCAGTCAGAAAAGGGTTGAACTAAGCTGAGTCGAAGTGAAAGCTGGGTCGCGTGTACACCACTCCACGGGTATTACTCCTGGTCGTATACTTCAGGGGTAACAACGGATATAACAGCAGCAAGGATAGGCATAGAGATAGCGAGAGGAAGTTGCAAGGGAAAAGTAACCGTGGAGGACTGTATGTTTCTTCGGGCTTCGCGCGCGAACTGTCGACATCACAAGATTAGAACCTTATCGAGTCGAACCCAGCCACACTCGACTCCCCTCCATCGTTGCTTGACAATGCCATCATGAGTGCTGCCATAGTGTCTTTGCGGGATTGCTCGCCCAAGTACAGCTCCATTTAGATCCGCAACATAGCTGAGCAGATTCCGAGGGCAGACAAAGCAGCGCCTGTCGTAGGTAGTTGGGTTGGCCATATGGCGCTTGAGGTAATTACGGAAGAAAAGAGGCGCAAAGGTTTCCTTGTTTGGTGAAGGTTCTTGTGATCCATGCGAATACTGCCATCGTCGAAAGTAGCTTCAGCTTTGGTGGATCTCTTCGTACCTTGGGCGCAGGCCGCATATAGGACGACGCTGGGCTGGGGCAGGAGCAAAGGGGAAATAAGAAGACTGGAGGAAAGTTTGCGTTCAGAACTTGAGGTGACAGAGGCAGGTGTCACCGCCTAGTCGCCCGATTAAATAGGTAGGCAAGCACGAAACAGGCCGCAGAAGTCCTCCTGCTGCTGCGGAACTATTTCTAGACACTTCAAACTTGTCAACTGAAAGGAGCACTCGGCACATAAGAAACGGTTCGTCAAATCCTCGTTTGATAGGGTAAGAGCACAGTTGCATCTTGATCCTTCTCTAGGTAATCTCGTGAATTGACGATTACCAAGCAAAACACCTTCCCATCTAATGTCGGGTATGATTTTGAAACATTTACAAATACGCATCAATCAACCCCCATACTCAAGCCTCACAAGCCTCCCCAGTATCCTGCGTGGTCCCCAACTTATCATCACACGCAATATCAAACCGACTCCTCGCCAGCGCATCCGACTTGGCAATACAACAGATCTATTCACGTACATCATCAGTCACTTGCTCCCCGTCACATCACACCAGAAGAATCAACTCACCCCCTTTCCAAGAGGCTTCCCGCCGGCGCCAGAGCAAATCCCGCCATCCTCGATCACCTTGTTCCCCACATCTCGGCAGAGGAAGGTCGACTTCTGGCACATGGCCACGGTGAAAAAGAGAGCGAGCGCGGTAAACGTGAGCTTCATTTTCGTATTGAAATATCAAGTGTGATGTGAGAAGTAAGAACGTATTAGAGCTCAATGATGGCGATCAACGCTTGGAAGGAAAGAAAAATGATCAACCGATACTTAAGACGAACGAACCCCAACACAACCAGCGCCGGTTCGTCCGTTTTATACACCTCGACCAAAAACCTGAGAAAAGCCAAGCAGAGACAAGCAGTTACCCGTGTCACACAGAGCTCAGAACTCGGCGGTCGGGTCGATGGAGCAACCCGGCACGACGTGCCCAAAGACGAGTCAGTCTCCCCCAGGCGAGCCACCCCGTCGGGACGTCTCAGACGTCTGAACATGAGACTTCTGAAACAATGACAACGGCGTTGGCGACGAACATGTCCCTGCCGCGACGTGCTTCTCTGCCGCAAGGCCAGCCATGATAGGGCGGCCTCGCGTCCAAAAGCCCCAGCCTCAGCGCCTCAGCTCGTTCCAGACCGTTGGCGCGCTCGTAATGCCCTTGAAATAAAGTTTGCTCCATGTCGATAGTCGCCGATCTAAACATCAAAAGTATCCGGATGATCCAAGTCGTCCGTCGTTGTTCACATACTATGCCGCCAGGGACAGTCTCGAAGAAGGGTCCAGTGACAAGAAGATGTATGAGCTACGAAACTAGCTCACGAAGACACACTGTTTATCCCGAATCCCATCCGTAAGTCCTCTCTATCAGGACTATGCAATTCCCAATGGATATCATCGTGCGGCCCCAGTGCAATCCATACCCGTACATCTATGACTGACCATAACCATTGTATACATAAGCCGACGAAACATCGACTCCAATCATGCCTCGTCGCGTCTTTGGTTGTTGTCTCTGCGACAAACTCACTTGCCGTACTGTATCGTCCGGCAAGTCTTCGCTCAAAATGACTAGGCGAAATAGCTCTTCCACAGCACACCCTCCAGGTCCTCTAGCTGTTCTGAAGTAAAATACTGCAAACGAGTTAGCCCTTGCTGCTTTGGAAGGTCACCTGCACAACATACCTTCTGGTCTACGCTCCAACTGTCCTGCCTCGTCTTCTTGAAGTCGGACAGAATGGCTTTCGTCGCCTTTCCGACTACGCCAGGGTCGCTGGCTGCGCGGGTCGCAAGGATCTGGAGAACTTCGGGCATCCATGACGGAGGCGGGGTGGCGTACGGGAACGCCTCGATGAGGGCACCCAAGCCAAGGACAGCAGCGTGGCGGCGGACGATCTGCTTCGTCGTGTCGACAGGCGTCTCGGTGCCCGGAAGCTTTCGCTTGGGCATGGGGTTGAGTCGAAGCTCGTCCTCGTATCTCTTCTTCAAGACTTGAATGGTGGGGTCGCGAATACGCTTCGGCGAGCACCTGATCATGCCGGCCAGGGTGGCAGATGCGCAAGAGCGAACCTCGAGCTGAGGATCCGCCAACATGTCGCTCACAGCGTTGAACAAGACGTCCCGCTGCTTCTTCTCGATGAGAAACAGGCGACGGAAGTAAATCACTTGCATGTTGACCATAGACCGCAGACGTTGGTGCCAGCTCGTGGCGGTTTTGCCAATTCGCACCAAGGCATCGATGAATGCACCGTCCTCACCAACACGGAAGGGGATGTTGGGCAAGTGGCGGTAGACGTGATAGGCAAGACGCATCAACTCAGGGTCCTCTTTGACATCCATCATGTGAAGGAGCTGCTCCATAAACGGCTCCGGGAAGAATGGCATCAGCTGCGTGCACTCCTGAGAGGATAGCGTGCTGTCTAGCCAAGTGAGTACGGTCTTTGACCCAGATGTGTAAGATGACGGCGTTTGCTGGCCCGGAGTGCGTTCGTGACGCCACTTCTCGAGACGGCCAAAGGTGTCAAGGATGGTCGCGGAGAAGGCCTCAGTAGGTTGGTATGGGCGAATGCCCAAAGACGAGGCTTCTTGGTTCGCTTTCAACAGAGCGTCGACACTCTCGAAGGACTCGTGGTATCTCGTGCGGTAAATAGTAGCGATGACCCTGCCCATAGCCTCTCTTACTGTCTTATACGGATGATCGATGTGGGCAAGGAAGTCCTCCAAGATCGGCTTTTCATGGCGGTAATGCCAACCGGCATCGGTGATGATAAACTCCAGCACCTGCACCTTGCTCGATTCCTTGAAGGCAGCGTTGGACGACATGTCGAGCCTGAAGGCGCTGAGGTTGTTGACGAGTTCGTGTGAGCGACGAGGATCCTTCGGGTCGACGGTAAGGTGCAGACAAGACACCCAATATTGGAGGTTCTCAGGGGTGAGATCCTCGTTGAGAACCTTCAGCATCAGGGGTGCAGCGAAGCCCCAGACCTTGTTGCGGAAGTCAGGCGGATCATCGCTGGAGCCAGCCATCAGTGCTGCCAGAATCTCTGACGTCGCTCGGTGTTGATGCTTGTCACTGCCGTCGCCATACACCTCCATGGTGAGCTCCTTGACATCGTCTAGTGTGATGGCCGTTCCTCCATAGTGCATCAAGTCGAACACGTGCATCAGCATATAGACGTTGCCCATGCGAAACCTATCAGCGTTTGCATCGCGCGGTTCTTGCTTGAGGTAGTCGAAACAGGTCTTCAACCACTCGCGAGTGAGCATCTTGCCGATTTGCTCCCGAACAGCGGCTTCTCGTTCATCGTAATCGGTGAAAGCCATGGGCTTTGCGCGCGACGCGAGGAACTTTTTGCCCCAGACCAACCAACCTGGATGATCTGAGTCGACCATATACTCCGCATTTTCTGGGGTGGCAAACGCATCTAGGTATTTGTCGGTGAATGCCTTGTCGCCTTTCGTTACCTCGATCGTCAACTTGTTTCGGTCCTTCTCCTTCTCAGTCAGGTAGTTGCGGTAGTCATGGTCGTAAGCGGCTCGCATCTCCACTGCCTCGAAAACCGAAGTGAATGCGGACATGTAACTAGCACGGAGGCCTGGGTGGCTGTCGTTTGTACCTTGCGTAACGAGGGTGATGAATTCGGGGGGCGCCAGGGTGTCGAACCGCAGGCACAAGTTGGTTGAAAAGATGACGCAACGAGACGCGATCTTCCAGTGCGCCTCCTTGGCGATCTGGGTCAACTCCAACCCCAAGGCGGCCTTTTTCTTTTCGACACGTTCACGACGCTGAACAATGAAGTTGTGGCGGCTGTCAATGGCATGGGAACAGTCGTCTGACGGGCGGATCTGTTCCACGAGGTCCTGATTGACGATGATCATGCGCTCAAAGGGCTTACCAAAATCCAGAAGGGGGAACAGCGCCGTAGCTCCGAGCTGCTGGATGCTAGGCTTGTCGATCGTACCCGCCTTCAGGTAGAGCCGCATGGCCTCGGGAGCGAACCTCCAGTCCTTGAGGATAGTCTTGAGCAAGGTGGTGAAGAAGAGGGTGTACATGGCACCCTTGATTCGATCGTGGTCCACTTGGTCGAGAGCGACACGAAGCCGATCAATGAGGACGGGGATAACCAGGGGCCTTCCCCCGATTAGCGCCTTCAGCGAAGAATCCAATGCACTCTGAGCAACCCGACGAACATCAGCGTACGACGACACCGCCGACTGTGCCAGGTTCAACAAAAGCCGCTTATCCAGCTCGCTCTTCTGTCTCGCAGATGCGTTGTGCTTTACGCGTAGTAACTGATACGCGTCCGCTCGCTTGATTAACAGGGGACGCGGATAAACCTTGCGCAGACCGCTGATCTTGAAGGCGGAGATGTCCGACTTGTACAGACGGAGATGTCTCTCGAGAGGGTGGGCGGACCGCTCGATGCCAACGTCGGTGATCCATGTGCGGTAGGCGGCGTAGAGCGCGGTGAAGCAGGAGACATCGTCTTCCTGATTCCCGTTGAGGAAGTCGTGAGTCCTGCAGAGTAACTGGCCGACATCCTCTCTCAGCTCATGCAGCTTGTGATAAGCCGGGTCTTCCGTGGTGAGGAGGTAGCCAGCATCGTACCGGTACTGGGGTCGTGTCTCCTCATCCTCGGCAGCTTCAGCGAGAGGGTTGTCGTCGTCCATAGGAGTGTCGCCGTCCCCATCCTCCCCAGGTCTGTCGTTGCTCGGGCTCTCTCCGGATGCGCGATGGGGGTCGAACAGAGTGGCAACGCCGGAGATTACTAGCCGGATCTGCTGCAGAAGTCTTGAGACCTCGTCGGACCACTCCTTGTTCTTTCCCTTACGACTGACTGGCGGCTTCTCACTCATCAGGGAGTCCAACTTGTCCGCAGCAGCTTTGGTTTGCGAGTCGAAGAGTTCCACCGCGAACTGCACCTCGCCTGCCGATGGACGGTGCCACTTGATCGTCAGATCGGCTGGGGAAGTGGTCTTGCCCCAATCCTTGACGTCGAGGCCTCGCTTGATCACATCCGGCTCATACAGGGCGCTGTCTATGGGGTAAGTGTGCGTCAAGTTGAGTAGCAAGTGGTGGATGTAGTTGGAGATGTGAATGGTGGGAAGTCCGCGACACTTTTCTTGCATGTATTTCGCAATGTCATGGAGCTCAGTCTGGTATTTCAAGACCTCGTTGCCGACATGTACGACGGTCATGCCGAGCATGCTCACATGCCACACGAGCGCACGGTCTCTTGGAAGGTAGTCTGTACCACTGCTTCTGTCTGATGCGGCGTGGTTGTAGTCAATCTCGTTGCGGATGTTCACAATGAGCATTGGGATGAAGACTTTGAGCGTCTTTTCCGGGTTCACCTTGCACAGAGCGTTGAGAATCCAGGCCATCGCATCTCTTGCCTGGTGAACAACATGTGTTGAGACGAATGATGAAAGCTTCTCGAGCGCAGTGTCAAACAACTCCGGAGAGAGTGATGCAAAAAGAGGAGACAGCGCCGCGGGCAGGGCGTTGATGACATTGTCCTCCGGTGTTCCTCCCCTAATGTGGGACGCGTCTGGGAGATTCTCCAGCAGCGTGAAAACCTTGCCGAGAAGAGCGATGACGAACTCCCCAAGGCCCGCGGTCGACGATCTCAGGATGTTCGCCTCGTCTTCGTCGGTGATTTCGGTCTCGTAATCGAGCTTGATATCCTGGCCCTCGCGCTCCATGCGCTCCATTTCGCCTTGGACCCACTGCATGGCCAAAGTAGTGTCGTGAACCGAATCCCCGTCTTTGACCAGAGGAACCATGGGAATGCTGTAGGCGACACTCTGGAAGAAGTTAAGGGTGTACTGTGTCTTGCCCAGATCGTTGGCATCGATACCAGGGAGGGCCAGAGCCAGCAGAGCGGTGATATGGCACCTGAAACCCTTGGTCTTGGACATGACGTTTGCAATCATCTGCAACCCGTTCAGACTTGACGTTGTACGGTGAACCTCGACCAGGCCCTGCAAACTGGGGTAGAAGCGCTGCAGAGCACCCGGCAAAATGAGATTGGGCTCCAGGTAGGCCAGGCCCTGGAGAGAGGCGTAGTAGTAGTGGGCAACCCTGTTGCTCTTGGAGAACAGACCCATGTAAGTGACCTCTTTGAGCGCAGTGACGAAACGCTGCTTGAGAGCAGGGGTGATCTTGCGGTCCTCCGGTGTATCGAGCTCGCCGCTCTTCTCCCTATTCCAGCGGGAGACAAAAATGTCAGTCAGATACACGGTGAATTGGCCCAGGAAGGTCGTCCAAGAACCGGCGTTGGACGGGTGGTAGAAGGTGTCGATGGCCTCAAGAAGTCCCTCGAGACTGGACAGGATGGAGCTCTCCTGCTCGAGGCACTTGGGCGACAGGGAGTAGACGATCCAGCGCGCGATCATGTAGGCCGTAGGATACTTCTTCTTATCTTTCTCCAAGTACAGACCCAAGCCGGAGGAATAGTCCAGCGTCGAGTATGGCGAGTTGGACTGGCCCACGGGGATTTCGGTCAGGCGCAAAACGGCCGTGAAGATCCATTCGGACTGCTCCTGAGTGAAGATGCCATGGGCGTCAAAAGGGGTGTGTGACGACTGCAGAAAGTCCCTCGCCATGCGGGAGTAAAGGTCGATAAAGAAGATGTCGAAACTCTTAGACCGGGCGATTAATGACCACAGATGGAACAGTGTCGGCATGAACGATTGCGGCTGGGAGCAGGGGACGTTCTCGGGGGCCGAGTCCGTGGGTAGCAGAGCGTTGATGGTACCGACGACGATGTAGGCATTCGACACGTCCGACGTACTGAAGTAGGGCAAGAACTCGTCGAGCATCTCCTTCCGGTCTTTCGGGTCGAAGTATGTTTGGGCGTGGAGACAAAGCTTCCACAGCTGCTTATGCGATCGACGGCGATTCGTCTGGTGGGATGCCACTTCAGAGGGCAAAACGAGGGCCTTGATCTCACGCCATAAAGGACGCCAGTCGAGCAGCAAGTCATCGACAGGCTTGAGGTAGTGGTATTTCCTGCAAGGCAGCATCGTTAGCGATCAGGGACCGAGGCGGGTAAAATTGACGCCAAGCAAGCGCGGCAGCAAGGTACGAAAAGAGGCAGACGAAGGAGCAGGAAAGCAACTCGCAATGGCAACAGAGAGAGGCGTACCTAGTGAGCACAACGACCATGCGCAGAAAACGGTCTGCGGTACTGGGATCCAGGCCAGGAGCCAAGCACAGGTGGTAGTAGAGCTTGGCCAAGGTGGCGCGGAGCTCTCTGGTCATCTCAAACTTCAGATTCAGCCATCCCTGAAGCTCTCTGGTCCAATGCAGAGCGCCTGGGCTGAAGTCTTCGGCCTTGATGGCGATGTAGAGGTGTTTGAGGATACCTGCGAGAGCAGCATCGCGTTGTGACTCCTCCTCGACGGGAAAGGGGAGGTGGTTGAAGTAGCTGAAGGTACGGGGGCGGTAGCGCTTCTTGTCATCCTCGTCCGCCTTTGTGTATGGGGGACCGGGGGAGTTGGATCGGGAGATGGTATCGACGGAGGCGAAATGGCTCGAGAGGAAGTGGGCTGTGGATGCGGCCGAGAGGACGGCAGCATGGTTTGAGGGCAGCGACCCCGGAGTGTCGTCCATGATGTGTGAAGGTATGCGGGCGACGAGGCCGCGGTATTTCTCGCAACGGGCGAGAGCAGCGGAGGGGTGAAGGAGGAGGACCGAGCGGAGGGGTAGCGATCGAAATTCAAGATCGAGGTCGGCGGTCGCGTGGTCGTGCGGTCAGGGTCAGGGTCGCACAGGTGCAGGATCGATCGAGCTCCCGCTCCCACGCCGGCTGCGATGGTTCTCGACGACGGGCGGCCGGGAGGGTGGAGGGAGGATTCAGATGCCGTCGGTCGCGGGGCGTCTGTTGATCCGGAGGCGATTGATGACGTGAATGGAAGACGGAGCAGGGCTGTATGGTATTCGTAGATGATGATGTCTTCTCGGATGATGGTGATACTGCTGCTGCTGACGACACGATTCAAAGGAAATAGAAATCGCCAATGAATACACGTAAAGCAGTGTGTCGGGTCTTGCGTCTGACCTCGCAATGGGTACAGAAAACAGGACGGCGGCGGGGGATGCAGCAGAGAGAAAAGAAAAGATGTTGTTGGATGCGGCTTTGATCAAATACCAGCCGGTCGGGGCGGACAAGACACTGGACACTGAGGTGGAAGGACACACACACGCACACCCGACACCTCAGGGCCAGGCGGAGAGGAGAGTGATGATGCAGCAGAAAGCAGCCTGGGCTTCACCTTTGCTGGGAAGGGCTGGCTGGAAAAGGGTACTTTTAATGAGCTTTGCAAGATGTACATTTCCACATAAAGTAGGTGCGACAATACATGTTTTCCAAGTCTTCCATGGAGCAGGCGCTAAGCTTGACCTCTTCTTGGCTGCTGTGGACAGCTAGCTAGGGGATTGCTTACAGCGAGTGAGAGGTGTGAGGTGTCATACGCATGCTCGGCAGCCTTGCCTGGAGCGCCCCCTAAGCAGAAGGAAGGAAGGTCCCCTCCACGTCCGGTGTCGTGCCTGCCTCCCCTCAATTGCCCCACTTTCCCGCCTGCCGGCTCGATATTTTAGTGGCTGCTTCCAACACCTCTGGTCCTCAAATGGCAGCTGCACCACCAGAGCTCCTTCTCCTTCCGCACCATTCAGCCGCCATGAACGGACTTGTATCTTCTCACCCATTTGAAGCCTGAGAGTACTTAAGACCCCACCTCACCTACAGATGCAGCCTTCATCACATTCGTCTTGACCAGTAGAAGCCATCACCAACAGAAAGCAAACACCATGAAGCTCCCATCACCAACAAGTCAGCATCATTTCGTTTGTCAGTCCGGGTTTTCACTCAGCGTCTTTAGGAGCACACGGTGTTTCCTCCGCCACAGAATCATCGATGAGAAAACAAGACACTGCGCCAAATGACCTATTTGTTGACCTCCCACAACATCAGCGATGCAGCTGCTTCAACGTCTGCATCTGCATCCCGAGCTCGTTCCAACGTCCCGTGATCGCCAGAATACACGTCGTATTGTTTCCCCTCCCCTCCCACGTTGCGACCAGGGCCAACCACCCGGCCGCCACGAGGCCACACATAACCGCCCCCATCTTCCAACACGTCCCAACGCTGCGGCTACCTGCATTTCCAGTCGTATTTCCATCTAAAGACCTTCCCCTTCCGATTCTCAAACACTATCAAGGTAATGCTTCACCCAACCTGCCTCAGAGTCTGCTCACTCCCTCGAGAATCCGCTGATTAGTCACTTTTGACCGGACCACCCTCGGACCACGGGCGGGGAACCGGCCGAACACTCCCGGCAGCACCTCCCGTCACCTGCACTGGACCCGACAAGGACAAGGGTGTGGCCAGTGCTTTTCTCAATTCTTTCCCTTTCAGCTCGCCGAAGGCGGAAGCCAAAACGACGCAATCATCCGCATCACCAGTCTCGGAATTCCCCCCTCGTTCTCTTGAACCATCACAGCCAAGCCGTGTTTCAAGTGTCACCGTCGACGGCCACCTGAGTGATGGCCGCGTTTTCTCTCTCTGCCTGTTTCTGATGTTTCTGATCTGTGCTGCCCCAACATCGAAGCCAGGCCTGGAAACTTCCATCCAAGAGTGATCCCTCACTTGACACCTCCGAGAAGGATTCCTACGTTCCTGTCAGGTCGCCCCAAAAGTCGCAGGGTCCAGAAAAGGGGTCCCCCACGTCCGGTACTTTATCGTCCTTGACGACAAGTGCCGGCCTGTCTCCAAATTTTAAGCAGTGACAGCATGCATCATCGCCCTCGGCCGCTGCTTACAGGTACATCATTACGTTTGCTCTGTTTTCAGATACTGCAATTCATGTGATGGGAATCTCCTGTGGGTTTGCGCTTAATTGGAAACCGCATCCATCTCAAACTTAGGATGACTTGGACATCGTCACGTCAGAATGCTAGCATCCTAAAATCTATGCTAGAACAATATTCAACTACTCTCTCATCACCATGCTTACTCTCACCAGATTCATACTTTACCAGTCAAGCATCGCGAAAAGCGTTGCATCTGAGCCCCGATCACTCGGCGCCGAGCCCGCAGCGCCACGCCGCGCCGTACCCGGGTTCAATCGGGCCTGCCGTTGAAAGTTTTTCTCGACACCTCACCAGGCATTTCCGTCTATTTCCATGCCATGGATGCCATTAATCCCAATCATTGCGCAACGTACAAAGCCCAGACCACGTCGTATCTTTAATAAATAGCACATAATCATACGAGCTGCCTGCTGCGTCTCCCGAATACCAGCTTGCTGGCGTGACCCCCAACTTGGCACCACAAAATCCATCAGCTGACTTATCCATCCCAACCCACGTCAAATACAGGGCACATCCCGAAACAGGTCCAGCTGCAGTGACGTCGATAACCTCACCACCACGACATTTTTCCAACAGTGGAAGCAAGCTGAGATTCCATCTCACTCTCCTCGGCGCAAACTCAGAAGCCACATCACACTCGTTCAATGCACAACTCATCAACATGGCTGCCATAGACGAAGAAGCAAGTGAGTGTTGCAGAATTCCTGTCATCTCACCATCCACCAACTAACTAACTGTCTCAGACCTGTCAAAAACATCAACCCGGTCGGTAGACCAAGGCCATCAATCAGACGACCCTCCCCAAAATGCCCTCATGGCAACCCTCTCTCGAACGCGGAGCCGCACCAACACTCTTCTCGAAAAGGTCTCCCTCCGCGAGCGCATCCACCATTTCACCTTCGCATGGTACACCCTAACGTGAGTCCGCCCCGACCCGGTGCTTCCGCTCCGGCCCTAGGCCCAGCCCCGCTCCGGCTCCGGCTAACCCCACTTCAGGATGTCCACGGGCGGAATTGCCCTCCTCCTCGCCGAAACACCACACCGCTTCCGCGGTCTCGACACCATCGGCCTGATCGTCTTCCTCCTCGACATCGTCCTCATCTTCCTCATCACTCTCACCCTCTGCCTCCGCTTCTCATTCTTCCGCAAGGCACCCGCCAAAGCAATCACCCACCCGTCGGAGTCCCTTTTCATACCGACCTTCTTCCTCTCTCTCGCCGCCGCCCTCTCCAACATCCAGCACTACGGCGTTCCGCAATGTGGGCCCTGGCTAATCGTCACCCTTCGAGTCTGTTTCTGGATCTATCTCATCGTCACCTTCTTCGCCTCCGTGGGCATGTACCACCTCCTCTTCACCGGCCGCCGACGACTCTCCCTCGACAGCATGACCCCAGCCTGGATCCTCCCCATCTTCCCCGTAATGCTCACAGGCACTCTGGCCGGCTTCATGTGCCGCTCTCAACCACCAGACCAGGCAGCAGCCATGCTCGGCGCCGGCCTCGCCGCCCAGGGCCTCGGGTTTCTAGTCTCGGCATTCATGTACGCGACGTACCTCTCCCGCCTGATGACCATCGGCCTCCCCGTCCAACGACCGGGCATGTTCATCGCCGTCGGTCCACCAAGCTTCACCGCTGCGGCTCTGGTCTCCATGGCCGCCGACGTGCCCCGATTGATCGCCTCCGAAGGCTCCCTCGTCTCCGACTCCCTGCGATCGGCAGCGTACCTCACCGACATGGAGAACCCGGGCACAGTCGCCTTTGCCGTCCGCGCCATGGCTCTCTTCAGCGCGGTGTTTCTCTGGGGCCTGTCGTTTTGGTTCTTCTCGTCCGCGTGCCTGTCTACGCTGTTTGGCATGCCGGATCACTCGTTCCATCTCAGCTGGTGGAGTTTCGTGTTCCCCAACGTCGGATTCACCATCGCCACTATCCGAATCGGGGAGGCGTTCGGGAGCGAGGGACTCTTGTGGCTGGCCACCGTTTTCACGATTTTGCTGGTTGCTGTTTGGCTCTTCGTCGGGTTCTGCTGCGCGCGGGCGGTGGTCCGGAGAAAGCTCGTCTGGCCTGGCCGCGACGAGGACAGCGATTAAAAGTTTGACATCTCAGAATTCCCGGTTCCAACTGCATTCTGGACCTTACTGGTCCGCAACCTTAATCAAGACGGCAAAATAGGCGTCGTCGACTTCGTTTTAATCGTTAGACATTAGACTTTAGACAGAATACCCCGCCTATGGGCACAATAGAGGACGAACTTGAAACGTGGAAATAGGAATTGGACTTGGTTGATTTGTATCACGGTGATGGGCTTCGATCTAGGTAAAAGAAACTTAACTTCCAACGCGTGAATACGTACAAGAACGCTCTCTTCATCACAAGAATCGGAAGCCAGAAAGAATGGCGAGATGACCTGAACATGATGCCCAAGACGCCACTCTCGTAGACTCGATCCAGTTCACTCTTTGGGACCATTTTGGCCTGTTCTAATGTACAATCTGGTTGTGCTGTAGTTGATCCCAAAGTTGCGGTTGGGCTCAAAGCGCTGCTACCAACATTCAAGCCAGATATTCCTCGCCATAGGTTCATTTCCGTTTACAGGCTTACCAGCCGGCGTGAGAATGGGCACAGTGCCGTACGTATTGTGCACATCGAGATTTATACGTCTGAGTACACGTTGCTGTTTAGGAGGTCTTCGAGCTTGGCTTCTCACATTTTCCTTGGACCTCGAGTCACAATAAACTCGGCAGTCACATCGAGGATGCCACTTCTCGCCAGTATATCGATAAGAATGTTGCCCTCCTCGCAATGCAAGTGTAGCCTCAGCCGTAACTTGCTGCAATTGTCTCCAGGCGGTCCAGGCGGTCATACAGGCGGAAGAAACATCGTAGGTGAGATCACAGTATAAGAAACCCTGACCTGCCAGCGGCATCTGTGTTTCGACCGGCGCAATGAATCTTCCGTCGACCAATGCGGCACCTCTTGCAAAGGAGTGGCTCGCGGGTGTTCTCGAGAGCTCCTTGTCGTTGCCTACATGCAGCAAACGTCTTGTCTATAGAAGATGCTGGCTTTCACCCACCGTTGCAAGCTTCCTCCAAGAGACCATGAGAAAACTATGCAGGTCCTTCGCGATGTTGACTTCTTGAGCTTCATAAAGAAGAGTAAAGCTATGTTTCCTGGAAACCTTGGGTGATACGGCTGGCCTTGCGGACTTTTCCATCAGCATGCCATCAGATTCAACTGGATCAGATGCCCCGATTCAGCACATAGCCATCAGCAACGTCAAGGGGCCTAGAACCTCTCAATAGTTGCAAAAGCCATTCCTGACGCCGAGTTTCTCATCAGATGCAACAGTTGCCCCAAAATTGTGTTACTAGATATGATTACTGTGGCCCTGGACTACAACTCAGCGCACAATACTTGTCCATCCCGATCACTCACTGAACTTTAGTTAGATAAGTGAGAGGTTTGAGACGCTCCTTGAACCTTTGAGTTTAAATCGAGTACCTCCCCGTGCACTTGGGAAAGCAGAAAGGACGGAAATTGTTCCTTCATTCCGTTTATGTACCCTCTGAGCGGAATGTCAACCAACTAAGTAGGTAATGAGTACGAAAGACAGATTATCATAGGGTGTTTGCAGTACAGATGTCAGAGGAGGGACAAGGTGGTGGAACTGTTGATGCCGTTGAGAACGACCTGTTTGTGATAATACTGGTCTTGTCCACTCTCAGCATAAGTGGTTCGACCTAAACGCGCTGGAAATACGTATTGCTTTTGACTTAGGTCTTTACGAATGTGATTGGCATCAGAGTAGCTGTCGTTCACATCTTGATCTGGCACTACCAGTATCCAGAGGTCTTGACAAGTCGAGGAATACCTATCCCAGCGACGAGCCCAGATGTCCATGCTACTATGATGAAAGCCAATGACAACAAACGAGTAGTCTCGTAATGACTTACAGCCTACGCGATTAAGACGTGACTTTGGCTCTGACGGCACGGGAAGACGATGTGTTGTCAGATATCTATCATGCTAATCCCTACGACAAAATCAAGGCCTTATTGAAACCAGTGCAGATGAGAATATGCGCCGATGCTAAACATGCTTGCCTCCTAGCTGCCAACTGCGAGCGACGTGTCAATTCATCGTGCCGTCCATCTATCATGTCTCGAGTCCGCGTTGGGGCCTCGTCCCATCACTGGAACCTCGTCATGATGAGGGCGATGATTAAGCACCCATCCAGACGTTCCTCGAAATCTCCAGCAAACAAACTTCACTCATCAGAAATTGCCCACATGGCATGACTTCTAGCTTTTCTTGGCATGAATATGACAGAGAACACATCTGCCAGCAATGCGTGACATCATCCATCATGCCTCGACCGCATAGCTTCAGGGTCCCGAGCTCATGTTTTGAGTTTTCTTTCGACCCTCGATGCCAAGGCAACAAGAAAGGGTCCACGCATCTTCCAGACTTTCCGGTGTTGTCACTCAAAAGTTGCCATCCCATATCATCTAGACGTCAATCTCTGATAGCTAATCATGGGACCGAACTCCCGTCCCAACAAAACTCTATTCAACCACATCTCTCGTCCATGACCAGGGTATCTCACGCAGGCGGCAGGAAGGAAGCAAACAAGGCTCCCTGAATCAGAGCATACATGACCGAAAAAGTCACAACCTTGCCCCCGAGGCCCCTCTTCTCGTCGTCCAAAAGGCACCCGGCAACCCACCAGTACCACACGGCGTTTCCCGACGCGATCCTCGTGATAATCTGCACATGGTACGTGGTGATCGCCAAGACGGCAAGCAGGACTTGGGACGCAGCGAGCGACAGCACCACAATCTCCCTCGTCGACATGGCGCCATCATCCCTCCGAGCACCCTTCCCGCCGTGCTTCTCCGCCGTCGCCGCCGTCGGACTCCGCCCCAACCCCGAAGGCCTCTTGAGCACATCCAACCCCGACACGATCAGCAAAGCCAACACCGGAGAGGCCAAGGCAAAAAGCGGAATGTTGCCTGGCGTCCAATAGCGGAGGAACCCAACGCCCCTAGACTCGGTGATTAGCAAACCTTTCACCGACAAAAAAGCACGCCCACCCGTAAATCTCCGCAAGTACCGAACGAGTACCTCGAAATGTAACCACGAGTGACGAAATAGGGCTGAGAAAACATACCAGTAGTGGTCCTGGACGAAAGAGTAAACACCGGGCACGGTCCGCCCGCACCACACGCGCGCTTCGGATGCGCCGGAGCAGTACCGCAACCAGGCGAGGTACTGCGGGACGACGGACCCCATCGCCACGAGGACGCCCGCGACGCCAGGCGCCAACAGAGCCGCGACGGAGTCCTTGACGCCAACGACGGTGATAGGGCTGGCGAGCAGGTTGTGCAGGACGATCAGACACTCGGCCGCGAAGGGGATGCCATTCAGGAGTCCGTTCGAGCGGACGGCTGTCGCGAGGCCGAAGACGGCGCCCGCAGAAATTTGGGCCGCGGACCAGGGAAGCGAGCCTCTCGTTTTCTCCGAGGCCGAGATGAGAATGAGGTAGCCGGTGAAGGTCAGGAATGCGAAGGAGCTTTCTGCGTAGGGCGCCGACAGGAAGAGGCCCGCCGGAGAGATGATGTGAAGCAGAGCCGAGAGGAACGCCAGTGATTTTCGGTGGAAGAGGCGTAACGTCAGATGGTGCAGCATCAGCACGGCGAGGAGATGGGCCGTGTGTGCCATGACGATGCCGAAGGCCGCTTCCAGCGAGCCGAAGCCATCATCTTCGAAGCCCAGAAAGCGTGCACCTCTGGCGAGAGCCGACGCGGCAGAGGGCAGGACAGCATTGAATGCCCATTCCTGCTCGAAAAGGTAGCCTCGTCGGGCTGATTGGGTGAAGTAGATGGCGTCCCAGCGTGTAAGGCGGGTTACTAGCGATAGGTCGGACTCGTTGCGCCGGAGCATCAGGGTCGTCGAGGTGTCGTACGAGGGCGCTATGGCGCTACCGAGGGCAATGGCCAGCAGAAGCCCTTTCCAGGCCAGAAAGGCCGTGATCAGGGTCTGTCGTGGGTGGGAGGCATGGCGGGCGAGCATGGCTTGGTGTGGATGACGTCGGACGAGGCCGTTGGCGATGGCGATGGGCGGGAAGGTATGCCGAGACCCAGACGGTCGGTGAATCGGTGAAGTATGTCACCGGCGGACGAACCCACTGGAAAGATCTCCACCAAAACTGACAAGGAGAGGGAAAAGTTTGACTGTTGGTGCCGCCGTCTTGGTGGATGGACCCTGAGCTCAGTGTGGTGTCACTCACTGCCGCTGCAAGCTGTGAGGTTATCGGAGTTGAATTGAGTGAGGTGGGAGCCGCGCCAGGACAAGCGGCGCCACCTGGCCAATGGAGAGCTTGGCGCACGGAGCAATTCAGGACCGTGGGCCGTTTTTTCTTTTTCTTTTCTTTTTTTGCCAGTGTCTGCCGAGCCGGAGTTCGGGGTCGGTTCCAAACCAGGCCGGCGGGTCTCGCTCGATCTGATGGACCTTTGAGATATTTTTCCAACTTTTTTCTCTCCCTTTCTCAGCCCTCTTTTTTTCTAGAAGCGTTCCAAGCGTCCGTTTCGGTGGAAAGAGCCGCGGATTGTGGATTCCACATGGGACGGTGAGGGAAGCCTTGTGGGCCAGCCGGGGGGTCACCATTTGCAGGCGCCGGGATGCTAATTAGCGGTCGACACGGGCAGGGCGCTCAGTGGACGAACGCCCCTGGTGAACCCCTCTCGATTCCAGCCTCCAGCATTGAGCAGATCCTCCTTCAACCTCCTGGCCCATCTCATTCTTCATCTCCCGCACAGCCGTGATCGCGATAGAGACTCACGGCCGGTGAGCTGTGGCGAAGTCTGACCAGAAGGCCACTCAGGCCCACTGAACAGGGCTCGATGGCCCATGTCCACGGTCCAGGGCTGAGGAACGGGGGGTCTCGAGGGGCTGTTACAGGAGGTCATCCCCTGAATTTGGTGCCCCGGATGCCCCTGAAGATGAGAATCACGTTCCATTCCAGCGATGAGGAGTGAGAATGCTGGTAAGGGGAATCTCATTAGAGATGTGCAAGCCAGCACAAAACACAGCCCCTCAATCTCCATCTGGGGCTGTGAGAGGGGCATGGACGAGGCTGAAATTGTGATGAGAGGTACTTGCGATATACCTGCGTCATGGTTGTCAAAAGTAAGCACAAGCTATTCGTGTCTTTTAAGAAGACCGTTATCAAATCTTATCCCATGATCCAGTGAGATGGCATGCCACCAACAAGCCCCCAATGGAGGGACAGTCTACCTCAGACTACTTGCCCTAGGGATGCAGGTGAGCCACCAACTTTACCAAGAGGGTCTACTCCCGGTAGATCCGCTGCAGTTGGTGGGATGGAGACGGGTGAGTGGATGAATCAGAGCAGCGTATTCCAGATGCCTTCCGTCCTGTCATTTAGGAGACCCCGACGGGTAGATGCCATGTGCAGGTACGATTGGCAAAAATGATGGCTGAGAAGTGATGAGAGGCGCATGAGACGGGAGTGAGTGAGTGTGTGATGAGTGAGATGATCCGAGAGGTGAGGTGCAGTCCAGGTCGCGACTTCCGCCCCGTGAGGTGACTTTCCCTGTCGAGAAAGGAAAGTCGGCCCCGATGTTGCCCGCAACGCGCAACGGCATCGGGACGGAAAGAAGCACCTGCCGGACTTCGCAGCTTTCACCGACCAGCAGGCAGGAGCTCCCCTCTCCCGGCATGCCTTCCATGTGCAGCTCACCTTTCCCATCGACATCCAAAGTCTGCAAGTGGAGAACGAGAAAGATCTTCCTGCTGCAACTTCCATAGGTTGACATCGGAAGGCACATTCCGAGATATGCAGCTACCTACCTAGGTACTGAAGTACGCCCTTTGTACGACGGCGGCATGAGCTCAGGCTCAAGCTTACATCCTCACATCCTCAACATCGACACAGCCGAGGCGTTCACGGCCATCCGGCTGCTCCCAGCTGGAAACAAACTTGGCTGCAACAAATCATTTTGTTTCACATGGCCCTCCTTGCCCCGCGCTCCGTACGGGTACAGCTCGCAAGCCTGAACACTGAATCGACGAACCCTTCTCCGTCCGAATTCTGCTTCTCGCCGCTGCCCTACGGGCGACGAGAGCACACTTGCTTCGCGGAGGACCTTACTTCGTCGCAACGTCTTCCTCCCAAGTGGAGGCTCTGAGACGACCAAGAGACGTGACCAGTCTCCGTTTAAGCTTCACGCCCGAGGAAGACCCTTCGCCGACGGGGAACGTCACCAGACAACCATCGGCCCCTCGTGGATGTGTCTGTTCGGCATCCGTGGCATCCTTCGGATTGGCTGATTCGTCTTGACTTTTTGCTACGACGATGCCCAAGCACACAGCGAGGAACATTACGGGTGCAGACGATCACTTCCGGGTACTGATCCCCGAATTCCGCAAATGAGGACATTTCCATTCACAAGTCACGGCCGCCGCCAGAATTCCATCACCATTATTACTGTCCGCTGGCGACGATCAGGTCTTTTTGCGCTGCCTGGGAGCCAACACAACATGATGACTCGATGGTCTCTCAGCCCGTCAGCCTGTATCACCATCCCTTCATAAACTAGCGGCTGATCCAGTGACCTGAGTGACGGCATCGGTCAGAATTGCTGATCCATCCGCAGCATTTGCAACACCTGACGAAGAGGGCCATACAAGATGAATACCAAAGGACTGCCTGGGCTGCGCGTTTTCAGTTCCTTGTCCAGCCATGCAATCAGGATTCAATCACTGCCTGAGCTAACGGCACTACGATCACCATGAATATCACCACTCTTTCGTCTTCAACCTGACCTCCCGCCACCCTTCACCTTGGCACTCGCTGGCTGACAGCTGCCTTCCAAGCCTATGTTGGAGATCAGAGACAGTGTATCTCTTTCGACTTCACCGCCGTTGCGTATCTGTTCCTGTCTCAGAATATCCCACCCCTATTCGACGATCGGGGCGCAGGTGTCGATGTCGCATTGCAGCAGCGCAACCAACGAGTGAACCCTTGGGCTGGAAGCATGTCGCCAATCTCGGAGAGCCGAGTGCGAGACTGCGCGTATTCGCCGTGTGGTCTTTTTTTCTTTTCTTTTTCTCCGCTGTCAACATGCGCCCAATCAGTCTTTCAATCACCATACTCAATTGGTGCAACTCTGGCAAGACAAACTCTGAGGCTTTCGTCTCATTCAACTGAATCACACTTTGAGTACAAGTCTAGCTGGCGTTTATTTCCGCCGTTGGTAGGCATTAAAGAACATCCCGCTCTCCACGTCACAACCCTAGCTGCACAGGCCGACTTCGATTACTCAGATCATAACTCTGTAGTTGGTCTGGCTTGTTGGTGTCATTGGCTAGGGCTTTCCATTGGGCATCGCAACTGTTATCCTCTTCAAGACGATTGGCGTCTAATTACTGCGTCCATCTCATCACCGCACAAGTCACTGCAGCCCGAAACAAGCGCTGGAAAGAAGAGACAGTCAACTTCCACATGTCACCGAGCTGACTGCTGCGAAGAACAGCGGATCCGACTGCGACGTGTCACGCTTAGCAGAGTCTTAGGGCCATTTTGAGCTTGCCAATCGTCCTCAGATGCGGACGCTTATCAACGGACGGTCTGATCTAGGGCAGATGTCGGTTCGAGACGTCTCACCCAGCAAGCATGACTGATCTGATGGCGCCCGTCGCCCGCAGAAGTCGCTCAACACCGTCGAGATAAAAGTGGTGTTGGCGGTGCTACCAAACCATCTCACGCCTCGGGCAAGCCCAAGCCACAGCCACAACTGCTAATACAGCAACCAACAGAAGCTATCGTCAGCCATGCATGCCACATTGCGCTGGGTCGGTTCTATGGGAGAGCTACCAGCTCACACTGCATGAAAGAAAACCCAGGGTCCGCAAGAAGGCATAGTCCCGCTCAACACAACATCGGGTTAAGGGTTTACAAGACTCTGGCAGTTGCTCTTGGGACGCCCAGTAAGTGGCATCTGCGCTCTGGAACGTGAACTCATGCGCGATCTTTGGACTGGCTGGCAGTGGCTTGCACTTGTTCCCTGTCTCTGAGGCTACAAGGGGGCCCCGAGCTACCCGCCGTCCAATCCGAGTACGAATCGGTCACACCTCTGGAAACCACGCGAGCTGCAGCCTGAGTGTCTGTTTGGCTAGTGCCCGATCGCGGGTGGCACGCTTGGCTCCAGCGGCCAGGGCTCGGAAACGGCAGACTACAGAGAAGGAATCCAGCGATCCGGATCGCGGTCTGAGCATCTGACTGACGTCCGGCCGTCTCGAATCCTTGGGTGGTCTGGTCTGGCATATCAGGGTTGCGAGAGCAGCCTGACGTGTCGCATTAACGACCATCAGGAACGAGAAACGAACGAAGAGAGGACGACGGCGGATTTGAATTAGAGAACCGGCGCGTCGTTTACATCGAAGCCGCGGCGGCGGATCGCAAGGCCTTCCCTTGCTCGCAAGCTTGCCGGCCAATGCTCGACCTCGGTAGCCTCACTCGGGATATCCCTCCCGCGTGGACGGCTAGAGACAAACGCGCGGTACCCTTCCTCAGTGAGTGTGAAAGCTGAATATAGCAGCTCGGGTCCATGGTCATTCCCAGCCCTGCGGACGAGAAAACAGGACGATCTGGAGATTGAGAGCCCGCCATCGATTCGCCGGGCACCTCCCTCTCGGCAGCCGTGTTTTACTGGGGCAACAGAATTGAGGTTCGAATCGTCGCGGGGTTCGATGGAGGGCCGGGACCACCACCAGCGGCGACAACCATTTCGCGTCGCCTCAAACCGTCAAAAGGTTGATGTTGTATGGATGGAGCCTTTGGTTGAGCCCAACTGCACGATTACACACCCACCAGATAGCAGGTCGCGACGAGACCTGCAGGGCGTAGCGTAGAGTAGCATGGACTTGGGACCAGAGTCCAGACTTTGCTCAAGTGGACGGAGACAAGGACGAGGTCAAAAAAGGTTGGGCGATGCGTGCGAGCGAGCGAACGAGTCTCGTCGACTCACCCCGGTCCGTCTGATCTGGGGTCTCGCAGTTCGCCGACGAGCCGAGAAGGAGACGAAGTGGAGGCAAACCACGGTACCCAGTCGATGACATTCTGTTTTTCAGTTTGAGGTGCGAGGTAAGTTGTGTATGCCGTGGGCGGTTGACATAGCACAAGTTGAGAAACACAAAACAACACAACACAGCACACAACGAACAACAGTGCGGCTAGACGGGATCCCGATGGCGAGGAATCAAACGGCCAGGCCAGACGGGGCCGGAGCAAGGCAAGACAAGACAAGTCAAGACAAGACAATACACACAATGCAAAGGAACTGGACAAGACGAGAGGGCCAAAATAATGTGCTTTAGTTGCCTCGAAGTAAGACTTTGGCGGACGCTACGGGGTTCGCGCTACTGCGTGCTAGAGCGTGGTCATGTCAATCAAGAGAATATCAGGAGTGCCACCTCATCTCAGTAGTCTGGACAAGTTTAGAAGTCAGTCGGCTCCATTCCTGCTCTGAGCCTCTCTCTCTCTGCATGATGCATCACGATGGTGGTGCCTGTGAATGTCGAATGTCGAATGTCAAATGTCATTTCGACGGTCCTTCCCCTTGGTTTCCAATTCCGATTTCGAGGTGCCCTTGTGAGTGAGGATACGTACCTCGGCTCCGCTGCCCAGCATGTCATCGGTACGTACCGCCTGGATCCGCTCCTTGCCGCTGTACACCGCAGGTACCGACTTCAAATTGGCAGGCGCCATCACAGGACGGCAGCATAGCACAGCACAATATTAGCTCACGATGGCAGTCGCTCACCTGCACCTGCACCTGCACCTGCACCTCAATCCACTGCACTGGCGGGAGTTCGCCCCTAAAAAGAAGCAGCACCGGTGGCACCGCGCCGCTCTTTCCCCTCCAGAGTCCACCACCAGCACCAGCACCTGCCCAGGCCCAGGCCCCCAGCACCTGCGCCTGCCACTTCAAAACCCCATTGCCAGGGAAGGAGGTGCCTGCCTTGCTTGCTCTTCCCCTCTTCGCTCCTACCCCCACTGGCACTTGTCGTCCTCCTCCTCCATCGTCGTCACTTCCCTTTTAGAGAGAGGTACCTGGTCTGTCGCCTATCGTCCACCAAATATTACGTACCGCCCTCCCACTTCCTCTCGAATTTCCCTTTCTCTTGAATTCTCTCCCTCACATCTTCATTGCCTCTGTCCACCTCGAATTCTTTCTCCATCTCTCTTCTTTGGCAGACTGGTTCGCCCTGATCCTGCCCCAGAGGTAGCACACTTTCTTCACCTTCGCTTCATCTCAAATCCTCCCGTCCCCTCCAAGAACAAGAAGAAACAAAACAAGTACTACAACGCCACGCGTACAGACGGGTCCCAGCCAGCTTGCTTGCTGTACGTACCGAACGGCGACCACTGCTCCCCTCCAAAATCGCCAAAAAGCCAGGGAATCCCTCTCACACGGACGGCACAAAAACTTCAGATTCGCTTTCCCTACTGCCACGGATTCTCTTGTGGTACAGACACCATCCCTGAATACTCGATCGCGTTGGCTGCCGGGACACTGCGCTGCCAGAGAAAATACCAGAAAAGAAAAAAGAGAGGGGACCCTCCATCATCCTTTCCCTTCCGGCTCCGTCCCTCCATCAGCTCAAGCTCAACTGGGCTGGACGCACACCAAACAAAACGACTGAAGCTTCCTTCTTGTGACTTCACATCGACCACACACCACACCCAGCAAATACCCACGCAGTATACATACTCGAGAGGGGGTACTCACTTGCCAGGACGCCGTCTCCCACATAAGGTACCTGACGGCCCCGAGCATCCAACAGTGCCCGATCGGACGCATCTTCCACGGCCCCGGCACCCTTTCTTTTGCCATTCTTCCTCACTTACATCTATCTGGACCCTGGCGGCCACCTTTCCCTCACAACTTTTCCACTCTACAACATCAACTTCTTCAACCCGCCTGAGGCCAGACTCACCTGCGTTCTACATAACGATACTCGACGACAACTCCGAATACACACACTTCAGTTACTCACCCATCGCTCGTTGCACCCTCGAACATCGCCTCACTCGTTGCGGTGAAGCATCCCTTCCCGACCTCGCCATCTAGCCCGACCAGCCATCTCCATCTGCCACGCCGCTGCTGCATATCGACCAACACCGCTTCTTGTCCCCGGTTCCGCCAGCATCTATTCTCCCGGGCTTCCATCCTATTGGACCCAACCCGCTGTTCCATCGCTTCCCAGTAAGTAAGCCGGCTTTTTACAACATTCTTCATTCTCGTCACCTCAGCTCAGCCCATCCCACGGCCTCGGACGCCCAATTACTGGGTCCTGGGGCCACTGATCGCTTACGAGTCAAGCCTGTCAAGTCCATCAAGCCTCCCTCCCCCCGTCTAATCCCAATTTAAAGCATAGCTCGCGCTGAGCCGCAACGTAGAAGGAGTTCTCGGTTCTCTGGGCTGACCACTAGACCAGTACTTGTAGCTCGCTCATTTCCTGCCAAACCCCCTAGGATATTCGTCTCACCATCCCCTTTTTCTTCACCTCTCTTTGTTCTCTGCCGCCTTTGGTTACGCCTCTGCCGCAACCGTTCACTCTGTCGTCCTGTCGACCATTTTTTGTTTGAACCACGACGATCCGTCAGACGTCAGGCATACCCATCGACGGTGTGCACCTGCGGTATTTAACCACCTTGACGCGAAGCGGGATCGACCCAGGCTCCGGCAGAAGCGAGCTGCATCACCCCTCCTGACCAACCTCGAAGTGGAGAGCTCGCCCGATTCATACGGATACGACTTCCGGACCGGCATCCCTACACCCTCAAAAAGCGTACACCAGCCTGCGCCGCCCGGCTGCTGCAACGCTGCAATTCAACGGGGGAAAACGCGGGGAGCATACTAAAGCTGCAGCGTTCTTGAATATCGCGATTCGAACCACCTGCGTTTCGATTGCGTCCATGACTTTGTCACCAATCACCATCACCTCGAGCTAGCATTCATCATGTTTCTCCATTCGGGCGCCAGCCTGCATGGGCACGAATACTCCAAGAAACCCACAAACGCCCCTCAACCAGCAAGAAGACGGATCTTGCTTCGATCGTCATTAGGAGCTTCGGCTCTGCCTCGCTCTTCGACTTCTACCGACGAGTCCTCCGATATCCTCTCGCCGCGGGTCAATCGTCGCCTTTCTCTTCAAGCTCCTTCACCGGCACCACGACCGAGCGTCCGTCGAAATCGACCTGTGTCGGAGCTTCTTCCGCGGAAGGATCTCTCCGTTCGCTTCGAGGAGGAGCCTACCGTCGTCGCTGATGAATCGACACTCAGCATCGACGGCGTCAGTGAAGATGAAGGTAGCTTGGTATCAGAGATCAGCGACAGCAGCACAGTAAAGCGATCGAAGAGGTCGAGACGAGCTGCGAGACAAGGCACCAATTTCCTTCTGGCATACCCTCCACCGAAGCTTCGCACAAAGCAGCGTCGCTTTGTCCAGATACGGCCACGACTTCTGCTACAACTTCAACAACTCTCCAACGGCAAGCGACCGATGCCCGCCATTGACGTGCTTCCTGCAAGCATGGTTGCTGGCACAGTCATCTTCCCCCGTCTTGCGCGACAGTTTCCCAAGATGTTCCGGGTAAAGGGCCAGCTGGGCATGAACGGCCTCATTCTGGCAAGGAGCGAGGACTATAACACGCCAGGGGACGACTCGGATGGCGACGAAAAGGATCTTGACAAGCGCGACCTCGTCGCTGTCATCACACCACTCAAGGAGCGCAGGGAAGGCGAGCGGAGGGAATCCGCCGACCAGGCTGAGATTGTGCTCAGCGATGGTTCTGTGTGGACTGCCATTCCTACCAGCAACGGCTCTTACGACTTCGTGCACGTTGACGAGGCCGGTCGAACCGTCACAGCAAGGTGGGCAAAGAGACCCGCGAGGCCGCTTTCCACTGCGACCTGCACAGCAGCGGCGACGCCTACCGCGCCGACAGACTACAAGTTTACTTTCAGCATTCTTGACCCCGAGTTGCGAAGGCATCCCGTCATGGCGACGCTGACACCCGCCAACCTCGAAATTCTCGACAGCTATACGACTGTCACGCAATCAGCTGGTCGCTATCCCCCGACCCGCCCCTTTAGCACAGACATGAGTGGCGACAACGAGCCGTCACAATCGCCGCAGTCCGTTCTCTCCAGCACGGAGCGAGAGACACATCCCATCGACGATGCGACGAGGGTTCTCATCACCGTCACCTCGGTCTGGGTGTCGCTCCGTCACGGACAAGGCTGGGCCGCTTCGACCACGTCACCAGCCGCTTGCACGACCCGACCCGCCCATTCTCGCACGATGAGCAACGCTAGTGACCGTGCGCGAGTATCAACCTTTCCCGTCTCGTCCACTGAGTTAAGGGAGTTGAACCGACCGCCTCTGGCGCAGAAGCAAGTTATGGCCCAGTTGGCGCCGGTGATGCCGAAGAGGACGTTCTCATCGGGAGCGGCTTTCATGCATCGTCGACAGACCAAGCTGGGAGGGGAGCAAGTCACCGCCGACAACGCGGCTGAGACCGACGACCTCGACGGCGTCAAGGAAAACATTGAACCTATCATTATGAAACGGAGTTTTGTCAGGAAGATTCGCGACTGGGGACATCGCATCAGTCAACGCAAGGCGGTTATGGCATAAATCATGGGATGGGGATCATGGGAAAAATCACAGGAACAGGCGTTAAGACGCATCGTCACATAAGAAACCAGAGCTGGTTGTCATCCAGCGTACCATTTGTATCTGTATCATTATCACCTTCTAGGCATACATACCCGTTCAAATTTGATACCAACCCGTGCTTTGACACGGCAACAATCTCAACGTTCACACATCCCAATCTGCTCCCCGTGACGCGGTGAAACCAAGACCGAGTGAGCACATGTATGACGCTAACCAAGCCGCCAACCGTCGACTTCGATTAACCTGAAGCAGAAGATCGGCGAGCCCGTCTGGGTTCGCGCAGTAGGGCTGCGAGTGGGGTCTTATTGTCCCTACGGGATTTCGTTGGTCGCTCCGGATGCGGCGAGCCGGACTGGTGATGGGCGCGGATGCGGGGGCCCCGGCGTGTCCACCCTGGCGGGCGATCCTGATCGGCGGGCCCGCTCTCAGGCTTCTTTCTACCGGGGAAGCGGGAAGCCGGGTGGGGCTTGGCGGACGAACCGAGTGCGAGGTGCAAGTGCGAGAGATGGCTTTTTTTCCCAACCCGAATCTCAACGGTGTTGCGTCTTTTGGGCATCTGGAGTTATTCCTATGGCTTCTCCTAATGGCGTCAATTTCGTGACGGATGAGAGACGCCACGACCTCGAGAAGGATACCTGCATTCGGTCTCGTTCTACATTGTTGCTGGGTGACGGGTGAAGCTCTATTGAGGACAACTTTCTTTTTCTTTTCTCCCCCTCGCATATGTACTTTTGAGTCCACTGTGCTGCATGACTGGGGTTCTGGCACAGAAAAAAGAAAACATGCTGTCAGATTCGCGAGCCGCCAGTCCGCAGCTTCTGGTACGTGAAAAGCAACGAGTGAATCAGGGGGTTCCGTCGCGTGACTGGCGCCCGCGATTCACCGTATCATCCAGGAAAACGAAAGATGTAAGACGGCGAGTTGCCGTGGCTACCTTTGACAAATCACAGCTTTTTTGGTTACTTTTCGCAAGATTGGGTCGTTTACCTTATACCCGAGGTGCCGAGCAACGATCAAATTTCAATCAACCGCCTCGCTGACATCCCAAGACAGGGGTTCAAAATGGGTGAATGCAGCTTCTGCTGTTTCAGAGTGGTGCTGCCGTCCAGACGCAGGGACTATTCACGGGGCATCGACGACAGGCCGGTGCGTCGAGTGAGCTTCCCGACTGGGAGAGTGAGGCCGTATCGTCTGGCCCCGGAGCCGGAGTGGAGATACGGCGAGTACGGGAGGGCGATGGGGACCGGGACGTCGGCGTCTTTGCAGGAGGGGTTCGGGGGCGGGATGGGCGTGCCGGTGATGAACCGGGATGGGTTTGTTGATCGGCACTCGGGGTTCGCGACTTGGGATCGGGTGTGGTGATCTTCTGGGGAGTTTGATGTTAGTTGGTTTTGCGGACCGCTGTGTTTGGAACTTGGGCTTCGTCTTTTCAGTACTCGGCAATTTTCTATTCTGATCGTGGGAGAGGCCTCAGCCATTCAGTCCCGGCTGGAGGCGTCCTGGAGTTGGATCTGTAGGCAAGCTCCTCTTCAAGCACATGCAATGAGCTCAGTCCGAACTAATAAAGCATCAGCATTGTCGTCCAGTTCAATCGTTCAGCGACTAAGAAAACGCCCTCTTCCAACCTAGACGATAACGGAATATATGGACGGGCCTACTACATCCGACCCAGGGCTGAATGAGACAAGTCCCCCGAATCACGTTAGCTAGGGATTATACACCCGCCCTTCGTCCATCCTATCCCTTTGAAAATGCCACGCATCTTTAAACTCCATACCCGTCATTCCCAAAAAGTCCTTCACACGACCGACTCCCAGCATCTCTATTCCACCCACCGACACAAACCACAAACCAAAATGGCCATCTCGTCTCTCATCGTCAAGCTCTCCCCGTTCATCGCCTCCGTCGTGGTGCTATGGGTCATCGTCTTCGGCATACGACACGGCGCCACCTGGGGCTCCATACGAGAGGGAGTCAGCATCGGCTCGTTCGGCCACCACCATCAGGAAGCCCCTGTTGACGGGGGCGACGCGAGTCTACTCGAGCATGCTTCGAAGCCTGGCAACTTGCCCCGCCGGCGACTATAACGGACTCTCACTCTGTGACTGGGCGACGTGCAAGAGGTCTTACCGACGCCGTGGGATACTCGGAGACCATCAGGGATCGTGCATGGAATAGAAGGGTAGTCTGTCGTCTTGGGCGAGTTACAGGCTGCTATGGCTTGGGAAGGGACTCAACTCGGGATGCTAGATATCCGGAAAAGACTGCGGCAACTGTCCTCAAGACGACGATCGATACAGGATGCGGCTAGATGAATCGGGTACATGACGGGCCGCAAAACAAGGCAGATCGTGATACACAGACACGAGATGCTTCGGTTTTTCGTAATGCAGTCTACTCGGAGACTGCTGAGAGGGGTATACTACGAGACCCGCGGGCAAGACAGGCGAAAATACGACGTTCATACACATGCAGAAACCGCTACGCCGACAACACCTTTGCGACGAGGACGATTCTTGGAGGTTCTGATGGACTGAGCAAGTACTAGGATGGAGAATAATCATGCAGGCGATGGTCGTCAACGAATTGGCAATGTTTATGATAGTTTGAGTTGGACAATGATGAGAAGGAGGATGCTAATTATAAGCATACTAGGCCATTACAATGAATGGAAACTTCATATAAGAACATGTAGTGTTCTTCCTGAGGCCAATTTAAATCGAGAAACTCGTCGTCATTGCATTAGTTGTTTCTCACATGGTGGTTCACCTCCAGTTTCCTGTTTCAACACATCGCTACTTCTTCCCAAAGTAGTTCATCAACGTATTCGCCTGCCCCGGCTTCTCCTTTGCTTTCTTCGGCGACTCCCTCTCGACCTTCTTCCCAACCTCCAGAACTGCCATCAGCTCTTCAAACTCTGCCTTCGGAACGATGCCCCCACTCGCTTCTTTGTGGCCCCTCGCGAACGAAGTCCCCAGCCTCTCCCTCAACGTCTCATTCTCAGCCTTTGCGGCCGCATCGTTCAGCACTTCGATGATGTTGACAGGCGGATCGTTCGACCGCGCACATCGCGGTATGCGACACGAGAAGTTGACCATGTCGGGAAGATACCCCTCGTTCGCAACCAGGACGACCTCCAACTTTGAGGAGTTGAGGTGGCCCGCCCAGCGAGTGGCTATGACGGGATGGACCTGAGCCTGTGAATTGATCCGGAAGACGGCTATCCGCCCGTCGGAGGAGAACTTGGGCGGTGTGTGGGTGCAGCGTTCCACCTCCGCATTCACCTCCGCTCTCGCCGCCAGCAGCGTCTTGTTGTCAAGAAGGTGCTTGGGAGAGTTGGCTGCAAGCAGAGCGTCCCACGCTCCCGGGACATCATATGATGGTGTTCTCCTCGGGGCGTTGATGAGCGAGACGGCATCATTAATCGCCTTTTTGGTATACGTTTTGAAGGTTGCTTTCATGCCGGGGAATGGCGGCTCCCACTTGAGAGTGTTGCCGAGGTCGCCGTGAGTTCCCATGGCGCAGAGCCAGTCGCAAGCCGCTTCAACACCATCGTGTAGTTCTCTGCAGATGAGATAAGTGAGAAGTGAGCTGGTGGCTACCGGGGGCGAGTTGCAGGCCGTGACGTGAAGTGAGTCCTTTGGGTGGTCGTTCTCGAGGGCGTGATGATGGTCTATGACTATCCCCCGGTGAGGTCCATCTATGAGGGGCGGCGAGTCACGAGATCCTTGGTCCAAGACGAAGATATATGACGGATTACTCGATGACATGGCTTGACGCGCAGAGGTGTCGTGGATCGTGGTGCCTTTCGGGGGGTGGTATGATGAGATAAGGGAAGAATCCAGGCCGAGGAGGTTGAGGGTGCGGTGCAAGATCGCGCCGGATGTTAAACCGTCTGCGTCCTTGTCCGGGACGATGAGAGTTGGTTTGCCGGCGGCGACGCTGCATTGTGTCAGAACATGAGTGCGATAAATCGTCAAGTCGGGGATGGGTAAGGGTCGTTCACCATTCGCGTATGAAAGACCTAGCCGCGTCCATCTTTTCCTGTGGCGCCGGCCACACAATGGTTCCATCTTTATCTCGTACCGATGGGGTGAGATGATATTCAGGAACTGCTGGGCGAGGTTTCTTGGTGTCCCGAGACCCTGCCTTGAGGCTTGCAGCTGTCGCGCTCCGCTTCATAGCCAGGTACCGCACGGGATAGGAATGACGGGGGATCACTGATTGTTTGAGCCTTCCCAAACGACGTGCGAATGATATTTCTGATACTGCTCTATTGATCATGTCTGTCGATGGCCTAGCCTGGCGACAAAAAGTGTGCTAATGTTGCTGGTGTCGTCCCTGCGCCGGGATGTCGTCATAGAAGACTTCACTGTGGCTGGCACCTGCAACGCCCGAGCAACACTAAAGTGGGACATCGGCAATAGGTAGAGAAAGAATGAGCAATTATAAGCTTCTTTATGTGATGGAAGTTTGGTATCTTTGGTTCCATCTTAATATCTGTATCTTTTGGATATCAAAACGATTGCCTTGATTGAGTTTGTGACTGATACTGTTGGGGTCTGACTGATTTCAACGATGCCAATGCTTCCTTCAAGCTTGTGATAGTGAGATTGTCCATGTTCTCTGCTGGCTTAAGACAATGGTATCATGGTATACGAAGAAACACCGCACATTGAGAAGATAACGAAGTTTTACCAAGCAGAAGGAAAACGTACATCAGAGACAAGACTACATGTCCGGGGCAGTGAGTGAGTGAAGGTCGACCGCAGTAGTTGATGAAAACATCATTGAGATTGAAGGTGAATGTGAGATGACTAATCACAACCGGCTGACGTAATTGACGGAGTCCCCCTTATTCGCCATCCGTGCGCTAAGCGCTGGCTGGACGGGAACAAGGAGCTTCGTCGGAGAATCTGAAGAGGCCGACGAGAACATCCCAACCTACCGCCACCATCAAATTCGAACTCGTTACATGCCGAATCATCGCAAATAGCGCGTCTCAAATCATGGTGGGGACGCAATTGGGGCTGCAGGTTGCTTTTTACCTGTATCCCTGCGGTCTCTTCGTAGCCCTGCTGGGAGCGCAGTCCGTTCAGTTTTGGCGCGAGAGACGTGGCGGACCGCGCCGGGACGCGCCGGATGAGAAGGCCGCCGGCCTGCGCAAGTTCTACAATCGTTCTATCTGGACCTTTCAGCTTATTATCTCAATTGTTCTGGTGAGAAGAAGAAGAAGAAGTACTATCTCGGATGACACACGAACTTGTTAATGCTGACAATCCATTAGTTTGCTACCATCATTATCGCCGTTCGCGATGCGTTTGGGGGCCACTATGATGGAGCTGGCAAGGTCGAGTTCCCATCTGCCGCTTACATAGTACGCTCCCTATGCCGCCGTTACAAATGCAGGGAAAGCTAATTGGATGCAGGCCTCATATGTCGCTGTCTTGCTCTACTTCCTGGCTGGCTTGCTACCTGACCCCGAAGGACCCTGGGTCCCAACTGCTTGCCACGCCTATGCCTGGATTGTCGCCATTCTCTTCGAATTGGTCATCGCGGCCCTCTTCTTCACCGAAGAACCCTACCTGCTTGTGTCCAAGCAAGTTCTGGACTCATTGTCGGCCCTTGGCTTCGCCAGAATTGCACTCTTGCTTTTCATGACCATCGCTCTTGCGCTTCGAGAGTACAAACTGAGACCTTCAACGCCCAGGTCAGACCCAGAGGAGCGACAGTCACTTCTGCAGAACGGCAACGGCACGGCCGGCTATGGTTCTCACCCGCACACGCCGGCAGCTCCCAGGCAGCAAGTCCAGGGCACCGGTTGGCTCGACTACTTTGCCGGCTTCAAAGTCCTCTTTCCTTACCTCTGGTAAGCCTACCTAGCATCTGTGCGATTGAGTCTGACTGACATTACGCAGGCCCAAAGATTCACGTCTCTACCAACTGATTGTGGTCTTCTGCGTGCTCATTCTGATCCTCCAGCGTACTGTCAACGTCTTCGCTCCGGTGCTTCTCGGTTCTCTCGTCGACAAACTCGGAAATGAGCCTGGTATTCCTTACCGAGAGATTATTCTTTACGTCGTGTTCCGCGCTCTTCAGGGCAACCAAGGCATTCTCGGTGCGATGCGATCGGTGCTCTGGATCCCAGTGTCCCAGTCCCTCTTCCGGAGACTGTCCTGCGCCGCCTTCGAGCATGTTCTCGGCTTGTCTCTCGAGTTCCACCTGAACAAGAAGATCGGTGAGGTCACCAGCGCCCTGAGCCGAGGTGCGGCGATGAACACCTTCCTGGAGAACTTCTGCTTCCAGGTGTTCCCCATGGTGTTCGACATCTTTGTCGCCGGTGTCGTCTTCTTCGTCAAGTACGACGCCTTCTATACCATCATCGTCTTCTTCATCATGTGGTCTTACATCTTCTTGACCATCTATGTCGCAAAGTACCGTGGCAAGCAGAGGAGAGACATGGCCACCAAGATGCGCGAGATGGAGGCCATCAAGACGGACGCCATCATGGCGTACGAGACGGTGCAACACAACTGCGCGGTCGCCCCTGAGACCAAGAGGTTCAGGGAGCATGTCGAGGTCTACCAGGGCGCTGAGCGTCTGGTGCAATGGTCTCTCAACGGCCTCAACCTGACGCAAAGCTCAATCTTCTCTCTCGGAACGGCCTTGCTGGTCGCGGTCTCCGCTTACAAGATCTCCATCGGCGACCAAACTGTTGGCGAGTTTGTCAGCTTGATCAACTACTTCGTTCAACTTCAGGGTCCTCTGAACTTCTTCGGCACATACTACACCATGCTGCAGAACAACCTGATCGAGGCTGAGCGCATGCTCGATCTGGTAGGTATCCCCGCTCTCCACATGGGCGCATCTTGCTGATCAACACCAGTTCAAAGAGACATCCGGAATCGTCGAGAAGCCCGATGCCATCAACCTGCCTTCCCCTAGAGGAGAGGTCGCATTCAACAACGTCAGATTCTCTTATCAGACCAAGAAGGGCGATCCCGCTCTGGATGGGGTCAGCTTCACCGTGGCACCGGGAACCAAGACGGCGATTGTCGGAGAGTCTGGCAGCGGCAAGTCGACGTCTCTCAAACTTCTCTTCCGTTTTTACGATGTCCAGGAAGGCGCTGTCACAGTTGATGGCCACGATATCAAGGATCTGAAGTTGGATAGTCTCCGCAGGAACATTGGCGTTGTCCCCCAAGACACGGTCCTGTTCAACGCGACTATCATGTACAACCTTCTCTACGCTAACCCCAATGCCTCCGAGGCCGACGTTTTCGAGGCATGCAAGGCGGCGAACATCCACGACCGTATTCTCAACTTCCCCGACGGGTATGAGACCAAGGTTGGCGAACGCGGATTGAAGTTGTCTGGTGGCGAACGCCAAAGAGTATGTTATCATGTTCTGATTGAATGACATGTGCCGGCTAACATCCCTCCCAGATTGCCATCGCGCGTGCCATCCTCAAGGACGCTCGTATCCTCCTTCTGGACGAAGCCACCGCGTCCCTGGATTCGCACACTGAAAGACAAATCCAGGATGCCCTGGAGCGTGTGACTGCCGGTCGTACCACAATCACCATTGCGTAAGCAGACACCGAAGCACGTGCCCTGGAGAGTCAGCCTTACTAACAGTCATCTTCTGACCAGTCACCGTCTCTCAACCATTACGACGTCCGACCAGATTGTGGTCCTTCACAAGGGCAAGATTGTCGAGCGTGGCACGCATTCCGAGCTCCTTGCTCTTCAAGGCCGGTACCATGCGATGTGGGAGAAACAGACGACGATCGAGAAGAAAGCGCAGGAGAAGGTAGAAAAGGAGGGCGAGTCGTCGGAGACCGCCTCTCAGGTGTAAAAGACGCAAGCCGCCGCTGCTTGCTAGACCAGTTCGGATTTGATTTGTAAAATATAGAAGAGTGTATCATTAGTTGTAGGTATAAAACTGGGATCAAGCGTGTTTCCGTCGATTGTGATTTCTGAATATTGGCATCATGAGACCTTGGATGAGTCTATCATCGATTGTGGTAAGTAGATGTGATGGCTAGCTCCTTGGTTCACGAGTATTTCGAGGAGGACGCTTGACATCAAGTATAATGAGATCTCCCGTGTCGAATCTGTGGTCTCTATTTTTATTTGATGTTCGGAGATTGAATTGAGCCGTGTCGGCATGAGGAAACTGACCGACTGTCTTCACGCTCGTCGGAGTGAGATCACATCACGACTGAGACCGGTACCTAGCGGGGCCCACCTTTCCGACGAGCAGACCAATTAAAGCATGTAGAATGAAGAGTGGACCTCATTTTTCTTCTCTCATTGGCCACTTCTGGGCTGACAATGTCCGAAAGGGGAAAGGCGTTGTAAGCCTCCTGCAGATGTGGATCAGTCCGGCTCTCTCCCCGGGGCGCCCTTCTCATCTCGTCCTCCTCCATCCACGTCCCTACTCCCGGTTGCTGCAGAAAGACCAGGAATGAACTCGCCGACAGCCATTCTTCCAGATAGGCTCATATTTAAAGGTCGAAATTCGTCTGCTTCGGGTCAAAACTTGTAAGCATCTCGCATTTTACATCTCCGGACCCTTAACACATTCGCGATCTCGCTATTCGTTCTTGTGTGAAGCCGAACACGCCGACCCTTTTCAGTGACTCCAAATCGTCATGAATGGAATTCCGATCACACTCTTACCTCCGATGCTTCACTCATCGGAAGCCCAATGTCCAGACGATGACTGGTCAGGTCTCCGAGACAAGGCGGAGCGGCGTAAGAGGCAGAACCGCTTAAACGTGCGTGCTCATCGTAGGTAGCCTTGACCGTCCCCAAGACAGGGCAGTATGGCTCATTATCTCAATAGGAAAGAAAAAGACAGCAGAGACTCGCCAGAAAAATGAAACCCAAGCAAAAGAGACCCAAGATATACACTTGGTTGGGTTGATGCGACAGTCAGCTTCTGCTCCCACTCTCCAAATCCATCAATGGGTTCCCCCGGTCAAGGAGTCCCAGGTTAAGAGACGTATCGGACCGCGGAACAAATCTCCAGTTGATGAAAAGCCCAAATCATCTCGATATGGTAACGAGCAGAACCTTGGAATAGTAGTTCGTGGCCGTTCCAGGTCGCAGCTCCCCGGAAGCATACCGCCATATTACAGGAACCCGGCTCGCTGGTTTCCTCTATACAGGGATCACCTCATTCCGCTCGTCTACTACAATGTCTTCCGCGCGACCATCACCAATATTCACATACTCTCTTTAACATCCCTCCTTGGGAGCCCGTGTACCCCGGACCTTCACACGACGCCCCTGTTCCCAGCACCGTCTCAGATCCCGCCCACACTTCTCCCTACAGCACTGCAAAGATCGACACTTCACGAATCTTGGATCGACATTTTCCCCTCCGGAGGCATGCGGGATAATGCCATACGATACCGTCATACCTTTGACCACCATGAGCTATGCATCGACCTTGTTGGGTGTTCGGAAAGCGATGCCTGTGGAGATCAACCAGGCATCATCGCGTGGTCGGATCCTTGGCATCCTGAAGGTTGGGAGGTCACAGAGAAATTCGTCGAAAAATGGGGATTTCTTCTCAAAGGGTGCGATGATGTCATGAGGGCTACCAACCGGTGGCGTGCTATGAGAGATGAGGAGCCGCTCGTGTGGGAAGTGGATTGAATTAAGTCATGTTATCATGATGTAGCCATCTACTCTGTAGCGTGATGGTTAGCTAGGCGGGCCATGGTCGTGGACTGATGAATGGCATCAGTTTACCTGCCATTTCAGGCCATGTAACAACGTGTTCCTTAGTAAACGTATCTGAACTGAGGAATCTCCTTGTCGGTCTTATCCAGCAGGTTCAGGGGCACATGATCTCCCACGGCGGTGTCTAGAACCTCTCCAATGCTATCCCGGCGCTTGTTCTCCCAGATGAGATAATAACGAAGCACAAAGCACATAATGACACCAATTCCATAGCAGATCAGCATGGCCAGGAAGCCGCTCCTGTACGAAGGAGCTTCCCACTCGAAGAAAAGCTGCGGTCCGATGATGTTGCCAGCGCAATACGCGATGAAGATCTGTACTGGTCAGCTATGCGACATTATCACTCAGCAACATTCCACTCACCATAGCATTGACGGTCGTCTTCTTGGTGAAACCACCAAAGTTTCCGGAAGACATCGACAGAATCATGGGGAAGTTGGCGCTGTAAGCAATCGTCAAACAGTACCCCATGAACCTCGCCCACTTCAACTCAGGCGTGATCTGCCTCACCATGGCCGCGCCAGCAATCGACACCGCGAGGTTCCACGCCATCCAATATGTCCGGCTGTTCTTGAAGTACGTGCTGCCACCCGTGGCCATCAGGACGAACACCAGCTGGAACACCGAGCCCAGCATCTGCACCAGCAGCGTGTTGAGCGTGCTGAAGCCCATGCCCTTGATCACGATGGAGCCGAACCCGTGAACGCCGCCGTTGGCGATCTGCGCACTGATTTGGATTGTAAAAAGAAGCCACGCCTTGATGTCGGTGAGGGCCTCGAAGCACTGGTTCCACTTGAACGTGTCGCTCTTGATTCCGGTCATGTTCTCCTCGACGCGCTCGATGGCCTTGACGCGGTCGGCTTCGCTGAGGAAGCGCGCCTTCATCGGGGTGTCCGGAAGGAGGAAGAAGATGGCGAAGGACCAGGCGGTGGTTATACCGCCGAAGATGAGGAACACAGCCTATCCTCAGGTGATCAGTGTTGGATCTGATACGTTGGGACGTTTGGGACTCACCTTCCATGGCGCAATGCTCTCAATGTGCCCAATGGCATAGGCGACGATGCCACCAAAGATGCCGGCGATTGTGTTGCCGAGGAACCAGGCACCGTGTCGGAGTGGTTGCTCAGAACGCTTGTACCACATGGAGACGACGATGCTGAGGCCTGGCGCAATCGCGGCTTCTGCTACTCCCAACATGATACGGTTCGCGAGGAGGCCGGCGCCGTTGAAGCAAACGGCAGTGAGCATGAGGATGATACCCCAGACAAGACTGTTCTGTCAGCTTGGTAAACCGCCGTCGTAAGACAAAGGCACATACACTGAAGTGGCGATCATCTTGCCCACTGGGAGTGTGACCATCGCAACGCCAGCAGGGTATGAGGCAACGAGATACCCAAAGTAGTAGATACTACTAGCCCACGAGTACTCCGATCCAGAAAGACCCATATCGTCCCGCAGACCCATGATGGCGGTGTAACTGAGCGCAGACTTGTCGAGGAACTGGAACAGGTAGGACATGGCCATGACAGGCAGGAGACTGTGATGCCAAGTTAACGAATGCATGCCAAGACTGAGGCTCAGATTCAACACCTACCACATGTCGATCTTGCGAAGTATCCTCTTGTCTTCTTCCGGGCTAAGGCCTTGACTTGAGATGAAGCCTTCGCCAATGTCCTTGAGTGTCTGGTCTGCCAGACCGGCATCATCGATGGGTGGTTTTTCCGACTTTTCCGACATCTTTCCGGATGAATGAAGGCCGTGGTTGAAAAACGAATCTGCCTTGCGTATCCGAAGCTTGGCTTGTCCTTGCATCCAACGCAGGGCCGAGGGGAAGGGTTGAGCCGATCTTATACGTAGTCTGTCTTAACCCCCCTCAACAACAAAGCCAAGCCGGCAACGCGTGATCGTTATCACTGCAACTCAGCCCGACAAGATGGGCGTTCCAGTCCAGCCATGATCGTGCGGAAAGGTATCGCTATCTGCCCACGGAAGCCAATTCCGCGTGGGAATGATAGACAACTGTCAACAGCCCCTTGCCTTGCTAACCGACAGCATGAAGTCTTCTCAACGTTCGACAGTCACTGATAACACGCGATAGCCGACGTAAAGCTGCATTCGATAATAGCCGACCCACGGCCATTACCCCGGCTGCATCCTTCAGCAATGCGGGGAAGCCAACGGTTCTCAAGGGGATCATCATGTCACGCATGGCATTGGCCGGAAGCCAGTGAGGCGGGGATCTGATGTTATCAACGACCGGCAAACTACCGGAGAAACTCAGATAACAAACAACCCCACCTCGCCGGACTGGAACCGCTCACGCACGTCGACTCGCCTACCTAACCTATTCTGCATCTCAATAATCTCCTTCAAGAAGACGTGCGCGCGGTCGAGATTCTTTCCAAAACGGCTCATGCCCTGGAACCGGCTGAGCACCCACTCGCGATGAAGCAGGTCGTCCGTCTCGAGAGCGACCATGAAAAGCGGCCATGCGATGCGCGTCATGGACTCGTCGCCCTCGTGTTTGAAGGCCTGGAAAGCCAGATTCATGATTTCGCGTAGGGCGTTGCGCTGGCGGTTGGACAACATCGGGGTGTCGTTGAAACGCGTCAGCCGAAGGAACTCCAGGACGACGGCGTGGTAGTGTGGGACGATTCCGCGGATGTTGGCAACAAGACGATGTGAGTTGTCCGTGCTGATTGAGAGCTCGGCTGCAACCTCGAGCAACTCTGTAAACTTCCAACCGACTTGCTGAATGGTCATGTCCACCGCCATGACCCGTTGCTGCTGTGAGGCGTCGTCTTCGTGGGAGAGGTTGGCGAGCTGAGCTATCATGAAACGCAGTTGACTGCAGGCACCGAGAAAGGCGTACACGTTCCGGTTCTCTACGTCGTCCAGGAGCTCGGCTTGAGGATACGCGTCCGCCCACATGCTCCGGTACAGCGGGTTCGAGAAGCGGTGTAACCTTTCAAAGCTGTCGAGTGGCTGGAAAGGACTATTCGGTATACCTGCTCTTGTGATGCCGTTGCTGGCGTCCAGCGCGCTCATGATCTTGTGTAGTGCGCTGTTCAACTGGCCGCCTAGTCCATAGGATGCGGCAGCGGCATCGTGCAGGGCGATCCAAACAAGCATGCGTGCCGAGTAAAGCGATAGCCGTGAACCGTTTTCATCTTGGCCCCGCCTTGTTAGGGCTAAACTTTTCCTGTTGTTCTCCGGGGAGGGCGCCGGTAGTTGGAGAAGCAGATCTTTAAAGCGATGTTGCAGTATCAAACTTGCACCGGTGAGATGGTTGGAAAGACCCTGGCATTTACCGTCCCCGTACTTCTGCTCATACAGCAACATGAGATACAACGCGGTGCAGATCGAATCGAGATCGAGTTGATCGTTCCCTTCACCGCCAATGGTATCGGCCATCATTCTCAAAGCCGAGGAATAATGTTGAAGCGGCGTCCTTGGTCCCCTCGCCTCCTCGGCGTCCTTGTTGCGACGGAACTCAAGCTCCCGGCCGCCAAGCGCGAGCACCACGTGCATGACCATGGGATCCGTCTGCGCAATGTCGAACATAATGGAGTACAACGAAAAGTCCGGGTTCTTGGTGTGGTTCAGCTTGGCAAAGCTGGTGCGAAAGTAGCGAATGGCTTCATGGTCAGCCGACGACAATTCCAACGCGCAGGCACTCGTAACCGGAGCCGACGGATTGAACAGCGATAGCGCCTTGCTCTGTTCCAAATGAGCGACAGCATGCGTCCAGCTCGGCAAACCGGGCGATCCAACTTCCCTAGATGCAGCCGACGAGACGGAAGAGACGAGCTGATCCTTACGTGTCTTGCCACGTTTGGTAAGCTTGATGCGGGGTGCATAATCGCAGAGGAGCCGCAGACGGGTGCAGCGATGGCAATGTGGTCTCTGTTCGTCGCATTTCACCTTCTTGGTGCGACAGGTCCAGCAACCGTTCCTCGAACGAGGTCCACTCCGGCCCTCCGCCGTGCGAGATGCCGGAGCCGATGCCGTGACGGGGCGGGCGACCTCCTCTCCAGGCTCATCATCGGCTGGGGCGGCATCAGGAGTACAGGCGATGCCAGTGTTATCAGCGGCGGTCACTGGACTGCTTTCCGGTGAACTCCCCTCAATGTCCGTGGGCGAAGAGCTCATTGGCGGTCGCCTACAATGAGACTCGCGGTCGGCTGTATCGGCGGGATTGTCGCGCTTTTCTGAAGCGTCAGAGTGGAGGCCAAGAGCTGGGGGCCCTTTCACCGGTGTTCGGGATTATTAACGACTCGTTGTGACCGTTGACGCATGCGCTTTGATGTGGATTCGTATGGATGAATTGATATGCAATGCTGGGTCTCTCTTGTTGCGAATATCTGTTGTGTAACAGGATTTTCTCGAAATAGCCGACGAGACAAGATGTCGTGTTTGTATCCGTGTTTGAGAAGAATCAAAGAGATAAAACCACCAAGTGATTGATCAGATAAACCAAGTGGAGGTAGCGGCTGGGCCTCGCCGTTGTTCGCCGTTTAGGCGATGGGCTGTTTATCAAGTTGAAAATACTGCCAAAATTGCCGACCATCGGCTATCTCTTTGCAGGCTCGCCTCAGTCGTCGGTAAGCTGAGAGCACCGATTGCCGATGTGCTCTCGTCCTTATCCTCTTGGATAATCCCTGCCTTTTTACTCATCAATCTCTCTCCGCATCTGGCCCATGATGCTGTGAGTGTACCGTGATTTTTAGGAAAAGTGGCGAGTGCCGTTCCTCAACAACCATCTGAAGAATATCTATCAAAAGGGACAGTTGCCCATTTCCAAGTTTCTTGGGGTTTCGATTCATGTAGTTCTGCAGTCTTGAACTCACTCACTATCGTTGACACTGCAACCAGCGAAAGCGTACTCGTCATGTCCATCATCCAGATCCCTGCTCCTGCAAGCGAGCAAAGCACCAACCAAACGTCAACAACGACGCAGGGATTCGATCTCGAAAAGGCGCGTACCATCGTCAACTCACATCTCGATGACCTAGACTCTTCGCTGCACAACGATATCAACAAGACCTTGCACGCAAACCCGGAAACAGCTTATCAAGAATTCTTCGCCCACGAAACAATCACCAACTACTTGGAGAAGCATGGTTTCACCGTGAAAAGACACACATATGGCCTCGAGACCAGCTTCGAGGCGGAGATTGGCTCCGGCGGTCGCCAGGTCGTGGTCTGCGCTGAGTATGACGCCCTTCCTGGCATCGGACATGCTTGCGGCCACAACCTCATCGCGACATCATCGATAGCTGCGTTTTTGGGTGCCGCCCGCGCATTGTCAGACTTGAAGATCCCGGGCCGCCTCCGAATTTTGGGAACACCCGCAGAAGAGGGCGGTGGTGGTAAGGCCAAGTTGATCGATGCCGGCGCTTTCAACCCCCCTGAAGATGTTGCAGCTGCTATCATGGCACATCCCACGGCGGCTCATCAGGGTGGTAGCGGAGACGGCTCCTCCGGGCTGGCTGGCTTCAAGCTGATCGCAAGCCATAAGTTCCGTGTCGAGTTTCGTGGAAAGCCAGCACACGCGGCCGGTGAGCCGTGGAAGGGGCTGAACGCGCTCGATGCTGCTGTGGCGGCTTACAGTAACGTCGCTCTTTTGAGACAGCAGATTCAGTCGGATGAGAGGATTCACGGCGTCATCGAGGTGGGAGGCACTGTGCCCAATGTCATCACCGATTACACCAGGATGAACTGGAACGTCCGGAGCCCAACTATTGCCCGCGCCGATGAGCTCTTGAAGAGAGTGAAGGCTTGTCTTGAAGCCGGCGCAGCGGCAACGGGCTGTGAAATCAACTACATTGTGTACGCTTCTCAACCTTGCTTCTGCTCCCCAAGTTTTTACTAACATGATTCCCAGTGCACCAACGTACGCAAACTTACGCGCCAATGATACGTTGTGTAAAGCATACGTAGAAGATATGGCTGCCATTGGGGAGACCATTCAGCTTCACCAAGCCAAGCCCTTCAACGCGTCCACTGACATGGGCAACGTATCCCATCTTGTTCCCAGTTTTCACGGCGCTTTCGTCATCCCGACATCGCCGGATGTTGCTGGTCATAACCCCAAGTTTGCAGCAGCTGCTGCAACAGACGACGCGCACACGGCGGCAATTAAGTGTGCTAAGGGAATGGCAATGCTTGCTATTAGGGTGCTTACCGATGACGCGGTCGCCGTTGGCGCCAAAAAGGACTTCGAGACCCCAGACTTGGAGTAAGACACGTCCGAACCCGGGAATTAAGTATGAAGAATTCTCAACAAGTCTGTTCCGAGGCTGCGTTTGTGAAGATGGTGTCTGGGGGAACAGCAGCGAATAGAATATGCGGTCCTTCTACATGAGATACGGATGCGGACCCAGCATATTTACAACAACATTATACCACGAAATCTTGCTATTTTGAAATCAGTGACTTGCGTCTGAGGCATTCCTATTGATCCAGATGGGTATGAGTTAGACATAACAGACAGACAGTCTCTTGCGGTTCCAGAACTTCCTCTTCTTCTCCCTCCGAGCCATGCGGTCTCTCGATCGCTTGCTCAGCTGAATTTCCTTGATATTGAACATTTCCCTGCAATGGGTTTCTCTCTGTTTCCAAAGAATATTGTAAAATTCCACCACCACCTCGCGATAACGCATCGCGATGATCTCATTGATGCCAAACTCACTCATCTCGGCTTGTTCTTCGAGTGATTTGGCATGTCGTTTTGAGACGATAGAGCGAGCCTGGGCAAATGAATCGGGATTTCTCTTCCGATCTGTCAACCAGATAGCTGTGGAAGGTTCGTCTCCGCCGTCTCGAAAATTTGTAATCTCGAAGAGAAGGTCCTGGACTTCTTGTATTGAATTCTCAAGTTTTCGAGTGTTGTGTTCGTCCATACAGGCAACGGCGAGGGACGAGTATGCCATTTTGTTGTGTTGATTGTCAGCTTGCTGTGTGTAATGAGCTGAACGAATATGGGAACGTTGGAACGGCATCAATCTTAAGTACGTCTGCAACTCTCACATCTGTAAAATCGCAGCTCGGAGCTCGCCATGGTGACTTGTCTTTGGAAAACGAACATCGAATCGTCCATGTCATCTGTAACACGCCTTCTTTGACTGTGGCAAGAATCTTCAATAATTTTCCAAAGAATCATTGCTTTACATAGCCGGAACCTGTGGCCCAAGCTTCGGGACAACGATGGCTGGACACAAAGAATCTATCAATGTCATTGATAATGAGATCCAGTGGACACTCAGCCCTGCCAGAGATGTCTAAGTGAAAGGAAACTACAAGAATAAGCCAGTCCCTGAGCAAGCGCAATCAGTCTCTCCAAGTCGACTCTGGAAGTATCAAAGCCGAAATCTCAGCCACAACTTTGACTCAGCTTTTCAATTACGAAGGTTGAAAGAGAAGTCATATGTTCTTTCGAATTTTCAAGTATTCTTCAGTTGTAGATCAAGTATCCGGGTTGCTTTCCAAAACAACTCCCCAAACAACAAAATCTTCGGTAGCTGATGAAGCCAGGTCACAGCTAAGCCACATGCATGCCTTGGCCTTGGCGATGACTGGCATTAGTGCCATCTACGCGCCTGTGGCTGACTAAATCGACACGAAAACCGTTCCCTCTCGTCTCACTGAAATTCGTTTGTTTCTCCCCTTCTCAACAATATTTGAAATCACGTTCTCCGTCCTCATCATTCATCACAAGACACAAAAAACTCTCGGCTGACACGTCCGTGTTCTAGTCAGGATGTCTTCGAAGCAGTCACAGACTGACTCTGATGCACAGCTGATCTACAATTACCACCGCATGGGCATGCCCCTCCGTCCCGCCTCCGCAATCTTCTGTCTCTGCAGCCTCGATACACGAGTTGCAGCCCGCGCTGCGCAGCTTTTTCTCGATGGCTACGGCGATTATCTGATATACTCAGGTGGTGCAGGAAAGCTCACCGAAGATCGCTTCTCTGAGCCAGAAGCCGAGGTGTTTGCAAACATTGCTCGCAAGATGGGCGTGCCAAACGACAAGATCGTCGTGGAGCCGCTGTCGAGTAACACCGGCGAGAATGTTCGCTTTACCCACGCCCTCCTTGAAGAAAAGGGCTTGAAGGCAGAGAGTTTTGTTTTGGTGCAGAAGCCGTACATGGAGAGGCGCACGTATGCTACGTTCAGGAAGCAGTGGCCGGACGACCAGACGGCGTTCACGGTCACAAGCCCGCAACTGGATTTTGACGAGTACTTCGACGCAGAGAATCCCAAGGAACTGGTTGTGAACATCATGGTTGGGGATCTTGTTAGAATTCGGGAATATCCGCCCAAAGGATTCCAGATTGAGCAGGAGATTCCGGCTGAAGTTTGGGATGCGAATTTGAGGCTCATTGCCGCGGGATATGACGGGCATCTACCTTGAAACAGGAGCTCTCATCGACTACCATCAAGTGTAACATTCCCTGCGAGAAACGCTCACGAGGGTTGAAGTCGACTTAAGAGGATGGGGCCGCGCGGGAACGGGACAGTGGAGGACTGGACGTGCATTGAGTTGGGATGAGTCCGGCATGTCATTCTTCTGCATCTGATATGTCCACAAGGTCTTCCCTGCTTTTATAGTCATGTCCTGTTTTCAATGACCACAGCAAATGCTTCATGTCCAATGTCTTGGCAAGTGTACGACGTCTCATCCCACTAAAGTTTAAATCCCTCCGCGTTTTGAGTTGCCGTAATCCGTGCCCCCAACTTCGAACGAATGATCGTCTTCGTGTGTTTTAACGTCTTGTTGGCAAACCCTTAAACCTCGCTCACTCCCGTGTTGTAGACAAACATCTGCGGCGGGCTATGTGTGCGTTCAACTAGAACGTCATCATAGCTACTTTGACCCGGCGGTTTGTGACCGTTTCTTCGTTCGCTTAGTCGATATACTATCTTCAGTCATCCTTCGTCTCGAAAGTATGCGTCAAAATGCCTTCGGTCGTGGAGCTAAGCAAATTCAAGCCCAATCTGCCCGTTCTGAAGCCCCAGAGTTTGCGAAGGTCACTTGGTGGAAGGAACCCGGTCTTAGGAAGTTATACTTCTGGTGTGCTATACTGATGGCCATGTCTGCCTCAACGGGTTTTGACGCGTGAGTATTTCATTGGGGCCGAAGAATACACCAGCTGACGTGTTTCTCTTTGTAGTAAGCTTATGAACACGTCACAAGTCATGAATCAGTGGCAAAATTCCTTCAACCACCCAACAGGAGGTAGATTAGGCATCATAATTGCGATTCTTGACATCGGTTCACTATGCAGCTTTTGGATGGTGTGAGTTGGAAACGATGATATGAGGAGTCTGTAGGCTTTCATACTAATTGGAACCAACATAGACCTTACTTCGCGGACACCTACGGCAGGAAGGTGCCCATTATCATTGGATGCATCATCGAGACTATTGGGGCTCTCATCGGAGCGTTTTCCAGCAGCCAGGCAAGTAAGTTAAGGGCATTCTTCCTATTGATTGAGAACTGAGAGCTTAACCATTCGCAACACCTAGTGTATATGGCGGGTCGCTTCATTCTTGGCTTTGGAAGCTCCTTCAACGGTGCCGGCCTTCTTATCGCAGAGATAGCACATCCACAACATCGCGCCAAGATATCGGCTATCGTCAACTGCATGTATGGCGTTGGATCAACATTCTGCGCATGGCTGGCACTGGGAACGATCAAGATCACGAGCGAATGGTCTTGGCGGTCTCTGACAGTCCTTCAAGCCTTCCCGGGAATACTCGTACTGTCGCTCATCTACTGGGTACCGGAGTCGCCGAGGTGGCTCATTGCCAAAGAACGTTACGAGGAAGCAGAAACCATGCTTGCCAAGTATCACGGCAACGGCGACAAGACGAACGAAACTGTTGCTTTTGAATTCCGAGAAATGAAGCAGACATTGGCACTGGAGTTTCAACACCGGAAATCGAGCAGCTACCTTGAGTTTGTCAGAGTTCCAGGAAACAGGTATCGTGTGGTAATATTGATCTCGCTGGCAATGGTTTCTCAGTATAGCGGCACCAATCTATTTTCCAACTACGCCAACAAAATCTACGAGGGTGCGGGTATTACTGATCAGACAAACAAGGTCCTTGTAAGTCACTGCTGATTCAAGCCTCGATTCGCGCTCTAAAGTGACTGACAAGATAAACTTAAAAGCTTAGCGGTGGTCAGACTCTGATGGCTCTAGTCGTATCTGTCGGCTTCTCGTTGACAATTGATCGCTTCGGCCGCCGACCCCTTTTCCTCACCGCCACTACAGGGATGGTTCTAATGTACATGGGATGGACAATTGTAAGTTCTCAATACGAGAGAACCCATGATCTGTCCCGGTTTGGATATCCCCAGATCGCTTTCATATGGCTTTTCAGTCTCTCTTATCAAATCGCATGGACTGGCATCATGGCGGCCTACGCGTTGGAAATCATGCCGTACAGCTTGAGAGCTAAAGCCGGTGTGATATCCACAATCTTTGTAAAAGGTCTCATAGTTCTGGGAAGGTCAGTTACAAAAAGAGTGTGCTTCTCGGTCGTTCAGGCGGTAGCTAACATGATATTTCAGTTACACAAACCCAATTGCTTGGGACAACTTCACAGCCGCCGGCCACGCATGGACCCTTGCAATGTTTTACACGGTGAGGAGCGACGTTCTCCCGCCCCTTGCAATTTCTAACTATTCGTTTAGATTCTTGACTTCTGCTATCTTCTCTTCGTCTACTTCTTCTACCCAGAAACAAAGAACCTAACTCTCGAGGAGGTTGCCAAAGTGTTTGACGCAGACGACGCCAAGGTTGCCCGGGTAAGGATCCAGGACGTTAGAGAAGAAATAGATCGAGAAAAACCCAAACAGCCACAGATAGAGGTCAATTCTCTTTGATGGACGGAATCTAATTTTGTCTGGGATTTATATCATTTTTCGAACATCCTACCAGCAGTTCCTGCATGTAAAAAGGTTGCTTTGTATAGACAAATGCTTTCCGATACGTGTATTCCATGTTGATGTCTACTTCCAAAGATTTCATGTGACCGCCGGCTATTCTCAAAGTCTCTTCAGAACTGACTTTAGATCAAGTACTTGAGAAACAAAGTCCAGGCAGTTGCGATCATGGCGACTAGGATGGAGAGTGTATAAATCGTCCATGGCTTTTTCACATCCCTCTTTGTAAGAGGATGGCTGTTGGGATCCTCGATCTCGGCTTCCAGTTCCTCCCGCTTTTGGCGAGTGAGAGTCATCCCTCGACCAAGCTTCTTGTGGTCCAGGACAATGTAACAACAGCCGAGGACAAATCCCCACGCTTTGATAGCAGTCGAAACTTTCAAGACCTTGTCGTAGCCCATGTCTTTGGTGCCATCTTGTAAGACACCATAAGCGACTTCCATCTGCGAAGGTGTGAGTAGGGAAGAACGGCAACACAGAAGCGCTAATTGGACTCACAATGGTGCCCCCGGAGTTATTGAAGGCTCTCCAAATTCCAAATGCCGTTCCCAGCTTGTCTTGATCCGCAACCAGGAGCGGAATGCAGACGTTCAGCGGCATGCCATTTATGAGACCAGCCATTGACTGGAATACCAATGCCACTAGGGGGTGGACATTGGTGAAACCAATAAGTGAATTGGCAATGATGTAGAACAGTGGTGCAAGGGCGACATAGTGGAAGCGATGGCCGTACCGGTCAATGAGCCATCCTATGATAGGACTGCCGACGATCCTCAAGACACGCTGTCCTGTCGACATGAAACCCGCTGTTTCTTCGCTGTATCCTTTCATGCGAATGATATCAGCTGCGGAGACACCAAACCCATTTGCGCCTCCGCTTTGAAGAATCTGAGTGCCAGGAAGCATCAAATACTGCCAGGGCAGCCCAAGAAGTGATCTCCAAGAAAAGATACGCTTTACATTGAGCTTATGGTTCTCGGCCAAGGCTTTTGCTCGCGCAGAAGTCAAACGCAGATGTTTTGGGATGAATACTCGTTCGAAGACAACATAAACGATGTTGATTATCATTGAAATTCCGCAGAAGATGGCTGGAATCCAGAACGTCCAGCCATACCACCCGGTACGGTCGCGAATAGGGATGGCGACCATTCCTGCCACCATACCCACGGTACTTGATATCGCATTCTCCAGACCGAAGGCAAACGCGAGGCCACTAGCGCCGAACCAGTGATATACGAACTGATTTCAAAGGAAAGAATTAGCGCCGTAGAACCAGTGGTCTGTCAGACTGGGCAAACCTTTTGCTGTGCTTGATCCAGGATGGCAACCCCAAATCCCATGAGGACATGACCAGCAGCTAACATTCGCCAAGTCTCTAGATGCACGGCAGCGGCCGCCACGGAAGCCCCCACGAAGATGACTGTAGTGCAACAGATGGTAATTCGGTTTGGTCCCCACCAGTCAAGCGTCATTCCGCCGATAATAGGGAATATTGAGTTGACAAAGGAGTCCGCACTAGATATAACACCGAATTGAGCGTTTGTAATACCTAGCTCGTTTCTCAAAGTGTTCTTCAGAGGCCCCAGGCTTGCATTGGTCCAATTCGAGCCAATCGGGAACGCGATGACACATGCTAGAGCAATCCATTTGTATGTCCATGGGATAGGCTTCAGGGAGTCGTCGTCGACTTCCATTGGAGTGGGATGTGCTGGGCTATCATCGTCGGAAGTGGCGGCAGCTACACCAAGCGTTGGAGTCTTCTTTTCGTGTTTCGCGTTTTCTTCCCGGGAGGCTGACATGATGGAAAGATTAAAATACGGTGCTGAGCTTTGACATGTGTACAAAGCCCGAACTTCTTGAGATGACGAGATTACTCACATATAAAGTCAGGAGCTCTCGGTCCCTGCTGAACCGAGACCTTCCGCCACACTTTACGCACAAAATACCCAGTCCATTGTAAATGTAAAGAAGACCAATAGAAAAATTCCTACTGATCTTATCAATCTTATCTTCATCAGACCGGACAGTATCATGACCCGAGGACAGGAGGAAAATCTGCCCGAGAATATGCAGCCAAGGCCAAGGGATTTACGGGCAGAAAGCCGAATTTCGGCCTTCCTCCAGTTACGTGAGACATATCACTATCTTGTTCGTATTATCAAAACGGAAAATTTCCTGCCAAGGTCACTGGAGCTGATGTGGTGGGAAGAAAACCAATGATTGAAAGACGCCAAGGCCTACAGGACGCAAGCGAGCTCTCGCGCGAGTCACGGATATTGCTCATCGCTGGTTGAGATTATCCGTAAGATGTTGTTGAGGCTGAGTTAAGGTTGAGTCTTCTGCTTAACTCTCCAGAACAACCGGGACATGACATGAGGCTGAAAGTTCCGGCTCGCAAAACAGGAAAGCAACCAGCTTAGCTTCATGAATCGAGAATTTGGAACACGACGTATAAGAAAGAGCAGGTATGATATAGATGGCTGGGTTAATCCCCATCAACGGCTTCAAAAAGCATCCGCAGTCGGGCATTGTGGAGTGTATGTATTGCTGTCAACAGGTGGACTCGACGGAGATGTGGTGGGTCAAGCCAGCAACCCAGTTGACATGGCTGGCCCAGAGAACCGCAAAGCTAAGATTTATGGTTATTTTTCTAGACATGGAGCATCGGAAATACCTGCAGCCTGCCAGTCCTGGTGGGGGAATCGGAAGACATAGGGACTTTGGTGTATCGGAAAGTCTCCCGAGACGCTAATGTTCATGTACCTACATCACGATCACGAACGTGTAGAGAGAACTTGATGGCCCAGTAGATACCTCTCACCTTCGCTCTGCCATTGCTTTTCAAAGACATCTTGTTTTCCTGCATCCATGACGTGAAAGAACAAGATGACTTTTGGCCCCGCAGAAGACATGGAATTGAATGAGTGTCCGTTGTCTAGAATTATTTGGGCTGTATGTGGGCAACCAATGCTTGTCACCAGGGCCTTCGGAGTTCATCAGATAAGCAGCCCCACGAAGCAATTGCGGATAGCCCCGTAGCTTGACACTTTTCCGGGACGGGATTCGACCGCTTCTATCATCCCTGCGGCAAATTGGAATGCCCCAACGCATATGAACCAACGAGAAAGCACCAACGCGCTTGGCAGAGTGAGTTCAATAGTTCGTGGCCCAGTGGCATTGTTGACCACATCGGAATAATTTTGACTCCCATGCATGTATTGCTCTACTACTGAGGCAAATGAACCTAGTTTGTCAGCACACATCAAAAGAGTATTGATGGATATTGTAAGCCGGGTAATAGAATGGCTGAGCGGTACATTAGAACGTAGCAAGGTCTATCTCCTATCTGTAGTGATACATCTTGGAAGTCACAAAGAGTTTGTTCGCGAATTGGACAATTTATTTCGGCCGGCTTTATGCAAACTTGAAACAGCAACACCAAAAGCTTGATTGTCGAACGTCATTGAGGGTTTATTCAACAATTAAGAGTGACGTAGATTAGTCAGTACATGAAATTAAAGATACTCTAGTCCATCAGACCTTCTGTATGAGCACAACTTGACTATCGTAATCTCCCACGAAGGCGTATTGAACTCCAGTGTTCATGAGGGTTGCGCCAGAGTAGGTTCCGTTGTTATTCAAAGAATAGGAGGCTGTTGGGTCCAGTCCCTGGAGACGAAGGCGAGGACGAGCAACGTTGTACCATGAGCGCACTTGATAGTAAAAGAGCACAGCTTGTGATCCATCTTCAGAGATCACCAGGGCGGCTGGCCAGTTGGACTCTTCGGGGAGGTTGAGACGCCAGAAGTCGCCGTTAATCACGATCGGGTTGACCACTTCAGCGAGAGACAGCAACTCGGGAATCTGAGCCTTTTCCTCTTCAGGGATCTCGGCGGGGTTCAGCTCGAAACCGAAAGATCCGCCCATCATGGCGACGTGAGCGCGGAATTTGAAGGGAATTGTGCGTTCCGTCTGGTGGTTGGGCACCGTTGAAACATGAGCTCCCATCGCGGAAAGGGGGTACGCCAACGAGGTCCCGAATTGGATGAAAAGACGGTCGAGAGCGTCGGTGTTGTCTGATGTCCAGACTTGAGGGAAGTAATGAAGGATACCAGGATCAAATCGTCCACCACCCGAAGCGCAACCCTCCCACAGCACATCTGGGAATCGAGATGTGAGGACTTCGAAGACGTGGTAGATTCCAAGCATGTAGGAGTGACTGATGCCTGGAGTCGGGGTTTCATGGAATCCTCGGTTGTTGTCCCATTTGACGTAGGAAACTGCAGTAGTGGAGAGAATGTTCGAGAGCGACTCAATGATGAACTCCTGCACCTCAGGAAGCGCCACGTTGAGCACAAGCTGGTTTCGACGGATCGTCCTCGGATAGTTGCCGGCATGAAGAACCCAATCGGGATGCTCTTGGTAAAGAGTTGAGTTGGGGTTGACCATCTCAGGCTCGAACCAAAGCCCAAAGAGCAACTTCCCAGAGGAATTGGCGACATCGAGACCAGTAACCTTGTCGACGAGGGCGGGAAGTCCATCGGGGAAACGGGTCGGGTTGGCCTCCCAGTCGCCTAGGCCTGCTGTGTCGCTCACGCGCGGGTACTCTTCTCCAAACCATCCATCGTCCAGCACAAAGAGCTTGACACCGAGCTGAGCAGACTCTTGCGCGAGGTTGTAGATCGTGCTGTCGTTGTAGTCGAAGTAGAGACCCTCCCAACTGTTCAACAATGCAGGACGGGTCTGGGTGACAAACTTGCTCTTCTGAAGATGCTTGCGGTAGAGACGATGGAATTTTCGTGACAAGCCACCGACGCCGGTGTCCGAGTAAACTGCCACGACTTCGGGAGTTGTGAGAGTCTCTCCTGGTCCCAGCGGCCATGAAAGTTGGTACGGGTTGAATCCGAGCATGGCCCGCGTGAAGCCTTGAGAACCCTTCTCAATATCGACAGAGAAAGATCCAGTGTAGACTAGAGAGAAACCCCAAGCTTCGCCATGGGACTCTGTGGTTTCTGGAGAGACAAGTGCGACAAATGGGTTGTGGAGGTGGGATGAGTATCCAGTGGTGCTACCGAACCTAAGAGTTCCAGTTAGTCAACGTTTCTGGTTGTTTCTCGTAGGCTACAATCGGCCATGTACTCACCCTTGAGTTCCGTATCCGACCTTTCTCTGAGTTCTCATAGCTTCTCTCGCCCAATCTCCCCTCAGCTCGATGAACTCCAAATCTTCCAGAGGCAAATCGACGCTTAAACTGGCAGCCTTCTGCACGGTAATGTTGCCCTGACCTTCGTTGGTGATGTTGACGCTTCTCACGATCGCATCATATTTGGGGAAGACGGAGTATGAAAGGTCGACTGCAATAGAGCTGTAGTTGTCGTAGAGAGATACGACAAGAGTAGAAACGTCATCGTCTGTGCCGAAAGTCGATGGGAGGCCAGGGAGGCCAGGTTTGCCCGGGGTGACTCTGTGAGATCGGTATTGGAGGTCGCTGACGGTGTATCCCTCAGACTGCTGGATTTGGATGGCGGGCACCCGAAAGTCTCCTCGGCCAAGGTCGGGATACTCCCGTCTGACCCGGCCAATCATGTCAACCCAACCATTGACCGCGGGAGGAAGCATTTCCATGCTTTCAGTCGCTGGGCCTCCGAAATGGTCGGAAAGAAGATCGCCGGTGAGTTCATCTACATGGAAACGGTAGGACGAATGGTCGCCGTTGAGAGCAAAAGATGTGCCATCGACGACAATGCCTTCATCATGTCAGTCTTGTGTATCTCCGGTCAATCAGAGGGTGACGTTTGATACCTTTTGCGGACGGGGCATCCTGGGCGAAAACCTTGACAACGAGAGCCGGCGTCAAAGCCGCAATGGCAGTGTGCCTCAACCAAGAGATCCCAATCATGTTGAGTAAGACTGAGCCGCGAAAGCGAATGAAGCTGAGTGAACAGAAAGTTCTCGTCCAGACACATAGCTTCCACGCGCCATCTTAAGTAGTCATCAAGGTTTGACCGCACGACTAAGGTAGGACACCGCAACTATGTCATCCACCCGCATATGCGGCTCCTCCGTAGCCTCCGAGCATCTCGTGATGAGTTAGTTCGTCGAGCAAAAGCCATAGTTTCGTCGAAATCGTCGGCGGTTTCCCCAAAAGATCGCCAGTCAAAGTCCCACTTTCAATCTGCTGCCGGCCCATGACACCAACAAGATCAACCTGCCAGCGAGTTCCCCGCGAGTTCTCCGCCAGTTTTCCGCCGCCTGGCTGCAGCGCAAATGCAACGTTCTCACGGATAATCTTTCTTGACCACACTACTCCCCGCACCGAACATGCAATTGAGGGGTAGCTAACCTTGGCGACTGCTAGGGTTGCAGTAAAGCAGTGGGAGGCTCTCTGGGGATTGGGGAAAAGCTGGTGAGGACCCATGAAAAATCTTGCTTAGTGCCAGTAAAACCACACCGTGACACCATATTTTGGCAGCTAGGTCACCGGCATGGAATATGCATGCAGCTCAGGTTCAACGTAGAGCCCACGCGTGCATATGGGCTTGCCAAAACAATCAGGGTGGCTGCATTGTATTGCGCAGGGAATTGCACTAGGTGCATGCGGGCTTTCCAGAAGAGAGTGGAAACATTTTCGGAAGACGGGCAACAAAAAAGTTCGGAGGCCTATGAAGCAGCTGAGACAGGGCATGAGGCCTTTGTGGAATTATCTATTAGTCATATTGCCGCATCAGCATGCTTTGCTATCACTAGCAGTCGTAAGGGCCGGAAGTATAAACGTTTAATTAAGATATTGGGAATCGGTACCTCCGTTTAATGTTCTTCACGTCTCCCAGTCAAATCGAAACATGTTTGCAGGAACAAGGGCTTATGCCACGAATGCTTCCAACAATCAGCACGTAAATGCATGTGGGAGCTCAAGAGACAGTCAGTTGACTCGAGGCACTAGTTCAATTACTAATAGCTACTTCTTCCCGTATTAATTAAAAATTACTTGATCTCGATCGTAGTTTGAAGAGACAGGTTTCTGCTGGAGTTGCCAAGCCAGATAGTGTAAGTTCCCCTCTTCAAACGCCATTGCTGAGCCTCAACGTCCCAAACGCTCAGATCGCGTCTGGTGAGCTCAAAAGACGCCGGGGACTTCTGACCAGGAGACAAGAAAAGACGCGAGAATCCACGCAATTGACGTGCGGGGGTATCATCGTCAGGAATTCCAACGTAAAGCTGAGCGACCTCGGCACCCTCCACATCACCGGTGTTGGTGACAGAAGCCTTGGCAACAGCAATGACTTCCCAAAGAGACGGGTGTCCTCCTTGGACAATAGGGATGCTAGGGTCGGGGAACTCAGCAGTGTCCGCAGCGGTGGTCAAGCCGGCAGTGAGATCAGCGAGTTCGAATGTGGTGTACGAAAGACCGTAGCCGAACTCATATCGAGGAGTGATGTTCTGTGCGTCGAAGTAGCGGTAATCGATGTACAGACCTTCGGTAAAGTTGCTGTCTGGGAAGAAGTCGTCCGATGCGCTCGAGTTGAGGTGGTCACCGTAATCGGATTCCAGCTTGGCAACTGTGAATGGCAGCTTGCCAGAGGGGTTAACGTCGCCCCAGAGGACATCAACCAGACTGTGACCGCTTTCCTGGCCGGGAAGACCAGCGAAAAGAACGGCAGTGATGTTGGGATGATCGATCCATTCGTCAACAGTGCGGATGCCTAGATATAGTTAGTAAAAGTTTCATCCGCAAAGGTAGATATCGGGAGGATGCGTCCACGTACCAGTTGAGTGAATAACAACGACGGTGTTTGAGCAGTTGGCAGCGACATTCTTGATGAGATTGTCGCTGAACTCATCCGTCAAGCTGAGTCGGTCAAAGCTCTCTGAAGCGTACGCGTTGACGAAGACAAGACAGGCCTCAGAGTTGACGTAGGGAGGAGAAGGGTTCTCCGAGTAGAAATCCCAGCGCAGGATACCCTTGTTCTTGGAAATGCGCTCCTGAATGGCCTGGAAGGGAGACACGACGTACGGAGGTGTGCTGCCACCTGAACCACCTCCAGTGATCAAAGTTCCGTTGAACGTCTCCCAGCCGAAGTTGACTTCATAGCCGCCGCCGTAGCGACTTGGGTTCTCCCAAGGGATAGCCTTGACAGTCGCATCGTAACCGTAGATTGACAAGAACTTGGGATTCTTGAGTGGCAAGGTGCCGTTGACGTTCTTCACCAGAACAGTACCGGCAGCTCCGATTTGACGGATGAGATGAGAGTGATCAGCCTGCACGTCAACCGGGTAGGCTTTCTGAAGGTTGGAGTGAACTGCAGGCTCGGGGAAGGCGTGTTCCTGGTGGAGGAAGTGGTAGCTGGCGAGAATTCTGGTAACCATGTCGGAGAGACGGTCCTCGGTAACTGAGCCGTTGTTCACTGCCTCAACCAGCTTGTCACCCCAGAAGCCTGCGCCAGGCATAACAAGGTCCAAGCCGGCGTTGGCTGAGGCAACACCTCCCATCTGACCCTATCAGGAGGTTAGTAGAAGTTCTGCCTTTTAGTGATTCGGAAACTCGTACCTCCCAGTCGGAAACCACCATGCCCTCAAAGCCAAGCTCAGTCTTGAGGATACCATTCAAAAGCTTCGAGTTTTGACATCCATAAGAATGATTGGCGCGTTGGTAAGAGCACATTACAGCAGCTGCGCCCTCCTTGAGAGAGTTCATGAACGGGAACGCGTAAAGCTCGTGCAGAGTGCGATCGTCGACATTGGAGCTGATGGCTTCACCGAGATCAGACACTCGGCGACGGTACTCTTGCTCATTCAGCAACCAGTGCTTGGCCGTTGCGATGACTCCGGCATCTTGGATTCCGCGAGTAATAGATCCCATACCAATGCCGGCGAGGTAGGGGTCACTGGAGAGGCCTTCCCAGTTGCGACCACCGCGAGCAACGCGACCAAGAGGCCCAGCGGCTGGACCAAGGGCAACGTTGATACCTTTCCCGTAGTATTCATCGCCAAGAGCTTTGCCATACTTGTAAAGCAAGGCCTTGTCAAACGTGGCAGCAACATGGATGCCGGCAGGGAATGCGGAAACAAACTCTTGGCCGCGGATGCCGTCGGGTGCATCCGCGAAGCACAGCGCCGGAATCCCGAGTCGCTCAACCGCACCGGAGTTACCGACACAGGTACCAGGCCACCCTCGGGTGATGTTGGCCTTTTCTTCGACCGTCATTTCCGATACTAGAGCTCTAGCATGGCGATACGCAGCGGCCCAGCCGGCGCTGGTTGTGCCGTTGCCGATTGCTTGAAGATTGGTATTAATGGCGGTGACCGAGGGACATCCCGTGACTGGGAAACTTACGGGAAGGGTAGACCGGAGGACTTCTGCCGTAGTACGGGACCTCCGACGGGTTGGAACCGTTGGTCTGGGCAACGGCCAATACGCCATTGAGGGCGACGGCAAGAACCGTAGTTGACTTCATCGTCGAGTGGATCTCCAATATCTTTCCGGCTGAAGTTCGAGACGAGGAAAGTCTTGCGCCCTTCGACAGGTACCGATAAGAACCGACAGGAACCTTCCGAGAACCCTAGCACAGTCATAGCCATCTTATAAAGCTCTTCGGTGACTGAACGATATGTTCCATTCTCTTCCGTCGGTGACTGTACCCGGCCAACGTCATTGCCGGTGAAGCAGAGCCCGAGATGGACATGATTGAATCGGTCCTATTCAGAAAATGATGATGGAGTCGACAGGCTTGTTGTGGGTTCATGACTCGATATTAACCGGTTCTGACTGGCGAGATCGGAGAATAGTCTCTTGACCATCGTAATATTACCATGAAGGCTGGGGCTGCAATCAAACAATTGAACCAACAATAGGCCAATGGACAACCCGGACCACTGCCGGCGGGGCTTCTCCGACCTACCCCGCGCTCTCCGCATCGGCGACTCTCCGCTAGGAGACTCGCGGTCGAAGCAAGGTTGCGGGTGACGTTGTGGTGGATAAAGTGGATTGCTGTTCTCCGGAGTGTTCCCGGTCTTGTCGTCTGCTGACGGATTCCGACTTGCAAATGGCGCAACGGTTGGTGTTGATTTCGTATGTGGAACCTGTTCCCCGCCTCGTTTATTCCGACTGACAGGCATTTGATGAGCTTCTTGCCCAACATTTACCGTTCTCTCAACTCCTGATTGGGCATTGCGTGAAAAGACGGTTAGAGTTACCAACAACGTTCGTGGAACGACTCGGGGTCCGCGCCGGACTCGCTACTCCCCGCCTTCCGGATTCACGCAGCTACACCCGCGGCTGGGCGGCCGTATGTCGGCAGCATCAAGCAATCCATGTCAAATCAGCCATGTTCCCACCTGCTATCAGCTGGACTGCGGAGTCGGATCATCGTGACGAATGCTCCAAAAACCCGTCTTTCGATGTGCATAGCACGTAGCATTCTCATACCCATAGCGGGGCGCATTCTTGAGCAGGACGTTGGGCGGGCGGCGGGCACATGCCACTGGATTGGGACGAATAACTTCAGGTCAAAACTTCCGGTAGTGATAAAGGCAAGGACACCCGTTCAACTTTTCAGTAGTGTCTAAGGTGACTTCTATCACTAATTCTTCTTAGTTCTCTAAATGACCCCTAAGTCCATGAATGTGTTTTCTGCTCCCCATCTCGATTCGGAAAAAAACGCACCGAGGTAGAGGTCCCCGTTCTGAGTAAACGATTATCTTTGTCCGGCTTTGACTCCATTGGACTGAGTCTACATAGCTATTATCTCATGTCACTGCATACCCAGTTCGAGTACCACATCGTCTGATTGCCGTTTTCAATGAAAGATGAATCCTGGCATAAAACGGGCTGGCATGTGACAAGTTTGATGTACTCAGCTACTTCAGACGATGTAGCCAGTCGCGTGGCGAGCCGATGAGCGTAGCAAACCATTGAACCCTGCTCTGTGTATTTTGAGCTTTTCTCCAGCCAGGAAGGATGCGACATGCCTGTAAAGGTTTGGTTTCCAACCCGCGTCCATGCATTGAGTGAAAGCTGTACTGTGGTCTTTGCTGGAGGCCGGAGCTGTTTTTTTTCTTCATGTGCTCCTGTACTTCTTGGCAAAACGTTGTGTCATCAAGTCTTTCAATCCAGATTCTTTCTTTAAGACAACAGAAGCCAAAACCTGACGTTGGCAGCACGTCTATGGTACTATGCCTTGGGGTTCGGATTTTACTGCCCACCTTCAGGTCATATGAATCAACCTCGTTGCAACGCTGAAGTGGAAATCAAATCAACAACTGATAGAAATTTTTCCCACGTCCCCATTCGAATAATTCTTGAGACACCCAATTCAGATCAAGTATATCGATCAAGCTTTCGCATCTCGGCAAAGAGTCAATGCACTTGGAAGCAATAGTTGTCTCGAAATACAATGATACCAGCTACCCTGGTCATCTCTGATGCGATTGACTATAACAAAAGCCCTGTGCCTGAAGATCATCTGCACAAGCTTTTTTTCCTCCGAACTCCTCCACGTGTGACATGCAGCTTTCAGATCCATGTGGGGGCTGAGCGTGGACTGGTATTGGACTGTTACAGTTTCTGTGAAAATGAAACAGCATCCGGTTCCGTGCGAGTATCAGAGATCAGCCCAACTCACAGCAGCACAACCGTCTGAACAAGGGGCTTGCGTCCAAAAGAAAAAGAATAAAAGCCGTTGGGCCCGTTGCATGGTAATTTTTTGCGCCTGTTCTCACATGTTTAATGATTTCGTCTTTTCATCTACCACAATAACCAGCGTGGCCTGGGCGATAATAAGTCAATATGCAGCTTCTTCTTCTTATTATTTTGAATGTTTTCGGGGTCCTAGCTGCCCCTAACATCCCTCGACAGGCTCCACCGGCGCCGGTTGTCCCTCTGCGCATCATGGCGCTGGGTGCTTCCGTGACGTTTGGCACGGGGTCTACTACCGGCAATAGCTATCGAAAGGATCTCCAGGACCTTCTCGTTGCGAAGGGTATGACAGTTGCTTATGTCGGAACACGGGCAAACGGAAACTTTGCGGATAATGCAGTAGAAGCCACCGGGGGCTTCAGAATCAATCAGATCGCCGACTCCGCGGATAAAGCTGTGCCTATGCTTAAGCCGAATCTCGTACTTCTCGACGCCGGCACAAACAACTGCAACAAGGGTGGAGATTTCCCCGATGCGGGCGCTAACGTAACGGCTATGATCAACAAGATCTACCAACAAAGTCCGGGATCTACGGTGATCCTGACATCAATCCTCGCAAACAAGGTGCCGGAACAAGATGCTTGCCGGGTCAAGATCAACGAGCAGTTCAACTCGCTGGCGGCACAATTCCAGCAGTCTGGGGCGAAGTTCGGATTTGTGGACATGCGTAGTCCTGAGGCGCCGAATCTCAATGACCTTAACGACACCAGGCATCCGAATGATGGAGGGTATGTCAAGATGGCCAACGTATGGGCCAAAGGAATTCAAGATGTGATGGCGAAAGGCTTTATCACTGCTCCTAGTTGATACAGATACACGTATCCAATATGTACAAACGAATCACGTCTTCTACGATAATCTTCACTTAATAATTGGTTGATTCAAGCTTTTCCAGGTCATTGTGCCATAGGGGGATTGTGAGTTGCTGAGAGCAGGGTGTAGCATGTTTCGAGCTATAAGTATGTGACTGAACCTCATTTCTGTGGGCAGGGAAGTCAGGAAGATTCTATATCTTGGAAGGTCTTCGATTCTATGATGAGACCGACATACTCACAGAGTCCGCCGCTATGGAGTCGCGGATCTCGGTATTTCTCAAGATATCTATGATTAAAACTGAAACAATCAAGATTCCAAAATGGAGATTGGAACATCTACCTCCTTGTCTCGGAAGTAGTCAATGAATCCCTTTCCAAACCCGTCCAGACGTTTGGAGCTGCTCACTCCACGTCCAAGGATTCCGTAAACAACAAAGTGCACTGCAAATATCTGAGGAAACTCAACACGCTCAATGGAAAACTCGGATCGCCAGTCTCCCCCTAAGAGTTCCTGGACTCTGGCACGAGACATGTACGACCGCAGCCAGTCCCACTCGGCCTGCGTGTGGACAAAAAGTCCAAAGTTCAGGTTTGCGCCCTTGTCGCCAGACCGGCCCAGAGCAATGTCCCCAAGACGAACTTTCCGGACCGGACTCTCGAATTCAACTGGAGACTTTGTATCATAAGAATCACGCTCTCCAAGGCTCTCGAACTTCGGAGGTGGCGTTGCTTGGAAGGTCTTCGTTGTGCCGTCGGAGTCCACAAAATGGAAGTGCTCCTTGAGATCCTTTTGGTGCCACAGAGCAGGGTAGTATGCGAGGTAAGGACGAGGTGCCGCAGCACGAACGTCCAAAGAGGTGTGGAACCCTAGGAACATCTCAGTAACCAAGGAAGACAACATGAACCAACTAGCAAATAAGACTGACCGGAGTAATGTTTCAAAGAAATATCGCGAACTGCGAGATTGATGGCTCGCAAAGCCTCGACCTTGGTTGACTGAGCGAAAACACGAATGTAGACAGTGCTGCTGTTCTGATTAGCCGGGTTGTAAGCCGGAGCACCAATCCTGAGTTGAATGTCAGCAGTTGTGGACATAAGGGCACTTGTTTCGGGACGCACTGTTGGAACTCCAAAATGTCGAAACTCTTCAACTTCTCCTCCCCCAAGAGAAATCGTATTTGCTTCTCGAAAAGGGCGAATTTCTTGTCGTAGGCATAACCTGTGGCGTTGAAAGTCGCTTGCAGCTCATAACCGCCCTTGTAAAAGACTGCCAATTTGGTTGTAGATGGTGGAGGTGCGCCGCGAATACCGGAAACTTGAACTCTTGAAAGGCATCAGTCAGTTTTGTGGACAAGGATGATTGAATCTCACCAACAAACCTGTCTTCCTCAACTTGTTCCATGACAACACCATCCAAATAGGCCTTCACGTCACTATTGAGATAGGCATTTCCCTGAAGCTCATAGAGCAACTGGCATCTGCAGGTATCAACTGTCACCATACCGCCAGTCTCCTGGTGTTTTGTGATGACACAATGGCCGTCCTGTGAAATCTCGGCAATTGGAAACCCAGGGTCAACAAAGCAGTCGAGATCAAACGCATCAAAACCTGCAAAGTTGCCGCCGGTGACATATGCCGAACACTCAATCAAGTGACCAGCAACCAAAGCACCTGCCAATTCATCGTAGTCGGTGATGTTCCAAGACCACCAATACCACGCACAAGCAATAACAGGGCTTGCGTCAGAGGCCCGACCACAAATGACAATGTCGGCTCCTTCCTTCAAAGCCTCAAAGATGGTATGGGCGCCCAGGTACGCGTTCGCAGACACGATTTCGCGGGGATCGTCGTTTTCTTGGGCAAAAAGAAAGGACTCGTCTGAAAGGGTGACATGATTGTTTTCGGAATCTAAGTGAGGCAGTGCTTGGTCCCTTTGCTGGGGCATGTACTTTCCGAGTTTCGGTAAGACGTTGTCTCCGGAGACGTAAGCAACCTTCAAATCGTGTCTTTTCTCCTCAACCTTGGAAAGGTCAGTTTCATCAGGAGCAAGATCTCGTCTCGCAAAAGACTTACCAAGGCAGCCACTTTTACGGCAAGACCTGAGGGATTGAGGGCGCCTCCGTTGATACAAACTTTGATGCGCTTTTGGGCAATGACATCGATAGTCTGCTGCAAGCCGTTCCATGCTGTCTCTTCGTATCCAGCGTGTTTTCCCTCGGCGTACGCCTCGGCGTTGTTGGCCATGTTAACCTCTTCAATTCAGTCAGTACATGTACGTGATAACACGGGCAGGTTTGCAGGGTCCAAATGCTTACCTGCAAGATAGTCACCCGTGATAAAGTCGACATCGCCCAGAGTGGCCTGTTTCAACATTTCTCCGGCCGGATCGCCTGCAGTTGATTTATTAGTTGAAGGCCGATCAATGAAGGTCACTCTCATACCGTGATAGCCGGAGCAATTAGCAATGCGGACAGGCCTGACGCCAAAAGCACCCGCTCTCCAACTCTCGTTGTCCAACATTGTAATTGAACTGTAATGGGAATCGAAATAAAATTCGCAAGATGCTGCTGAGCGCCAAACACAGAACTTCGTGACGGTAAGAGTCTGACTTTACACAACGGCTTGAAAAGGAAATAGCGCGGAGTTGCTTTCATTTAAGTCAGCAAGAAAGAAATATGAACTTGGTAGTCGGTTAAGAAATTCCGAGATGAGGGGAATACTAACTCTGATTGTGACTGAGGAGCGACTCAGCCCGTTTGACACTGTTGTTGTCTGCAACGTCATGAGCAGCTCGACTCCAAAATGCCAAAACTCCGAGGCCAAAACTCCGGGCTCAGAACTCCGGCGCCAAAACCCACTCGGCTCCATATGAAACGGCACTTCGGCAGAGACACTATGTCAAATTGGAAGCAGGCAGCATGCCCCTCGTGACAACTGGACACTAATGGGACTTTTTTATAATGGGGTATAGGCTCTGCCGGCATATGTTTGTGGGGAGTTGTATCGGCCCGGGCCATTGGGATCAGCAATGTCGGTCAACCGGAGTTTTGGCAATCTGACCAGACGGTATGAACGACTCGGGGTTTCTGACTCGGGGCTTCACTAACCTTTTTTAAGGTGATCCCGGCTGATATGTTTGTGAGTTTGTTGCATCACAAGATAAATAACACTTTCTGGTAGAGTCTATCAGAAGTTTATCTAGCCTTGCCATACAACCTCACCATCTTACTTGATCGAGCCAACGTCGAAGGCCATGTCGACTTACTCGGTCTTCACCGAGTCGTCTCGGATTTTCAACGATGTCCTCCTCGCCGACGATCGCCTTGGATTTCCGGACGCCTTCAAAGAAGCGGCCAAGAAACTCAAGTTTGTTGGCGGTGATGATAAGCCGTTCGTTCTCACGCCCCTGAAGATTACCGAGTCTTCCGCCTCCCTCACGGCCCTCCTGGCTACTGCTGCCAATGTCGTAGCGGCAGATAGGTATGGAATCGACTACCAGGATATCGAAGTCAATACCGACGCCGCGACACTATTTTTGGAGTCTGTGTTGTTGCCAACCATTGGCGGCAAACAGTTCCTACAGAACCCGAAGATGCTACAGGAGCTTGCAAAGATGGACGTTCACGACATGTCCAAGCCCATCAGACGCTATGCCACCAATGTTTACCAGACGAAGGACGGTCGCTGGTATCATCTCCACGGTTCAATGAACGCCGAGCCGACGATGAAGATGATGGGAGTCGAGAATCTCGACGTTAGCCCAGAAGAGGCCATCAAAATATACGCCGAGAAGGTCTCTCAGTGGAACTCCAAGGAGATTGAAGAGGTTGCGAATGAACAGTACAAGCAAGCCGGCGTTGTCTGCTACACTCCTGATGAGTTCTTTGCCAGTGAGCAGGGTAAAATCATGTCAGAGGAGCCTCTGTGGAGCTCAACTCGAGTGTCAGCCCCGCGGAAGGCTTGGCCTCAGTCGAAAGACAATCATGGTTTCAAGCCTCTTGCTGGTATCAGAATCATCGATTTCTCTCGCGTCATTGCAGCTCCGGCGGTATCGAAGATGCTCAGTGTTCTCGGCGCTGATGTTTTGAGGGTATCTAACGACAAGTTGCCAGAATATCCCTCGACGATGCCGGACTTGCAGACTGGGAAGCGGGATGTTAACATTGACCTCAAGACTGAGAAGGGCAAGCAAACGTTCAGGGAGCTAGTTGAGGGGGCCGACATTCTTGTTGACGGGTACCGCCCAGGAGCACTGAAGAGGCTTGGATTCGACACCACTTCCCTGCGCAAGCTTAACCCCAGTCTCATTTACATGCGAGAGAACTGTTACGGCTTCAAGGGACCATTGGCGCACCGATCTGGGTGGCAGCAGATTAGCGACTGCCTGGTAGGCGTGTCCCATCTCCAAGGCAAATTTCTTGGCCTCGAGGAGGCCGTCGTGCCTCTCCTACGTAAGTGACACCGACTTTGGTATCATTTTTGAAGTACTCGCTGACCTTATCTCAGCAAATTCCGACTACCAAACTGGGTTGATCGGCGCCGTGGCTTGCATCCAGGCGTTGTTGGCCCGCAGCAAGGAGGATGTCACGTTCGATATCGACATAAGTCTTACCCAATACAACATCTGGTATTACAAGCTTGGGCTCCATTCCGAACAGCAACAGCGCGAGCTGCGAGAAAGGGATCCTCAGTTCAAGCCCCGCCACTTCGATGACATGGGCACATTGGTCGGCAAGACGCACGAGTGTTGGAAGAGAATTCGCCCAGATCTCTTTATGCATCCCGAGTATTTCTGGGACATGAGTGGCGAAGGCTATGGTCTTGAGGAGAACATCAACATCTTGGCCCCTGCATTCAAATTCGAGTCAACCACTCTTGGATGGGACGTACCTACTGGTAGAAGGGGTCGTTCAGAGCCTGAGTGGATTTCTTAATCTTCATACAACATCGTTCCTCTCCACTACCATATCCTAGTTTAGGCATACCATTTTCCCAGATAGTGACACCACTTTCACAGTGAAGTCCAGCTCATATAAGAGACAATAGCGGCAAAATGATCAAGTGTTTAGCTGAGAAAGATAGAACTGTCATCGCCTAACAACGACTCAAACTCCCAAGGGACGCCCCACGAATCCAAAATTGCTTGATCCCAGGGAAAGGTATAGCCGTCACTGGAATGGATACTAGAATCCGTGTTCAAACCTAGATCTGATGTAAAGCTGAAGGTAGCGGAAGTGGATTCAGGGGTTCTCTGCGACGAATCTCCCGCGCCGATTGAAGGATTGGTTTGCTCATCGCCGATACTGTTCGTGTTTATAAAGCCTGGGCCACCAGCAGTTTCAGAGCTGCCGGTGATATCACTGCTAAAGGCTGAAACAGACCTCTGAGCAGCTTGAAAAATGTCGGAACAGACTGCTCGAACAGGCCTGAGATAGGAATCCGGCTCCTCACTCTCAAGTAACTTGAGACGCTCGAGGGTCTTCGAGACAAATTGTAAATCTTCGACACTGGCAGAAGAAGGCCGGCGCAGTAAGTAAAGAGAGAGTACAAGAATGGCAGTCACATTAATTGGGACAATGTCCCTGAAGCCAAGCGTCGTTAGCGTCATCTTTTTGTGAGAATGCAAATCATCAACTTCCAACGGTTCAACATACCAATTGAAACTTCGCCACGAGCCCGGGACCAATATCGCCAGGCGCAAAATTGATCGAGCAGCGTCCACGGACTGGGTACTGGAAGCATGACGTCGAGGTCCCATCGTATGTCTAGACTTCCATTCTGTGTCGCTGCGCGCTCGGTGGACTAGAATGACGCAATGGTGATACGTATAGCTCAGACGGAGAATAGCAGGATGCGCAGCTAGTTGAACTAGCGATGTGATATCCAAGGCAGATGCGAACATCGACCGCCAAACTGCTAAATCTTGATTGAGGGTTTCGGTAGCGTCGAGGATAGAGTAACTATTTAGTCTCTCACCGAGGTACATTTTCGAGTACAACTTGGCCTGGATGATGGCCAGGCGGGAGCTAGCATAGAAGACATTAAACGTCGTGTTAGTGACACTGCTGGTGCTGAACTCCTGTTGCGCTATAGGATCAGGGAGGTCAACCTGGAAGTCTCCAAAGTCTTGAGCAGGTGGTCTCCCTGTTCTAAGGCTCAATTCGCGATCAAGAGCAAATGCAAACCAGAAGACGTTGACCCTCGTTGCCTTTTCGATGGGGCTCAGCGACAAGCCACACTCTTTTCTGTGTAGGCCGATGGAATGGGCCAGGCGGATGGCATTTGCGACAAGCATGAAGCTCGGCTGCGGATTTGGGGTTCCCAGAAAGAACCAGGCCAGAACGAGAAGAGCTTGCACAGACATCAATTGCGTAGCTCTCATGAGAACGTCCAAGATGGTGTCCAGCCCATTTGCCGCGTAGCCCCAGACCACATCGTTGTCGGTAGAAACTCCTTCTTCGACACGCCGACGTTGCGCAATCGCCAGAATAGCGTTCAAGGATGTCCACCAGGCCGGACCGCCGTCGAAGTTTCCGGAGTACTGTTGGCCCAGAAGGGCCATGAAGGCAGGTGGATGAAATAATGGCAATGCCATATGCTCCTCTTCGAAAAAGGCTCGAACTAGCGAGAAAGCTTCAGCCCACGATGGTAGCGGGCAATGAACCCGTCTTGAAAAAACGCTCTGCAGCCTGGGGTGTGTCCACAGGGACCATGGTCCTGTTTTTGCGTTTGCCTTTTCGACTTGCATAGTTCTCTGGGTAGAAGACGACGACGCTTGAACTGGAATCTGCTGCTGTCCCCGGAGTAAAGCGATTGCCGATGATGAACCTGGAGGGTATTGGCGTCAGACTCTTTGTTATTGCGATAGAGTAGTAGTTCATGTATTGAGGGCCGTTATTCACCAAAATACCGCAGGTCGCGACTTTCACCCATTAAGGAATCTCGTCCTGCTATGTTGTCAGAAGGTCTATGATGAAGGCTACTGTTTGGACGATAATTACCTGAATTTGATGCGTCCTGGATGGAACTATCCCCCGAGTCGAGGTTTTCGAATGAGTGGCTCTCCATGCTGTCTGGGTCCCCGGAAAGACTCGGGCGGGATTCAGCGTCTCGACTTTGCAACCGAGTTTGAACCCCGCCATCGGTCTCTGTATCGATCGGCTCGACTAATTCACTTCCAGGCCCCTCCGAACGGTCCAGACTTCCCCGAGCCGCCTGCGAAACCAGTCGTTGACGGGTAGATGGCTTGCTTACATCGGCATAATTGCAAATTAGCGACAGATTTTGACACCTGCCGCAAATTGGTCTGATGCCATCGCATTTCACTTTTTTGTTGCGACAAAAGTCGCACGCCTGCATGAATGTCAATTGTGGAAGGGTTCAGGGAAAACGGATGTAAGCACAACCTTCGCAAGACGTCGCCTTCTGTCTCCCAAAGCCGGCATATCCGATGTTTGACGTCGATGTCGGCAAGACAAGAAAGTGCACAAGTCGCGAAGTGAAACTATGGGGTCCAATCAAAACAAAATTCCCAGAGTTGATGTCGCTTTATTACTCAGCAGATCGGATTTTCCCTGCAGGTTTCCGCCTTATCCGGAGGCAGTCCACAGTGCACACTTTCATGTGTTTTCGGCTAAGTATAGCAAATTGACTAGATTAAAATCAAAGGAATCGATAAGGGATAGAGCTTGACTGATGAAAGTTTCGCTCTTCTTTCCGACTTTGAATTTAGAGAGGAAATCGGCTGGCTCGCCAGAACTTCAGTGGTACGCCATGTCGCCCATGTCGTCATATTCCCCCCTGTTCCGTTTCCAGGCCTGGAATCCGACGTGAAAATAATCTCAATTTAACACTGCGCGAGACATATCCCCCATACGCTGCGCCTCCATGTCATTCGATCGAAGCCTTGTGGTTTCTCCTGAAATTCCGATCGATCCATCTTAGCCACCGATAATTCGTCATCCTGGATTTTGTGGTAGTTGTCTGCGTGTCGTCCTCAAGCGTCGAAGTGATACTTGACTAACATTCCTTCAACCAATTCCTCGCTCGCAGCAAACGGATTTCTGAGACATGTATGACCAGAGCTAGTCTAGCTTGGCCAACGCAACGACGACAAGATCATTGACTTCTGTACGAACCTGGCAGTATACAGTCCCCTTCTCAGCTTGGCAGAAACCCCTTTATGATAACCTCGGGGACTTTTCGGAACGGGAGAAAATGTTGGCCACGTTCTGGCAATTCAATAGGGCATGTTGACGAGCCGCTGATTGGTATCGACTCCACCAAGCAGAAGTTGTGGCATGTTGGAACCCCTCCTCCACGACCCTTGTTTCTGCAAGTCGACGGGGGCATAGACATGGACTGACTGGGGCTTCCGGAGGATCAATCCAACAATACTATCTCGACTAGCGCCAACGTGTCCCAGATGGTGGATAACTCGCATTGGGCGCGAGTCTCCGGATTACTTAATAATTGTGCAGTGCCCTCGTCTTGAGATGCTGATCATCTTGCCCAACAAAATCACCCCGTCCCTTTATGTTACTTGGGTTCACCACGACTCTTGATCAGTACATCCTATTCCGTCATACGATTTTAATCGGCTCACTGAAGCCGAGTACTAGCCATTCACATGGACTCATTCCCCGTAGCCAGTCCCCGGCTAGGAGACCTGCGAAAAATGATGAGCGAGAACCCCCTGCCCGTCATCCCCGCAGAAACACTTGAAGGCGCGCGAAAAGAAAATCCAACCAATGTCGCACTCAAGGTGTTCGAGAAACTTAATGCAGCTTTGGCGAAGGATGATGGAGAAGATGTCAAGGACTGCTTCTTTGCCGACCAAGCATTCTGGAAGGACCAGCTCGCGCTAACGTATCATCTGCGCACATTTTCCACCCCTGAAACCATTGCTTTGAGTTTGTTGGAGACTGAAAAGCTAAGAAGCATTCTTGGAGGCATTCATCTGAGCGGCGAAGCCCAGTTCATACCCGCAACTCCAACCCTTGTGAGTAACACACATGATGCGACGCTCGCAGCTGCCACAGTCAGTTCAGCAATACTTACATTGTTGACCTGGAAATAGCAATTCATCAATTGCGTGGCCACTTTCAAGACTGCTTCGCCAGCGGCAACATGCAGCGGTAGGCTTGTACTCCTTCCAGTCAAGGCAAAGACGGACGATTTTAAAGAGGCTTTGGAGTGGAAGATTTGGATCTTGAGTACCAAACTTGAGAGCTTGAAGGATCATCCTGAGAATGAGGTATTGCTCAAGGCTTCTAGAAGAGAACTCAAAGGGCTGGAGACGTTCAAAACGGATGTTTTGATCATTGGTGGCGGGAATGCGTAAGTTCGGCCTGCAGACAGGATTGATTCCTTCGACAGAGCAACTGCTGACTCTTACGACTGGGCCACCAGAGCGTTCACTCTTGCTGCACGCCTCAAGGCTTTGGGCGTCGACAGTGTCATGATCGAAAGGAACGCTAGACCTGGAGACAATTGGGCTCTCAGATACGATTCCCTGAAGTTTCATGTTCCGACATCTATGTGCGAGCTTCCTTATATGAGTAAGCCACTTAAATTCCATCCTTATAACTGAGAAATCAATTACTCACGCGGTGGATAGACTATGACAAGAAGCTCCTAGCGCCGCACCTACTCACCAAAGACGATCTGGCGGAGCAAGCCCGTCGGTATGTGGCAGCTATGAACCTCAACTTTGTCAGCTCCGCCAAGATCAAGTCAACCGTTTATGACCAGTCCAAAGACCAGTGGAGAATCAAGTTCAATACTCCTGATGGGGAGCACACTGCCATTGCAAAGCATCTGGTTCAGGCAACTGGAGTCTCCTCCCAAAAGCCTTACACCCCAGAGATTCCGGGCAGACAGATCTACAAGGGTGTTAGCGTTCACTCGGCCGACTACAAGAATGCCGTCGAACTCAGAGAAAGGGGCCTCAAAGTAAGTACTGAACACTCTTCTAGTTTTTCAGTTCTGGCAGAGTACTGATGGTTGATCATGGTAGTCCGCCCTTATCATCGGCTCTGCCAACACCGCGTTTGACTTGCTCCAAGATTGCTGCGACGCTGGTCTTCAGACAACGATGGTAGTTCGCTCCCCAACCTACATTGTCCCACTTGATTATATATGCAACCCTCAAAGTCTCGGCGCATACGACTTGGGTGTTGAAGCTAGTGACAGAATGTTTCTCACGCTTCCAGCGTGTGTAGACGGCCAGTTTGGTCGTGGCCTGTTCGCTCAATTTGCACAACAAGAACCAGATCGCTACTCAGCTCTAGCTGAAGCCGGCTTCCCCGTACTCGACAGCCGTGATCCCGATTGCGCGTTGATGCACAACCTGCTCGAGCGTGCTGGAGGACACTATGTTGACGCAGGTGCCACGAGACTTATTGTAGAGAGGAGAGCCGGCATCAAAGCAGGAGCTGAGCCAGTGGCTTTCACTAGCACAGGTCTTCGGTTTTCAGACGGCACTACGGCCGACGCAGACGCTGTCATCTGGTGTACGGGATTCGCAGACAAGGATGCCCGAGCAACTGCTGCCGAGATTCTTGGTGAAGGGGAGACCAACGGTTTTGGACCTGGCGTGGATGGAAATAAGAATATCCTCGGGCCTCGAGACATCGCCGCTCGTCTGGATCCTACCTGGAATCTCGACGACGAAGGTGAGCTACGCGGTTTGTGGAAACGCCATTCAAACCTGGAGAACTTCTGGACTACCGGCGGCTACGCTCAGCAGCATCGATGGCATTCGAGAACACTAGCGTTGCAAATCAAAGCTGCGCTAGAAGACATTCTTCCTGCGGCTTATCGGAGTACTCCAATTACTAGGTAAAGCAAGGAGCTAGATGCATCATGTACTCTGTCATACAGTTATTCATATTGAAATAGATAAGAGGGCTCATGATAAGTTAACGTCGTCATCTCAGTATCAGCTGTAGGCGTCATTGGTCAGTCCTATATTGCTGACGAACGTGAACAGGCCATATAGGGTTGCATACTGGTCCCTATTGCGATGTATTGAGTCATCAAACGATTTGGTTGCGAATGGTCGACTGATTATTAGAGCAATGGTTGTATGCATTTGGCAATCACTGGTGCATGGTACTTGGTGCGAAGGAGTATTTGAGTACCACCTGGGTGGCAGATACAGACGCAATTTCCGACATGCAGCGGCGATGGTACCATCTCCGGGATTTGAGAGAGACGGCTGCATCCAGAATACTCCGCACCGGGACATTCAGCCGAATTATGGTCATTGACACGGGGCAAGTTCTAGAACTGGTCTCCGGTGACAACAAAGTCAATGCCGACGGGCTGCCGAGAGATGCGGAGGATCAACACATGAAGACGCTGCAAGTTCAATGCCGGAATTGTGTTTAAATTCGCCAGACGTGATCCCAAAGTCATGAAGCTGCAGCAGTCGCCAACACTTCGAATTTCGTACCGAGCGATCGCACCAGTTTCTGATCACCATGCGCAGCAACAAGGTTGACTCAGTCGTGGGTCTCTTAGTTAGTTTTCTTCTTCAAGGAGTTGTAGCAAGTCCGACCTGCAGTCAGTCCATCTCTCGCGACGTAGTAGTCGTCGGTGGTGGTGCAGCTGGCGCCCACGCTGCCGTATGGCTACGCGACCACAACCAGAGCGTGGTTCTCGTCGAAAGATCTAACCAACTTGTAAGTGTTCAATTAGTCTTAGATGGTGCCAATTCTAACATGCCTTATCCTCCAAGGGTGGCCACACGGCTTCCTATCATGATCCGGCTTCGGGAAAGTCCATCAACATCGGTGTTCAAGCTTGGATGGAGTACAAGAACACCTTCGACTTCGTCCATCGCATGAATGTAACAACAAGTGGTGTGATGCAGTTCACCACACTCGATTACAAATACATCGACTTCAGAACAGGCCAGCCGACCAATTTCACAGCTCCGGCGGCTGACGAAATGTATTCAGCCTTGCAGAGGTATCTCGATGCTATTCTGCCCTACGAAGATATGGTACTTCCGGGCTTCGAGGGGTTTCCCAATCCTGAGAATATTCCCGAAGACCTGTTAATGCCATTTATTGACTTTGTCGAGAAGTACAACCTTGAGGCCGCTGTTCCTCAAATCTGGGACTCCACCGCCCAAGGAATTGGCAACACCATGGACGTTCCTACATTGTTCGTGATCCAGGCTTCCGGCATTCCCATGGTACGCGCTTTGCTAGGCACCGCTGCCGCAGCTACTCCAGAATCAGGCCGTTTGTATGACCTTTATGAAGCTATTGCAGGACTTTTAGGCGACGACGTACTGTACTCAAGCACAGTTTCCTCGTCCATCCGTACCGCTGAGGGTGTGTCGTTGATGGTAACTAATGCAGATGGCAATGTTTGCATCAAAGCGAAGCGTATGCTGATCGCATTTGAGCCGACCGCCGAAAATATGGCACCTTTCGATATTGACGATTCTGAGTCCGAGGTTTTTGAGAAGTTCGGATTCGCCACAGTTTACGCTGGTGTTCTTCGACATCCATCTCTCCAGGCAAGCACTGCCTATTCCAATCGATTACCCGAGACCGGAGCCAGCAACAATACCGTCTTTCCAAAACCATCACAAGTCGGTCGAATCGACTATATCGGCGGTACTGAGGATCTATTCCAGTTCACTGCTGTTGGCACCGAGGGGGATACTTCCGAAACTATGAAAAACCTCATCACCCAACGTATCGATGCCATGATTGAAGCTGGTACAATTCCCCAAATTAACGATACGGTCACCTTCCCCGCCTTTGCGAACCACGGCAAAATGCACCCTCGTGTCACGGCAGAGGATCTTCATGCTGGTTTCATCCAAAAGCAGCTCGCCCTTCAGGGTCACCTGTCAACCTGGTACACAGGTGCAGCTTTTTCTGCCGGTTTCTCAACTGTTGTTTGGGAGTACAACAACATTCTTCTACCAAATATGATTCAAGGAATCTAGTACGATAAAGTCAATGCCTTCAAGTAGAAGAGGATCTATGCTAAACCTCGGGCTCATGTAAATATTGCCGAAGCTGTTATTTGCAACTAATTGAGCGGGCTGGGACTTAATCAACTTGTCTTAAGGTTGATCGACGGCTTTTATCGATCCTCTGTAAGGTTCTCATGCACGAACATTCAAACCAAGCTTAATCATACTGGAAGGATACATACCTTCGCTGATAAATGTCCTGTCATAAAACTCTTCTGGCGCTCAAAGACAATTGAATTCATTGCAGATCTCTTGCTAAGAATGGCTAGGGCCAAATCTAGGGGGGTAATTAGACCATTCACTGATCCAGATCCATTCGCGAGACACTCCTGTTTTCAACACACATACTCATTACAGAGGGATTGCAACCACGCGCCATTGGCGTTACTGAATAATTAAGAAATACCGTGCAATCTTGCGTGGCACTGATTTGTTGTGCGCTATCTGCCACGCCGGGGAACTGCCGCGCAAAGCATTGATTTTGAGCCGACGTGAGTGATGGTCCTGTTTTCCGCACTAATCAGGATGTGACTCCGTTTCTACCCTGCTGCATTTGCGTCGCTGGACTGGAAGAACCCCTCTCGGAAGCATCATCAGCAGATCGCTGTGGGACACTACCCCTCTTTGCTGCATGTTATCGGTGCGAAGTTGCATGGAAAGGTGTCCACGATGCATTCGAATTGGATCATGTTTCATACGATTATGTGATCTTGGCCAGTAGAGTGATGAGAAATAATAAAATCTTTAGATATTGATATTGAGCTTCGGGCCTCTTGTTGTTTATGGTACCCGAAAGTAAACGTTGATGACGAAAGATCGATAAGGTCATGACGGTTGAGCCTCCTCTGGTAATTTCTCACGCCGACGATTTCCCCTCTCGTCAAAACTCTTCCTTCATGGCCCGTCCCGTCTGCAGGGGAGAGCAGGGATAGTCCAGATCCCCAGATTTGTCCCCACGACCTCTACAGACTACATGTGACATGTAATTGCCAAATGAAGATCAGTGCGTAACCTGGACTGAGGGATCAAATGGAAAAGGCCAGCCTTTCAAACTTGGCAATGACAAGTATTTGACTCTGTCGAATATATAAAACCGCGCAAATGGGCTCACTATTTCAAAGACTCAGGATATCAACAGATCACCCTCCTTTCTCAGTCTTTCAATCATAATCTGTTGACGATAACGTCATTCACCGGTAACTAATAATGTCAGCCTACGAAGTCAGAGGGAAGTTCGCCATCGTGACAGGTGCAGGCTCTGGTACGTTGATTCCAAACGCCCTCGGACCTTCAGCTCGTAATCTTATTGTTCATGCTCTTAGGTATCAACCATGCCTTCGTACGAAGGTTGCTAGAGGCTGGATGTTCTGTCATTATGGCGGACCTCAAACTCACACCAGAGGCCGAAATGACTCTGAAAAGTCACTCAAGACAGAACTCTGAGAAGAATGGCGCCTATGCCGTCTTCCATGAGACGGATCTCGTTGACTGGAGCCAAATCAACTCCTTATGGGACACTGCACTCAGAACCTTTCCACAAGTAGACATCGTCTGCAACGGCGCAGGTGTTTATGAGCCTCCATACAGTTCCTTTTGGACCCTTCCAGGTGTTTCTCCTTTGGCCGAAGACGCTGCAGACGCCAAGGTTGGCCAGTACAAAACCTTCAGCATCAATACTATCGCACCAATCCGACTGGCACAGATCGCCATTGATTACTGGCTGCAGAATCGAAGTATTCAGGGTAATCTAATCTGGGTTGCTAGCATAGGAGGTTATGTCCACTCAGTGCATACGCCCATGTACTTTGCCAGCAAAGCAGCGATTGTCAGCATGGTAAAGAGTCTTGGCCGACTTCGGAAGGAGGTTGGTATTAGGAACGCAGCAGTCTGCCCCGGTGCAACTTATGTAAGTCAATTAAGTCCTGCTATGTCCGAACTGACGACTGATACCATTTGACTTGTAACAGACCCCGATCTTCCAGCCCGAGTACTGCCGGGACCGGATTCGCCCCGATGACCTGCACATGACACCACAACAGCTAGCAGGTGTAATGATGCGCGTGCTGACCGAGCCCGAGTTTGGTGACGGGAACATTGTTGAGGCAATGATGCTTGGAAACAAGAAGAATTCTTCTCTGGGCGTGCGTGAAGTACCCATGCATTTGCTCTACCCATCCTGCGGTGCCGGAGAGGACCATCACTTGGTGGAAGAGGAGGAGAAGATGGTGGGGCATCTCAAGGAACATGGCATGCGGGGTTAGACGGACCAGACTGAGCTCTGTGGTGTTGGAAACTTTCAATGGCTCATCTTTCAAGATATATCACAGCTTCGCACTTCTCAGATGGTGTCTCATTCGACTCAAGTGTCATGTTCTGAATTCTCAAACACCGAAAAAGCAACAAGAGAAGTGGAGGTTGCTCCCTACAAGTGGACCTGAGGAAGATGTTGAAGAGCCCCAACTCCACAACACTAGACTTCAATTCCACGACTCAAATTTGGCTAGACCGTTAGACCTCCACATCACAACACCGCGTGTGGGTATGAGTTTTCTTCCGGCCGCTCTGTACATCCACCTGTGATCCATAAGATTTCATGGACCACGAACGGGAGGGTGGCCGAGTTGGTTATGGCGCCAGGTTAAGGTCAGCTTAACATCTGTTTCCTGGTGGGGCAACCCGCGCGAGTTCGAGTCTCGTCCCTCTCAGTTTCCATTTTTGCTTGACGGTGGATTGCTGTCAGATTCCACATTTTTAGAAAGAGTGCCTTTCTTTTTATCATGTGGACTGGGAGTGTTGTATAGGTACTGTTTGGGGGCACGTATGTTTGTTTCCAATGTATTGGGGCGCACGTTGGATGATGAGGTGCACTCACGTTAACCTAGTCTCTATCAATTTGTTCATAAGGAACAACCATTAGTACTTGTTGGAGTTAAGTAACATACTTACTGTTGAGACTTTCTCTACGACTCGTGTGATCTTCACATGAAAGATTTGCGCAAGTTTACTTATTGAGTCAAGGTATTAACACACGATGAGTTACCGCAGAATACATGAGTGAAGGAAGTCGTGCCATCGCCATCCACCCCCTTTCAAGAAGCCGGAAACTCAGGTATTGGTTAACCAAGAAACTTGACTAGTATCTCTCATCGATTTTGGTCTCTTAGTCGTCAACGAGTCAATACTGGATGAACGAGGGGGGCCCACGACCATGCCATGGGTGCGACACAAATAGCTAGCGGGTGGGTTTGCCATTACACGCCACGCAGCATGCACTCCAAACCGGCACTGATCTAAACAGACGAATGCTATCTCATCTGATCTGAGCTGGAAGATCCGAATTAGCTTTTTGGGAGTGTCTCAGCGCAGATGAGACGGACGGATCAGTCCGGTTGCATCGTGCGGGCGGCAGCAGCGGCGTGTAATTCCGGCGTCCCAAATGACTAAGGTAACACCCGACTTCAGGACACCAGAATGGAACGTGGGGTGACGAGACTTTCCATCCGCGATTTAACGACCGGCCATCCACGGATCCCACCTGTCATGTTAGCCGATCAGGCAGTATAAGGAGGTGTTGTTCCCCGCATATTTCGGCAAGAAAGAATGACGCCGGACACCTCCCGTAAGCTATTTGACGAATTTGACGCAGAAGAACAGCCCGTGTCGTGTGTTTTATGGCTAGAAGGTCAACCGTAGCCCACTGACAGCTTCTACCTTGTTAATGCTCACGCTTGTCTCCCTTCAAATACCGTCACTGCATCCGGAGTATCACCAACATGGACACTGCCCTGAATAAACTGTCTCAAGGGCATCCCAACTTAGCCCTGGCCGGGCTAATTGCTGCTCTGTTAGTACTGGCCTTGAGCTGGCATTGGCGGGAGGATAAGCCATACCGCGGCTTCAGACTGATCGGCCAAGAGCGCGGAGAGTGGTCCTATGAGAAGGCTCGGTTGAGATTCAACACAAATGCAATTGAGCTTCTTAGAGATGGATTTGAGCAGGTAAGACCGCGCCTCTCTCTATTTGAGAAATCTCCTCTCAATCCCATCTAGTGCGACGGGGTCTGACTTGCTCGTAGACAGATGGAAAACCATTCCAAATCTTATCACCCTTCGGTCCCCTAGTGATGCTTCCGCCGCAGATGTCTGAAGAGATCCGGAATGACAAGCGACTCACCTTTACCGGTTTCATTGACAGGGTAGGCATTTGCGTTATGTTCCATCGTGCTGAAGCAAGGCTGACTGGTCTCATCACGAAGCAATGGCTCACTCGTTATCCCGGCCTCAGCGTTCTTCAAGAGGGGCTTAGGGGAGACATAATTCAAGAAGCAATCCGCAGAAACCTCAACCAGGAACTCAGTATGCTCCGTCTCAGCCAACAACAGTTGAGTGTTCACTAAGAGGCATTTGTAGTGTACCTGACGGAACGACTCTGTGAGGAAACATCTATTATCCTCGAAGAACAACTGCCAACAACGCAAGGTAGTCATTTCCTCCTCCCGATAGGTTCTCGTGTACTCTGCTCACTATGAAGTTCTTTCAGAATGGCAAGAAGTCAAGTTCTTCCCAGTGTCCCTACAACTCGCCGCCCGCCTCTCCGCCAAGATCCTTCTCGGCGACAGACTGTGTCGTTCCAAAGAATGGATTGCCGTCTCTATAAATTTCGCAGGCGTAGTTCTCACAGCAGGTCGCGCCCTCCGCGCTTGGCCCGTCCTCCTCCGCCCACTTGTTCACCGCTTCATCCCGAAACTCAAATTCCTTCGCTCTCAAGTCGCGCAGGCTCGCAAAATCATGGAGCCCGAACTAGCTGCTCGAAGACAGGCACGAACAGAAATGGAGAAGCCCATGGACTCACTTTCGTGGATCGACGACGTCCGGCGCGGGAGGGAGTTCGATGTGGTTGCGGGACAGTTGTTCTTAACGTTCGCCGCTATTCATACGACTTCTTCGGTCTTGACAGCATTTATGTACGATATTCTGGCCAATCCAGAGTATTTTACTCTGTTGAGGGAAGAGATAGTTCGCGTCTTCTCAGAAGAGGAAGGCTGGAGCAAAAACAGCCTATACAAGCTGAAGCTGATGGACAGCTGCCTCAAAGAGAGCCAGCGCCTACACATACTGGGACCACGTAACTACCGCCAAGTCCCGCGACGAACAGTTGCTGACATACGATAGACATGATGAACCGCAAAGTCGAGATGCCAGTAACTCTTTCCGACGGAACCTATCTTCCAGAAGGTGTTCATGTCACCGTTTCAGCCCACAACACCCGCGACCCAGCTCTCTGGGGGCCTGATCCGGACGAATTCGACGGAAAACGGTTCCTCCGCATGCGAGAGCAAGCTGGACAGGAGAACCGGTGGCAATTTGTCTCCACGAGTCCCGAGTTCCTCGCGTTTGGACATGGTATGCACGCATGCCCCGGCCGATTCTTCGCAAGCAATGAGATGAAGATTGTGCTTGCGCATCTTGTCATGAACTACGATTGGAAAATCATCGGGGACAAGGCGCCGGGGAGTGTGTTTAAGAGTCGGTTTGTGCCGGATCCGAAGACCGTCATTGGGTGTAGAAGAAGGGAACCAGAGATACAATTATAAGAAAAGAAAAGGCATGATGCTCAAGAGTCTACGCATGGAATGGGCTTCGGCAACATCTTTGCTCTGTTCAGTATGTCTAGGAGAGGTGATTCGGTATGGGAAAAAGGCAAAAAGAGAACTGGAAGCTTCAATCGCTGTCGGGAATTGAGCCCGACGTGGGGGTCGAACCCACAACCTTGAGATTAAGAGTCTCACGCTCTACCGATTGAGCTAGCCGGGCGAATTGAACCCAGTGCTGGCTGGAATTGTTGAGTTAGATGCTGCCCAGTTCGTGTTATGGAGCGAGAGAAGCTGGGAGTGGGAATTCGGGTGAAAAGTTTTCAACGGCCATGGTGGGCGGCAGGGCTAAGCGGGGCCGGAGTCAGGTCCGGGTGGGGCCGCGAACCGAGCGCGGAATTCATCAGTGTGCCTGAGTCGGTTCGTCTAGTTTTTGCGGCAATGTTCACTGCAAATCGTGCTTTTAGAGTTGAAGAATGTCTGGAGCCGTTTCAAACATCTATGCTCTTATTTCCCTGGTTCCTAGAGATTAGAAACAGGGAACAATGAACCGGTTCGCAAATTGCATTTCGGGCACTGAACGAAGTTCTTGGACATGTGAAACCTGCGGTTGGTTGTTTCACTAGGTGAATAAAACATACAAAAGATTCATCTTGGATATCGATTGGAACCAACAATACATATGGCTTTGACTAAGAAATCATCTTCGTACTTCTGCTACAGATATTCTCGCAAGTCGCAAAACACATCGCAGGATTGGATAATGCCAAAAGAATCATGGCGTATTTGCGAATCTGAAATGAGTATCCGTTGTGAAGCATAGACAGTCCAACTGATTTCTCGCGCTTGCGTCAAAACTGCAGCAGCAGTACGCTCAAGAACGGGTTCTTCACTTACAGATTCTGGGTTCTGGTTGACTTCAAGGGCTGAGGGCTTCACGCTGACACCACCGCTTTGCGAGCCCCAGGTCTCCTAGCGGTCGCAAAAGGTGCTGCAAATAACTATTACACTTTTAAAGGCAGAAAGGAGAGACCCGGGGCCGACCTTTCAGGGTCGGAAGCGACAAGTTGCATCCTTCTCTGTCATGAACACCTCCGAGATGGTTGCCTGCAGCTATTTCCACAGGTGGGCCGGCCAGAATACTCAGATTAGCTCGAGAAATGGTTCTGAAGTCGCAGAGCTCAAAAGAGTAGTCCGAAAGGGCGGAGAAGCTTGTTGTGGTAACTCCCGTCGATCTTGCGATTTCTTTCACCTTGTAGGCACGTCTCCACCTTTTTGGAAACTTACAGCACGACTCCTCAACTCCACGTCTGGTATGAACGACTTAGTGACCTGAACCAGTAGTGATCCGACCCGTTCATAAAAGAAGTGGTTGAAAAGTAGTGCTGAAGCTGAAGGTGACTTCTTCGGGTTAGTTCTTTGTGCTTATAATTACAATCTAATATCGCGCTCACCTATGTTTTCTCTAGCTACCATTCTAAATCATTGCAGATAAGAGCCACCTCAGCAAGACACATTATATCAGCTGAAACAATCTGAAATACTCTGTACTTGAAAGTAATAAAGCTTTGGCTCAAGATACCTAGGTTCCTGCAGTCAATGCCTGGCCAAGCTTCTCCTTCGTTGATGAGCCCTTGAGGTGGTAGGGGGCTCACCGACTGACACCGAGATCACCGAATCCGCCAGGATTTGCTTCCCAACTTTCGGTGTAAGATACGTACCTACGTCCGGTGACTAAGAAACGGGTGCACGTCCCCACTTCCCAAGCTCCAGATTCGTCGTTCGGTGGATCTTCGGCGAAACAAGGTAGCTGCAGCTCTCGCGCCTGTGATTGGCCCGAAAAAGTGACTTTCTGTCACTGGCGGTAGCAGCTTCTCCAGATGGACCGTGCTTCGCCTTACACCAGCAGCCTTGCGTCGTTGCTCAGGCCGCCTACCGCCCGTTGGTTCAGAAAACATCAGGTCGCCCCAGCCCCAAAATCTTGCGATCTTTTCTCCTGTATCCGTAGACGCGAACCATCACCCAGCACGTCGTCGTCGGATTGAATTTCGACGACACCTACACCTCGGAAAGTATCGTCTGGGTCGCTATCGTCTAAGGGCAAGGCACTTGCCTTCAGTTTCCTTTGTTATTGTACTACTTTTCACTTTCCTCTTGCGTAAGACCTTCCAACTGGCGGGGCGCAGCTACGCGACAACCATCACCGCCAATCGACACCGCAACGACGACACTTTTCGAGACAGCTCCTGTTCGATGTTGAGGAGCCGAACTTGAGGCACAATCACAATGGCAGCGGCGGTGGACATAGGCTACGTAGCCGGCCACCTCGGCTTGTCCGAGTCGACTGTGTCGACCGTCACGACCGAACCCACCCCAGACCTCGTCGCGAGTCTCCTCGGAGCCGTCATCGCCAAGGCTCGCGAGTACGACGAGCTTTACGCGCAGAAGCTGCAGGTTGACATTGAGCTCGAGAGCGCGCACCACAGTGCCGAGTCGAGATGTCAGAGCTTCAAAGCGACCGCCGACAAGGCTTTGAAGGATGTGGAGGAAGTCCGCCAGAAACTCAAGGAAGAAGGTTTGTACTGCTATGTGCCCTCGACGCATACGTATCCGCACCTCATTTGCTAACTTCGCGACTACAGAGACGAAACGCCAAACGGTCGAAAACGAGCTTCAATCCCTCAAGTCCCGCGGCTCCGACTACGATTCCGAGATCACAACCCTCCGTGACCGCATCGAGTCGCTGCAATCCTCCAACCGTGCGAATATGGCGCTGCTTGAATCGCGCAACGCTCGCGACGCAGAGCTCTCCGAGGAGCTCGCCAAGCAGCACCAGAAAAACGTCCAACTGAATAAGGAGATCACCGCCCTCCAGCAACAAGTCCAATCCGCCCAAGCCGCCGTGAGCAGCGCCAAGTACCGCGAAGAGTCCCTGCAACAACAACTCGATCTTGCGCGACGGAACAGCGAATGGTTCGAGACCGAGTTAAAAACCAAGAGCGATGAAGCCCTGAAATACCGCCGTGAGAAGGGAGCACGCATTGCCGAGCTGCAGCGCCAAAACGAAGACGCGAAATCCAACATCGAGGCCTTGAAGCGAAGCGAGCAACAACTCCGAGACCGACTCGAGGCTGCCCAGGCCAAGGCTGAAGAGGCTCTCATCAAGGTCCAGCAGCAACAGGAGGCCTTCGCCCGCAGCGAGGAGAGCTACAAGCACGAACTCGAGAACAAACAACGGGTCGTCGACATGACGAATCAGCTTGCCGACAGTCACAAGAAGCGTGTGCAGACCCTCGAGGGCGAGAAGGAGTCTCTGAAGGAGAAGCATGCCAACGAGATCCGTCGCGTTCAGCAGGAGCTTGAGAGAGAAAAGGAAACATGCCGCGGCCTCGAGGAGAGAGTCACCCAGCTAGAGGGTGAGATCGACGAGCTCCACGCTCGCATGGAGCAAGGACCCCCTCCCGCCACGCCTCAGACGCCCCGTATGAATGGTTCCCTTCTCGGACGACCTGGCTCACCTTTCGCGACTCCTGCTTCCGCACGCAGCAAGTCTGCCATCACCGCGACCCAAGCTATCGACGAGCTCTACAAAGTCAAGGGCCAGCTTGCAGGCGAGAAGCGACGCAACCAGCAGCTCGCCGAGGAGCTAGACAACATGATCGCTCTCCTCGAGGCCAAGACCCCTGAAATTGAGGAGCTCCAAAACGAGGCCGACACCCTGCGAGCTGAGATCACAAGAATGTCTGAGCTCTCCCAGAGCAGTTTCGAGGAACGCGACACTGCGAAGAAGAGTGCCCGGAAGGCGGAGAGCGCTCTTGCCAATGCACAAGCCGAGTCCAAGATTCTTCGCACACAGCTTCGTGATCTTAGCACCCAGATCCAGATGCTTGTCTTCAACATGCATGCCCGCGAGAAGGGTCTGGAGCAGCTCACTCGCGAGGAGACCGTCCGTTTGGAACAACTGTCCCGTGGTGAAATTACCGAGGGCGCTCTTTCCGACATGTCCGATACCCACCAATTCATCACGCAAAAGTTTATCGTCTTCAAGGACATCCAAGAACTCCAAGCCAAGAACCAAGAACTGCTCCGTGTCACCCGCGAACTGGCTGAGCAGATGGAGAGCGAGGAGGCTGTTGCTGCCAAGAGTCAAGCTGTCGAGGACCACCAATCAGTGGAGCGCCTGCAGCAAGAACTCGCCAACATGATCGACGAGACCAAGTCTCTGAGAACGACGATGGAGAGTTTCAAGGCTGAGCGTGACATGTTCCGTCGTCTGCTCCAGCAAAAAGCAAGCGCCGGGGAGCTTGCCTCTATCTTGGGCGGCTCTGAGGACGGCCAGCGCCAGCCTCTCGCTAGCATCGAGACGGACGAAGGCGATGGCGTGTCCCCGTCAGCTGCTCTCCGCGCCCTGCAGGTGGAATTCGACACCTACCGAAACGATGAAGAATCTGTCCGCCGGTCACTCAGAGAACAGATTGACAGACTCTCGGGCGAGAAGAACTCCCTCCAGGGCGAGATTGCGAAGATCACCAGCCAAATCACCCTGGCTTCTGAACGTTACGAGATGTTGCACTCTAACTTTGTTGCCCTGCAGAGCGAGAACAAGGAGCTTCAGAAACGAAACAACTCCCTGTCCGAAGACTCCATCAAACAGGAGATTCGGGTGCAACAGGTTGCCGAAGAACTTGTTGATGCAAAGGGTTTGCTCGAGAGCATCCGCAACGAGGCGGCTAACCTCAAGGCCGAGAAGAAGCTCTGGAAGGATATACAGGATCGACTCAACCAAGACAATGAGAATCTCGTCCAGGAGAAGACTCGACTCAACACGCTTCTGGCCACGCAACAGTCGATGCAGAATGAGCGCGATATTTCCGAATCAGAGTTTAGACGCAAGACGCAGACGAAGATCGACAGCCTCGAGCAAGAACTGACCGCCACGAAACGGAAGCTGTCGGAAGAGATGGAAGAGGGGAAGAAGCTTCAGCTCAGGAAAGAGTTTGATGCCCGCGAGGCGCAGAAGCGGATTGACGAGCTCTCGACTAGCCTCAGCCAGATTCGTGAAGAGCACGTCGCCGTTAAGACCAGCCGTGACCACCTGCAAGCTCGTGTCGACGAGCTCACTATCGAACTTCGCAACGCTGAGGAACGTGTCGGCAGACTGCAGCCGCGACCCACGCCTCGTCCGGGCACCCTGGCGCTCCCGACACAGACCAACGAGGACAACGAGGAGGAGGTTCGCGAGCTCATCAACGAGGTTTCAGATCTCAAGAGAGAGCTCGACATCGCCAAGGCTCAGTTGGACAACGCGAAGGAGCAGACCGAATCCTACAAGCAACTAAGCGAGCAGAATGAGGAGGCCCTCGCCGACATAACGTCTTCCCAGGACCAGTTCAGAGAAGAAATGGAATCTGCGCTGTCTGGCAAGGACGCCAAGATCAAGGAGTTGGAACAGCGTGTCGAGGACTTGTCGTCCGAATTGGCGAATTCCAACAAGGAGCTCTCTCACCTTCGCGACTCCCAAAACGAGGTGTCCCGAAAGTTCGACGATGAGAAGGCAATCTTGGATGACGAGATTAAGCGGTTGAAGGAGGAGGCCGATCGATACTCCGAAGCTGCCAAATTCCACCAACAAGACCTTCGTGCACAGTCTGAGATAACTGCCAAGGCTCAACAAGATTACGAGCAGGAGCTCGTCAAGCACGCCGAGGCGGCCAAATTGGTTCAGCAACTCAGAACCGAGTATAACGAGTTGAAGAGCCAAACTGCCACGCTGAAGGCAGAGGCCGAGTCGGCCAAGGTCACTCTCACGCAAAGTGAGAGCTCATGGGAGGAACGCCGCCAACGCTTGGAGCAAGAGATGGTCGAGATCAAGGCTCGTCGCGACGACGTCAACGCTCAGAACAAACTGCTTCACGAGCAACTTGAAAGCATCACCTCACAGTTCTCGGCATTGAAGCAGAACAGAGCGGTATCGACGGAAGATGGCACCGGTAATGACGAAGGCGGCAACGACAGCGCCGCCGACGGTCTTCGCGAGCTGAACAACTATCTCAGACGAGAGAAGGAGATTCTCGAGGTTCAATACGATCTCAAGGTGCAGGAAGCCAAGCGCCTGCAACAACAACTCGAGTACTCCCAATCGCAGCTTGACGAAGCTCGCTTGAAGCTTGACCAGGAACGCCGCGCAACGGCTGAGAGTGGCCAAACATCAATCGCCCACAAGGACTTGATGGACAAGCTCAACGAGCTGAATCTGTACCGCGAAAGTAGTGCCACTCTTCGGAACGAGCTTGCCCAGGCACGAACCCAGATTGCGGAGAAGAACAACAAGATCGAGGAGTTAGAGGCCAAGGTCCAGCCCCTCGAAGCTAGAATTGAGGAACTTCAAACCCAGAAGGGCTTCCTGGAGGAAGAGATCAAGCAAGTCCAGGAGGATCGTGACAGATGGCAGAAGCGAACCGAGGGCATCCTTACGAAGTACGGCCGCGTCGACCCTGCCGAGATGGAGCAGCTCAAACAGACAATCACCGAATTGCAGGCAGAGCGCGACGCCTTGAAGGAGTCCGAAGCACCTCTTCGAGCCGAGATTGAGGAGACCAAACAAACTTTGGAGACGGAGAGGGCAAACTGGCAAAACACTCGTCAGCGAATGACGGAGCAATTCAAGGAGAGGTCGAGGAAGATCACGGGCGAGCGGAACGAGGCTCTCACCGCCAAGAACGACGCTGTCGCGGAAAAGGATGCCGCCATTGCTGAGAAGGAACAACTTCTGCAGCAGCTCACTACAGCAAATACTGAACTGGAGACGACGCGGCAGAGCCTGCAAGTTTCGACGCAGCAACAGACCGAATTCGAGCAGCAAATTCAGAGCTTCCAGCAGCAGGTTCAGAAGTTGCAACAGGACGCGCAAGCGAATGGGCAGACAGCCCAGCCTGCCCCTGTCGCGCAGCCCCCCGCCGACTCCTCTCCGCCAGTATCAAATGAGGTCGTTGCTCAGCTTGAACAGCAGCTTGCCGAGATTCGCAGCCAGCTGGATGCTGTATCCGCCCAAAAAGCGACCGCCGAGCAGGAGCTTGAGAACCTGCGTGCGCAGCTCCAGACTGTCGTTACCGAGAGGGATCAAGCTGTTCAAGCCGCTCAGCAGGCTGTTCAGTCCCAGCAAAACACTGCAGCCGAGCCCACTCAACCCGCGCCGTCAGAAACTGCCGCGATTAATGGCGCAAGCGGACTGTCAGATGAGGAGCGCAAGGCACTGGAAGAAAAGATTGCCGCCGCAGAGGCCAAGGCGGCAGAGTGCGAGCGCAAGGCCCAGGAGCTGGAGGAGAACATCACCCAGACCATCAAGGAGCGGTCCGACAAGATGCGTAACGCCCTCAACGAGAAGTTGCGCCAGTCCCGCGAGAAGCTGGAGGCAGAGTTTCAGACAAAGTTGGAGCAAGAGAAAGTCATCTGGAAGGCCGAGAACCAGAGCACCGTCCCTAGCCAGCCCTCCGAGGAGCAGTCGGCAGTCGCTGCCACGCCTATTAAGAAGCAGCCTGACTCCGATGCGGTTCCGACAACGCCGATTTCAAGCACACCTGGTGGCTCTGCAGATCTGTCGCAACTCCCTGACGGCGAAATCCGCAAGTTCCTTTCGACCAACCCAACAGTGCGGAGCATCATGTCTTCTAATCTGAGGAAGAAGCTGGAAGAGCAGACTGCCAAGGTGAAGAGCGAGACGGAGACTACTCTGAAGGCTGAGTTCGAACAGAGAATCGTCAGTGCACGCGACGAGGGCCAGATGTTGGCTCAAAAGAAGTCTGCCCTGCAAATCAATATGAAGGACAACCAGCTACGTGCCGCAAATGCGAAGATCGATGTTGTCAAAGCCGCTGCTGAGAAGACACCCCAAAGACCCGTGGGCGAGGTATGGGAAGAAGCCAAGGTCGCCAAACCAGCTCCTGCAGCTGCTCAGCCGAGCCCAGCAAAGCCTCCCGCAAACGCACCCCGACCTTCAATCTCTGGGCCACCGGCTGCCGCGCCAGCGCAAGGTGTCACCAATACGACTGGTAAGTCTCGCACGGGAAACCATCAAAACGCTACTATGTCTGACCTCTTTCAAGCCTCGACTGGACCAGTCAATCCCGCGCAGACCTCAGCTCAACCACAAAGCAACGTTTCTCAGCCTGGTACGGGCATCCCCCAGCCCGGAACCAATCTTCCTCAAGTCAAGCGTCAAATTCCTCCCCCATCAGAAACCAAACAAACAGCACCCAACGCCGGTGGAAATCCTTTTGCTGCCGCTGCCGCGGCAGGAGTCTCCAACAACGGGGCTCAGCCAAACCCCCTTGCACAATCGGCTCAGGCACAAGTGAATCCCTTTGCCCAGGCTGCTCAAGCACAAGGAGGCCAGCAGGGTTCAGCGCAGCAACCCGCAACACAGAACCAACCGGCGCAACGTAGTGGCATTCCCTTGCCCGGACGTGGTGGCGCAGCTGGTCGCGGTCGTGGCGGTACCTACGCTGCTGGTAATCGGATGTCGACCGGTGGAGCAGAGAGAGGTGGAGGTGCCGGTCGTGGCGGTCGTGGCGGTAGGGGAGGACACGCAGCGCTCAATCCCGGTGTCAATGACTTCCAGCCTGGCAACAAGAGGCCGAGAGGGGACTCCGAGGCTGGTGGCGCCGGGGGCGCGAAGAGGGCTAGAGGAGGTGGTCACTGAGTTGGTGTGAACGAGCCCATGGAGACGTGGTAATGAGGGCAGTAGTCGGGTTTCCTCCTCAGTGTCCGTACTGATATGGCTTGGTTGGTGTAGGTTCAAGAGCAAGGATGGAAAAAGAGCAGTCGGTCAGATCTGCCGGTGTGTATAGCTACAACATACTCAAAATGGACTTTTCTTATGTCTTCAGGATTGGCGTGTCAGTCTTGATCGTGATCGGCCTTATTTCAGTGGTTTATGAGGGGCTGTTATTGAGTATACCGCCTTTGACTCAGAATTTGCATTTACACATGTACAAAGTGAAGGCCTTGTATTCGAGAAGTCAGGAATCTTGTCGCTATATTCACTGATGCAAAAGCTGGCCTCTTAAAACCCCGACATAAATGGATCCCGAGAAAATAAGTCCGCCGTCGACACATACATGTACCAAAAACTACCGTCTACCAGTACCCGAATCAAGCTCGGAAAACCCCGGCGTCGACCCGGCATGCCACCCCATCCCCGGCAACTCAGCCCGCTGCTGTCCCGGTGCTTGGTACGCCGGCTGCGGCCCGCTCGGCATCTGATGAATCGGCTGTCCGTGAGCCTCGGCCAACGTGGTCTGGCCTAGAGGCATGAAGTAGCCTCCGCCCTGAAGCTCGGGCGGCAACGGCAGACTCTGCCCATACTGCATTCCAGCATGGCCCTGCAGCTCGGATGGCATCTGCTGGCCGACGGGCTGTAGCTGTCCGTTCGTGTTCGCCGGCATCTCGGGCACCGGAGGCGTGTATCCTTCTCCCGACAGCTCCGCGCCCATCGAGGGCGGGGCGTATGCGGAGCTGTACGCGGAGACCGGGGAGACGGTGTCTGGTCGCGGCGGAGAGCTCACCTGCGACATGCTCACCGACGGGCTTTTCGGGGGCAGGGTGGAAAGCATGGTGCCGCCCAGTTCGGGAGGGCCGGTCATCTGCGGCGTGCCCATGGTCGAAGCAATGGGGAAGCGGGGTTGAGCAGCCCTCTTCCGGCGTCGGTATAGCATGAACGCGACGAGGCCGGCGAATGTGATTGCCCCTAGCATGGCAACGATACCGCCAACAATCAAACCGATGCTGGGTCCTTTGGACTCCTTGAGAGTGCCGCTCAAGCTGCCATCCGAGCTGTCGTTCCCCGTGCCAGTAGGTTGAGGGCCTGAGGTCCCTGACCCTGTCCCGGCTTTCGCGGTAGGATACGTTTGCGCGACTAGAAATAGGATCAGTGATCGAAGTTGATCAAGAAGCAGGGGGAAGGTACTGACTGGATTCAGCAACAGTGGCAACAACTTCGCCCTTGGCAGCCTTGCAGTAGAAATCCATCACAGCAAGCGCCGAAGACACATCCTCCGACGCGGTGGAGGAGCAGTAGTACTTGATATCTGAGGTCAAAGTACTCGTGACCAAATTCGTCACACCGTCCTTCATACACATGCACGACGCCAGCGCCTTCGGGCCCTCGGGGCAGAGATACCTCGTGAGCGAGTACATCGCGTTCGACATGCCCGACTGGGCACACGGAGCCAGCGAGCTATACTGCGACAGAGCAGTGATGTAGTACGTCATGTCCCCCGGAGGCCCTGAGGGCTGAGGGAAGGCCGTAGTTCCCTTGTTCATGGCGCAGTACGCGTTGTAAAACTCGCCGGCCGACGTGACGTCGGCTGCGTTTGAGCATGAGTACCGGACGAGCGACGCTATGGATCGGCTGACGCGCGCCGAGTTGTCGTTCTTCGAGCAGATGCAAGGGGCCATGAGACTCGCGGCTTCCGGGCAGAGAGACGACTACAAGTCCGAGTTAGCCATACCCATTTCGTCCGAGTTATAGGAGCCATCATACCATCGAGCTGATGGCGTAGGAGACGCCGGACTGCGCGCAAGGCGCCATGTTGGAGAAGGCGGGAATGTCGGTGGCATACTGGGTGACGACGTTGGCCGTGGGGGTCGGAAAGTTTACTGTCGCTTCGGGGGTACAGTACTGGCTGAGGACAGCCGCGGCGCTGGTCTGGTCATCGGAGGCGGAGGAACCACAGCTATAGCTGATTGAATTGGATATCGAGGTCGAGATGGCGGCGAAGTTGTTGTTCTTGGTGCAGATGCAGGATTGCAGGTCGGTTGGGGCTTCACCGCAGGCTGAGTAGGTCTGGGAGAAGATGTTGTAGGAGATCGCCGTTTGAGCGCATGGTGCCTGTGATGGTTAGCCTGACGTACAAGTAGATTTCAGTGTCTGCAATGAAAGATGGTTAACTTACGAGTAATGTGAAGATGGATAGGTCAGTGACATAGACGATGCTGGCAGCTGCGGCAAAAGTAGTCAAGTAGATAGACAGTAATGACAGGGTCAGTATTCGCGCCATCTTATGATAAAGAGTGAGAGGCGATCAAAAGAATGGAATGACGAGAGCCGTCGAAGAAGCAGGAAGAACAGAACGAACACTTGGCGAGGATGCCGGAGGGAAAAGACATCGCTCATTCCTCGCGCGGGGAAGATGAGTACCCCCTTCGTCGTCAAGCCATAACGTATTTCGCACCCGCCTGAGCGAGCTAGCCTTACATCGTGGAGATGGAGCTTTGGTGGTCGATGGCTGATCATTCTATCGAGAGGCGTTGCCCCTGTCAAGATGGCGTCGACTACGGCCACAGCCCCTGCGAGCTGAAAAGTCGAGCTAGAGAGACAGAGACTTTGACGTGAACTCGCCCGCGCTACAGCGCTGATCGGACAGATGGATGGATTGGCGGTCCCAATACCTTGAGCTTTGCTGTAAACAATCAACCGGTTGAGTGTTTCTGGTAGCGACCAAGCAACGTCAGGGGAAAGCCTGACACGAAACCTGCGTGGAAACGGTGGAAACATCGAGGAAAGCGCGCCATTGACCGTTGGAAGAAGAGCAACAACGCCCAATAGGCGTGGCTTCACGCGAGCTTTCAGCTGCATCCGCATGGCGCTGGACAATCAAAGAAAAGAGGCGAAGATTAAGACACGGCATGGCACATGACAGGGCAACCCGTGGGTCAACGGCCACACAACCGGCCTAGAGTGAAGAAGAGCACTCCCCAGTTTGACGAATATTGCACGTAAATACTCCATTTGAATATTAAGTTGGAAAACTTATCGCAGACCCCCGAATTGAGATGATGGTGATGGTGGTGATTACCGCTCGCGCGAAAATGGGCTAGTTGCCGGCGTACGCCACAAACAGGGACCTGCAGCTGTTCGAACAGGGGCACCCAACGCCGTTGGTTTGTCCCGTCAACAATAGTGCCTCCCAACATAGGTAGCTTACGCAAAGATGCGTCCAACTGAAAGAAAACGGCAGGGGAAATGAACGGTGGAAGCTGTTGGTTGAATCAGCCCGCAGTCCATCTTTTGTTTGGTCTTTTGAGTGTCAGGACAGGGAGCTTTTCTGTGAGGTGTTGAAACTTGAGGTGAAAAGGTGGGAGGTGTATGGATTACCTAAGCCATTCTCATCTCGCACTGCCTTACGTAAGGCGTTTCTGACTAATTGAGAAAGACCCACCCGGTCGGGCACGTCAGGTGGAACTGATCGGGCCCGAGCGGGCTGGGACGGGTCCCCCGACCCGGAAGTAGCAATCGTGGTCCCGGGACGAAGGACCTCCAGGTCGCGACCGGTGCTTCCCGTGACACATCCAATGGCGTCCACTTCCAGAGTAGGTAGGCGGGGTATTCCCCTTACTTTACCTGCATTCCGCCACATCAGCCACTAAAACAAAACCGCCAAATCGAGATCTCAACCTGGATATGACAAACCAGATCACCTCACACCTCACCTGACAGCAACGTGACGTTTTGTGGCCATACATGTCAAAGTTTCTGCAGAAGCAAACTCAGAATCAGTCAGTCTCGCCAAGGTGTCCCAAAATCTTTCGGTGTGTCATATCTGCCTGAGTGGTATCAATTTCCCGCTATCTTTTGATGCAGTCTCGCTGATTGTCGCTCTTCGTCCCTCATCAAGGTCCATCACCTACCTTACCTTGTTATTGCGTCCGACCACAGTCTGATGTGTACCTTTATACCATCAATCGCGAGCCCCCGTAACCGCTCGCCACGTCTCCACCGATCGCCGTAAGCTTCTCGCCCATCTTTACCGATATCCGTCTCGATAAACTCATTCGTTTCTTATCCGAGTGCCTCTCCTCGTCCATCCCCTCGTCTTCGTCCATTGCCATCGCCTCGTCCTCCGCTGTAGTGCCCATCGCTCGACTCCCACACGTCGTGCACAGGACTTGGTCCGGCCTGACGAGCACCTCGCCGCTCACGCTCTTCCTACGGTCTCTCTCCGACATTGTGATGGCCCGCGTGGAGCTTGATCTTCTGACGACGGGGATGACATCGCCTTCTGTTGCCCGTCGGGGTATCGATCTCGTCCGTCGGTCGTCCAAGGGGAGGGATCCTCCTCTCTTGCGCTTTTCCATCTTTCGGTCCGCCGTCCTTGATGGCACTGAACCGATTGCCAGGTCCTCTTCTGTCATGAGGACTGCATCTTCCTCTTCTGTTATCATGTCCAAACCCTCCTTGGGGAATTGCGCGGAGAGGATTTCATACAGAGCGCGCCCCATGGCGTCGTGGATGAAAGGTGCCGTGAAGAGATCGCGGCACTGCTGGGTTCCATCGACCTTGTTCATACGGCCAATCTCTTCGATTTCGTCCATTGTAAGGTCGCAGTGGATCTTGACTTGGCCATTTTCAAAGTTATTCGGCCATCTGTTCCGGACAAACTGTTCGAGAAACTCCACGGCTTCGTTGATGGATTCGCGCCGTTCTTCTTCTCGCTGTTCCGCAACGACCCGGTGTCCTATAGCCTCTCGTTCTTCTTGCTCCCGTCTCTCCTGCTTCTCCTGGGCCCCCTTTGGCCACCATCTTGGCCACTGAAGGCTTTTGGAAGAAACAGCGGTGCTGACGGAAACCTCTGTGCTGGCATAAAACGTCGTGCTGCCTGATAGCACGCTGACATGGTCGTTACATTGATCCATCTTGTTGTCTTGCTCATTGACAGACTTCTGGGGTGGTTTTGGGTAGTCGACAGGCAGGATGAAGGCGACAGCGCCAAGTTCCCTATGGGCTGAATAACAACTTCCTCGGACTTCCTGATGGTCAGCCATGCTGACGGTAGAAGCTGACTCGTTTAGGAATTGTGCCATAATGGATTATCGATGCTAAGCAGCTGAAATGCGGGAAACGGTGACGACGGCAGCCTGTTTGTCTAGGTCTCCCGGCATGACGGGTTTGTCGAGAACGGCAAGGATTGATGATGAGGGTACTGCGATAAACCGAACCTGAGGGCAGCTTTGCTGGCTTAAATCTAAAAGCTCCAAGTAGAGCTGTTTGCTGCTCAAAAAGGTTTGAGGCCTTGAGGGACCGCTAACCGTATATCATGACGCCGGTGGGCTGTCTGCATCGACTCTCTCATCTTTGTGGCGCACCCTTGGTGCCGCATTCGTTCGAAAACCCTATTAAAGTTTCGCTTGTGATCTAGATAAGTAACCTGGAATAGAGGCAAGATTCCAAGGCGCGCCTGGCACAGAAAGGACAAGCCAGTTAATGAACAATACATTGTCTTTCCCGGAAGACTCATAAGGAACGTTCAATTCCCCAGTCATCTCCAGATTCCATCAAAACCACTCATTAAACAATTGCCGGATGCTCGACTTCCATCTTCATCTCGATGGCGAAGAACGTGACTCGAGTGGTCACAAGGCGAACGCCCGTCATGAGGCTGAAGGTTGACTTTCCAATTAGATTTATCACGATATTTCTCCTCAGTTAATCAAAAGTTAATCGGCAAAGTGCGGCCTCGAAAGTACCTCAGCCAGCGACCTACCTTATGGAGGGGAATACTGGACGCCATTCCTGTGGGGGATCGGGGAGGCGCTTCCAGACCAGCCGGTCGCCACGCCGGGTGCCGTCCGGGTCCCGAGGCAGGAGTGGGGCTAGTCAGTTAACGGTCAACTGCAACTACCTACAGCTCAACATCGCCAGATAGAGAGCCGCCTTAGTTGCGGTGCCTCAAGAAATAATTCCTTGAAATGTGCTTTTCTTTCACGGGTAATAAAGGCACTGCACGCAGCCTTAGAAGCGTAGGCTCTTTTGCCTCTTTGAAGTTCTCAACTGGCGGGTGCCTTGTTCTTATTCTATGTTCATTCGATGAAAGCTTGACCCTGACGTCATACTATAAAAGAAATCTTAAAATGAATTCTGTAAAGTCTGGAGACTACATTATATCCAGTCGACATGCGTCTCTCACCCGCAGGTCTATGAGCAACATCAGTGACCACAGCTTGCGCTGAGTGCCTTTAGGTCTCTCGATAGCCTCAAGCCTTTCCACGGGCCCTTTGTAACAACAATGGGATTGTTCATTTTCAAACAACAGCATCTTTCATTAAAAGATGCGTTAGATCTTGATGGACTGTTCTCAAAGAGACTTTCCCGAAATGTCTTCTCCTTGCTCTCGCCGGGCTCTTATTGGGGATCATCTCTCTTTCGAAATTCATATTGTGTTATCAATTACCAACAACTAAACATCATGTAGTCCTGATATCAGAGTTGTTGTTCCAAAAACATCTTCTTGGAAATATGCCAGTCTTCAAGTTGTGTCGAGTCGAGCCTTGTTGTCTCGTCGGCCATAAGGTCTACATCTTCCACGACATCGCCATTCTAATGCAAGACGAGCTACTTTTCAACATCAAAAAGATTCATGTTACTTGCAGTTAAGAACTACAAACACGATAGCGGAAGACATACAGAAGACAGTCTCCATCGTTGAAGGACCTCGACTCGGGACCAGCCGCACCTTCCTCCAAAGTTGGAAGTTGCGACCCTCGTTTCCTTAGCAGCCGCGCGCCTTCCCTCCCAACTCACCTTCACTTCTTTCTGACCTCACACCCGACTCTTTACTCCCGCAAATTTCTTTTCTCCCAAAATTCCCCAACAACTCTTCGGTATTCACACCAGTCAAAACTCTTCCTCATTACCAAGATCACACCGCAAATTACTCTTCTGCTCTCCCCACAACGCATTACTCATCGTTACATCGTCAAGTAACCATCGACTCCATCCAACATGGAAGATAACGGCTTTGCCTACGTCTTCAGAGGCGGTTGCATTCTTGTGTTGATCATGATGGTTTGGCATGGCGGCAACGCCATCGTCGGTTTTCTCCCCCCTGTCGGGGACTACTTCCACCACATCACGACGATTGTCCTGGTGCTTCACGCCATTCCACTCCTCCCCTGGCTGTATCTTCAGATCGTGGACCCCGTCATCGCCGACTCCGCCCCTTGGCTCGCCCTGTCTCCTCAAGATGCCCTCCGCATCGAAGAGCGTACTGGACGCTATGCATCTTTCTTTCTCCTCCCGTATCCCAAGTTTCTTTTCAGCACCTTCATGCGAGCCTTCCAGTCTGTCGCCAAGTTTCTCTACGACGTTGCCTTCGATTTTGAAGAGACTATCCTGAATCATTCTGTGGTCTACCCTCACACAGTCGCCCTGCGCAACTACATCCGGTCCAAGCTTGGCCAGGCTGCCCTGCCAGCTAACCGCCAGCGCCTGAGATACGCCGATTCATCGACCTCGACGACACTCACTCAGGCAGAAATCCAAAGGGCCTGCATGAAACCCAGGGTCGTTTGCGAAGACAATCTGCTTCTGTTGAGGAACGCCGAAAACGAGAGAAGCCTGGTCCTCAGAACACAAGAGAATGACCACGAAGAAGAGCGAAGAGGCATGCGCCAACAGATCACCACCCTCCAGAACGCCGTTCAAGGATACAGCCAATGGGATTACAGCCTCATGTATCGTCAGGAGCGTCGCCTTCACAACGAGACCAGAGAGCAGCTGGAGAGAGCCCGAATTGCTTACGAGGCCCTTCAAGAGGAGAGCAACATGAACCACGAAACTGTCGAGGAAGAGGAGCGCGAGAACGACAGACTTACCAGAGAGCTTGAAGCCGCGAGGGCCGCCACAAACAACAACGGCACACATATTCAAAGCCTTGAGCAGGAGATTCGCCGACTCAGCCTTCTCGTCGATAACCAGCGCGTTGAGATTGAGTCCAATCAACAGGAGCTGGCCCAGCATGTGGCCAACCAGATTCGATTGCAGGAGGAAGATATCATAATTCCTGATCACATCAGGGTTGTTCTGGAAGAGAAATTTGCAGCCGCCATTGAAGAGAACAAACAGCAGATCCACACGGAGTATTCTCAAAGGTTTGAAGCAGAGCTCCAAGAACACAAAACGAAGCTGGAACACGACTATCCTGGTGATCGGCTTCAGAGCTTCGCCGAGGAGACAGCAAACATTGAGAATGAGAAGAAGCGCCTCCAGGCTGAGTGTGAAGACGAGCGACAGCGAATCGAAGTTGAGAGGCAAGCAATCCAGAGGGCTCGCGACACCATCGAACGCGACCGCCAGTCCATTACCCAGGAGAAGGAACGGGTCGAATCCGAGTGCCGTCATCAGCTTCAGCTCATTGCACAGGAGAGGGAAACGATCCGAAGCGACCGCGACCGCATCGAGACCGAACTCCAGAATGAGCGACAGCTCATTGAGCAGGAGAAACAACGTGTCCAGAGCGACCGCGCTCAGCTTGATCGTGATTCTCAAACCCAGCGTCAGACTATGACTCAGGACGAAGAACGCATGGTTCAGGAGAGGAGTCAAATTCAAAGCGAGTTCGAGAAGCTGCAGGATGAACGACTTCGCTTGCAACAAGACCAAGAGCACGTTCGAGAGCAGACGAACGAGACGCCTCAGACCAAACGCGACGCAGACGCTGTCACCGACTATAAGAGGCGAATCGCAGAGCTTGAGGAGGAGGTCGACCAATACGAGAAGCTCCTACATGAAGAGAAATCCAAGGACAAGAGTGCCTTGCAAGAGCACCAGAGGCTGAAGGAGGACTTCGTACGCATGAAGGCTGAGAATGAAATTCTCAAGGCCAGACTTTCCACCAACGTCGCCAATCCATCTGAGTCTCCTAATGGCGTCATGGACTTTTCTGTTGCCCCGGCCGCGCCTACTCAGACCGAAAGCACGGAGGATATCCCCGCTGCCCTCACCACGCCGATGGACGTCAGCGACATGAGCAATGCGCCAGCTGATGTCGACAACTCCGAAGACGACCCAGTATTTCAGGAGATGCTTCAAGACGTTGAAGCAGAAGACGACATGATGAAGCGGGAGGAGAAGGCTAAAGAGATGCTCAAGAACTACTCGTTTTCGATTACCTCCAACGGCACTGAGGGAACAAAGAACCCCTTCACTTCCACACCCAGCAACGGCGAAGTCGAAGAAAACGTCCTCAAGAACAGAAAGGTTCTTCAACCTCGATCGTTGAAAATACGCAAAGGGAACATGTACGGCACGACGAACCATGAGACTGGCGAGGGGAGCAGCCAGGCACCAAATAATGAGTCCACGCGGCCAAGAACGGCCCGCAAGGAGCCAGTAGCTACTGGACAAGTAGCAGCCAAGCGTCCCCGTCCCACCACAGCTCGTAAGGAGCCCTATACGCTCCCTCCCCTGCACACAGTCTCGGAGGAGGATGAAGACGAAGATGGCGAGGGCGAGGAGGATCAGGAGACAGAGATCGAGTATGAGGAAGAAGATGCGCTTAGTGAGGCAGAATGAAGAACAACAGAGGCATGAGATTGTTGGGTTTTGGTTTGTGTGTTTGTTTGAGTATTCCGTTTCTGAGTTTTGGCCATAGGCCCGGTTTGTTTGTGAGGCTTCTACGATACGTACGATTCGTTTAATAGATATCGGATACTTTGATGCATAACGAGGAAAATAGTCATGACCAGTGACGGCAATGAGCGCCGCCCTCGTGAGTGTGAGGGGGGAATCCTTGAGGTTAAGGTTATGCCTTGATTCAGGTGAGCCTGCGGCAGTGGTAACTTGAGATAAGACATTGTAACAGAGACGGCTGTGAGACAGAGGCAGCGGACAGCAAAGAGAGATAGTGACAATAGGCAGTGACGACGTTGAGAATAGCCACGTCGATGCGTGGCGTTCATTCATCAAGTATTACTTCAACCGCAATACAACACGGCCGACGTCTACATACCTTAATCATCAAGATCAAGCCCATCAACCTTGCCCAAGAAATCCCCCTTCCCACCCCTCAACAGCTCCTCGATATCCACGCTGCCGGAAGTAAGATATTTCTCGCTCACACCGGCATTCACCCTCCTCGACAACAGCTCCCTCAACTCCGCCCTCATAGCGCCCATCTCGGCCTTAGTCACCTGCTGGTTCTCCCTCTGCTTCTTCTTCCTCTGGCTGCCCCTCCCACCCCAGCTGCCCGCCTTCTGCAGTTCATCGCTGTCATACTCCACCCCGAGCTCCTCGGCCGCTTTGCGGCCCCAGTCGTCCTCCTTGCCTCCCTTCTCCTTGGCCAGCGTCGCGTCGGTGAGCTTTTTGGCGAGGTCTACGCGCGGCTTGAGCTTGGACGCGATGCGCCGGTCAATATCGATCGTGCGCATGAGGTACTTCTTCTTGCTCGCCTGCTCGGCGTGCACCTTTGCCGCGAGACGCCGCGTGGGCACGACCTCCTCGGGTCCGCAGAGGATGATGCTCAGACCGGACCTCTCTGCGCGTGCTGTGCGACCGGAGCGGTGAACGTACATGTCGGCGGCGCGGGGGACGTGGTAGTGGACGACCTGGTCGATGCCCGGGATGTCGAGACCGCGGGCAGCGACGTCGGTGGCGATGAGGACGGAGGTGGTGTTGGGCTTGGTATCTGTGAAGCGCTCGACGGAGCGGAGACGGGCTTTTTGCGGCATACCGGAGTGGAGGGCCAAAGCGTTGATGTTGAGGTTCTGAAGCATTGGGGTGAGGCGGCGGACGGTATCGACGGAATTGGTGAAGACTAGGGTACGGCGGTTGGGGTTGAGAAGGAGCACGGTGTAAAGGTAGAGATCCTGCAAAAATCAGTAGCTGGTCGTGGGACTGCGGGATGGGGGCTTACCTTTTCCATGGCACCGCACTCGATCAGACCCTCCTTCAAACCAGTCGCCATTTGCTTCACGGGGTTGACGTCGATGAACTTGGGCTTCTCTTCGCGGAAATTCAAGCGCTTCAGGAGGTATTCCATCGACTCGTTTTCCGACATGAGACCCCATTTGCCCTTGCCCGCGAGCTTCTGTTGCAGGCCCTTGTGGAAGGTGGCAGAGTACACGAGAGTCTGGCGAGCGGACAATTGCTTGTTGTCGTCGTCTTCCTCGTCCACTGCTTCTCTGTCAAGCGCGTCCAGGATCTCGCCAGCCTCCTTGAAATGTCCCTCGCTCAGCAGTCTGTCAGCCTCATCGACGACCAGGTACCTGATATTCTTGAAGGCTGTGAGCATGTCCGTACTGGAGCTGAGCACCTCCCACAGACGACCAGGGGTACCGATGACGATGTCCGCCTTGGCAAGCTGCCTCTGCTGCTTGAACACTGAAAGACCTCCGGTAACCGAGCAGACGTAGGGACCATTGGCAAGACCGGCGCAGAGATTCTTGATGTGATTCGTGATCTGGTGAGCCAGTTCTCTCGTCGGTGAGAGGATCAGCGCGGTCGGGGTATGTTCGCCCTTCTCTTCTCCCTCCTTGGCTTCAAACCTCTCAACCCAATCCTCGACGATCGGGATCGAAAACGCGAGCGTCTTACCGGAACCAGTGGACGCCTTTCCGATGACGTCGTGGCCAGCAAGGATATCGGGTATTGAGGACGCTTGAATTTTGGTAGGCTTAGTGAACTTGAGCTTTGCGATGGCGGAGACTGTGGCTGGCGACAGGCCGAGTTTGGTCCACTCTCCCATGTCAAGATCCTCATCCTCCTCGGCCTCTTCCGTCGCTTCGAGGGCGGAGAAGACGTTGCTGACGAGCTTCGAGTCCTCTGGCTTGGGCTGGGCCTTCTTTTGCTTCTTTTCCTTCTTGTTCTTCTTCTTGCCCTCGGTATTCTCGGCTTCTGGTTCGGAGGCGGGCTCGTCCGCGTTCTCGGTGTTCTGTGCGGCGATCTTCTCCTTTGTCTTCTCTTCGGTCTTTGCAGGCTTCGCCTTCTTGTCTTTCTTGCCCTTCTTCGTCTCGGCCTTTTCATCGGGCTTTTCTTCTGCGGCAGCGGCAGGCTCAGAATCGCTGAAGCCTTCGAACTCGTCGTCTTTGTCCATCTCATCGGCGGAGGGGAGGTCGGTCACCTAGTCCCTAGTCAGTAATGGCCATGCAGCTGTTCGGGACACACTCACGAACGCGACTTGGTCGCCATTTCTGACGATATCAACACCGTCGATCACTTCCAGGCCATAGAAACCCTCCGCATCGTCGAACATCTCGGGAACATCGACCTTCTTCCATGGCAGCGAGTTGACGCCGACGGAGCGCTTCTTAGACGGGCCGGACTTGGCGACGACAGACTTTTGACGCTTTTTGGGGTTTTGGCCGGCGTCAGAAAGCTGATGTTTCCTCTTGTTCTTGGTGAGGCGGTCCATCTCGAGGGTGGTGGTAAACGAATGTCTGAATGGAAAATGCCCCGCGAAATTCTGCAGCAGAGATTCAGCGGCGCATTTCACCTACCTCAGCAATTGAGCTCTGATTCTCCCAGCGGCCGCCAGAAAATTTTAGCGGACCCGGAACATTCTTCCTCCGCGGAGGACGCATCCCGTCTGGGCCCCGCTAGAAAACCGCACTACGCACCGACCACACCTTATCTCAGCCCTACGGCCGCCGTCACCGCTGCAGCAAATTTTCTGCCGAGACGGCGCTGAGCGAGATGAACCCCTCCAAAAAACCCCTCCATTCAGTGTCCCGCTGAACATCCCCCACCAAATCTTCAGCGAAACCCAAATCTCGCACCCTCGACGTCACAATGGGAAAATCTTCAAAGGATAAGCGCGATGCTTACTACCGTCTTGCCAAGGAGCAGGGTTGGCGTGCACGCAGCGCCTTTAAGCTGCTGCAGCTGGATGAAGGTGACTCATTTTACCCCGCCATGTGTATGAATTTCGTGCTGATGATGTCCTTCGTAGAGTTTGACCTGTTTGCCAACGTGACGAGAGTCGTGGACCTCTGTGCCGCCCCTGGAAGTTGGTCTCAAGTCTTGTCTCGTGTCCTGATCAAAGGAGAGAAGTTCGGACGTTCAGCATGGCAAGATCGCGAGGCCAAGTTCCGCCAGGAGATGCTCGGCGTCTTCCCCGCTGCCCCTGAGTCTGAGGCGTCCGTGAAGTCCGAGGAGTCCCAAGACCCCCAACCTCGCAAGGATGTCAAGATCGTCTCCATCGACTTGCAGCCCATCAGCCCTCTCCCGGGCATCATCACCCTGCGTGCCGACATCACCCACCCCGCCACCGTCCCCTTGTTACTCAAGGCTCTTGATTCCGACTACGACGCCAACTCCAGGAGCAAGCAAGCGACCAGTCCCGTCGATCTGGTCATTAGCGACGGTGCCCCCGACGTCACCGGTCTCCACGATCTCGACATCTACGTCCAATCTCAGCTGCTTTTCGCCGCTCTCAACCTTGCTCTCTGCGTGCTGAAGCCCGGTGGCAAGTTCGTCGCCAAGATCTTCCGCGGCCGCAACGTCGACCTTCTCTACGCTCAGCTCAAGATCTTCTTCGAGACCGTCATCGTCGCCAAGCCGAGGTCCTCCCGCGCGAGCAGTGTCGAAGCCTTCATCGTCTGCATCAACTTCCAGCCCCCCGCCGGATTCCAGGCCAGCCTGGAGAACCCGCTCGGCGTCGGACACAAGCTGCCCGAGATGGTCGAGGAGAGGAGAGCCCAGTTGCCAGTCGTCGCTGAAGCGCTCATGCAGAACCCTGCCACCGGCACTTGGGACACCGCTCCTACCGCATCCACCCACGGTGCTGACGGGGTAGTCGAGGTCGAGGCCTATGACGAGACAGACGAGACAACCGACCACGAGAAGCACATCAGGTGGATCGCACCTTTCATCGCGTGCGGTGACCTTTCTGCATTCGACTCAGATGCTTCCTACCGACTGCCTGAAGACCACGTATCTCTCGACCCCGTCCAGCCGCCAACAGCACCCCCCTACAAGCGCGCCATCGAGCTCCGAAAGGCTGCAGGCGGGGCGTATGGCAAGACCTCCGTCAAGGTATAAGCCATCATTCCAAACCACTCAGTCCGCCCTCAATCGTCCTCATAATCCGACGGCCCATCCGGCATTGCGGGCCCGCGCTTCTCAAGCAAGAACAGCTTCCCGTCGTACGACTTGCCCCACTCCGTGGTCCCGAGAGTCTTCTCGTACAACTTGCTAGCCTGCGGCGACGACGTCAAGAGGAGAAATCGCCGCAGGTCCGGCCACTCGTCTAGGACCTCGTTCAAGCACTCCATCAACCACGGCGCGAGGCCCTTGCCCTGATGGGCCTGCAGCACGTACACGTCCGCCAGATACGCGAGGGAGACGAAGTCGGTCACCAGCCTCGCGAGACCGACCAGCTCTGGGCCTTTCTTCCCTAGGGGATCATCAGAGAAATGGAGGCATGGCAAGGATTGGCAGCGCACCTGCGATCTCAGCGGTAGACTTGGGAAGCTTGTAGACGCCAAAACATAGCGAGTTGTCAATCATCCTCCGTAGCACATCATCGGGCACCCGCTTCGCCCACCATAACAACTCCGTGTCAAACGCGTCATTGATGGCATTCAGCTGGAGGAGGGACCGGTCGGTGGATATGAGGTAGTCGTCCTTGTACCACTGCTTCGTGGGCATCTGGTTCGGCATCGTGTCTTGTATGTATCTCTCAGTCGTGAGCGACAGATGTAGTTGAAAGATACATGAAACCTTGTTCGGTAGAGGTTATTTAATACAGAATGCGGGAGGGGGGTGATCGAGCCCCGTCCGCAGGCTTTTTCGGGAAACGTCATACCGCCGCCGGATCGAGACGACCGTCCGTGAGCGTCTGCCGGGACAAACTCTACTGCCCCTCATCTGCCGTGGTGTTTGCTATACCACTCTCGGTAAGTAAGACCGAGTGGGGATGTTTTGCTCCGATGCCGATCGCGGCCGCGGGGGAGTTTGGTGGAGAATGCACGGAATGCGCTCCGGTTTTGGTGATGTCTCACGTAAGGTTTTCCAACGTCGAGCTTCATCGTCACGTCGTCACCAAAGAAAAAAGTATTTACGCAACACCGATTTAACGCGTAAAAAAAAGAAGCCCGCTGCAGAAGCTCCGATTTCATAAGGAACAGAAGTAAAGAAAAAAAGTAAGGAAAGGAAAGTAAAAGGCAAAAAATGCAAAACTTTTCAACGCCCGAAGTTCGAGACTCGAACTGCGCGCCCCGCCAGCTAATCAGTAGGCCCGGACCGAGGTATTTCTTTACCAACCCGTGAGGGTTTTACCACTAGACTACGGCGCCCGCGCCTGTCTAGCTGAACTGATGTGGGAGGTTTGAGATCGAGGCGGTACAAGAACCTTCCTCCAGGCAGAAGCGAGGATTCCAAGGTATCGAGGTGCTCCTTCCGCCTTTGTTGACTTGACCTTGAGGGACCCATCCCACCCCACCACATTGCCCGGCCATCTCACTCAGTGCAAAACACAACACCAAAGCTCGAGGAAAGCGCCCAACCCGGGACAAGCACCGGCGCATTTCCTGGCAAATAGCTCGCCTGAAAATCTCTTCCTTCCGTACCGCTTTTCTCCTCCCCGAAACGCTTTGCGCCGCGGCTTCCTTGCCGGATCGAACGCCCGCACTTTCCCATCCAACTCTTTGCTTACGACTCTCGATCAACTTCTTATTGTTACATTGCAGTTCGCCGAAGAAACAGCATACCTTATTGTGAGTTGCCATTTCCTTTACTTGTCTCTCTTTCAGCATGCCTAACTTCTTACCAGAGCTACCTACCCGAAGCCGCAATGGACCACGTGCACCGAATTCTTGCCGAGCTGTCCGGCGAGTCCCGCGATATTGCTCTGCGCCGTGCTCTAGAGGAGACGGCACGAGATCATCTGATCCGCCTCCTCGTACACGAAGATTACGACCAAATACGCCTCTGGTACGCGGATGACGTGACCATGGTCGTCGGCCTCGATACGACACTCGACGGAGAAATTCTGAAGGGCCACGAGGAAATCGCCGAGCATTATCTCAACGTGCACGAACAGACAGAGGTCTTGATGATTCCAGTCCTCACCATCGCCGACCGAGGTCGCGTCACAGTCTACACAGAGACTTTCTACAAGTGGCTCGGCAAGGTCGACAAGGAGTCGCTGCTCGATTCTGGCTGTGACATCGAGGAGCCGGTCGAGGCCCCCTTCGTTGGCTGGCCTGCTGTCTCCCATTACGACGTACTCAAGGTGCGCGAAGTTGTCGTCTTCGACCTCGACGATCAGATGAAGGTGAGGCGCATCGAGTGTCGCCAGCTTGGTCAGGATAACCTTGGCCAGGTAAGCATGGACGCGCAGGCACAGATGAGCGAGAAGTTGAAGGTGCGGATCCAGGGGGATATCTGATCTTTTGGGAAGAGCTGGAGGATTGCTTGGAGAGAGATAGGATGGGAAGCTATGGCAATGTTTCTGGATGCGAAGCAGGAAACCTTTGGCAGGACAGACTTGGGAAAACCTTGGAAGATAAATGGCATGGCTCATACCGGAAAAGGGGAAAGCACAAGGGTAGGCGGATACCCAGTAACGAATGATGGTAATGATGAAGAAACAAAAAGGCAACGAAACTCTACGACTACCTTGATTCCGACCCCGTGAAATGGTCGGTTGCACCCTTTGGAATTTCAAACCTTGAGCGAATTCCCCAGTCTTAAATTTTCAGCTGTTTTGAACTCTGGAGATGGGCTTTCTCTTCTATGCCTTCCCCCACCGATTTTCTAGTAAGACATTTACATGTAAGTACTCAAGCCGTTGAGACCAAGCATCGAGACTAAGATGTCCATCAAAAGACAAACCATGGACTATTACGACACGGCATCCGAAATCGAAGCTTTCCTCGACGAGGTCACCGGCCCATCTCGAGATCGCGCATCGCGCTACGCTATTGAACTCAAAGTCCGAGCAATGTTCGAGGACATCGACAGCAGACGCTGGAGAAGGGTACGGAGATGTTTTAACAAGGATGCTAGGGTCATCAAGGCCCTCGCCCATCCCAGCCAAATCATCGACAGAGACCTAGACGAAGTGATCCGCTGGTTCGACTCCTTGTACCACAATGCGCATGGTGAGGCGGTGCACCATGCCATTGTACCCACGCTCGTCCTCGTCGACAGAGGCCGCGTGACGTGCCATCTCACCAACTTCTGGGCGGAGCTGCCTGCTGAAGATATTCTTAAGTTCGAGTACTTCACCCAATATCACGAGATCATCGTTCTGGATTTGGACGAGAATCATAAGATTACGCGGTTTGAACGTCGTGCACACACACAGCCGTGGACGAAGCACACAGGGGACATCCAGGAGTTCAATTACTTTGTGCGAATGACGAAGAGAGGAACGGTGGAGATGGAGGAATACTTTCAGTAATTCTGTCGTGACTGGGACAGCTGAGAACAACCGATATCTTCGATGTCATGTCATGAACTACAATGGTAGGTACTTCCCCAAACAAGAACAACAACAAGCCTTTACCTTAGAAAAGACTCACAGGAGCGTATGGAAGCCTATTTTCTGTTGACGGAAGTTGCCTTACCTGCTATATATCCACCTTATCGATCGAGGAACGACAGGAAGAACAATATAGATGGCGTCTTCTTTCAGTACAACTACACCATGATCGCGGATTTTAACGAGCTCTATCGCATCACAAGTCTCCAATGTGGCAGGAACGACGAGAACGAGAAATATTACGAGGGAGGAAAAGAAATATCTGATCAACTCGTCGAAGGGATAATCGCTGCGACCGCCGACTAACTCTTCAAGCGCCAAGGCGCTCTATGCACCACGGACACGACAATGGATTAAACAAAGATAACTGATATTTCGGACCTGAGAGCAATTAGAAGAAGTCTGATCTGTAGGCCACGCAGGGAGATTTCAGGAGAATACTCAGGGGCTATTCCTCACTTTCATTTGATAACGGTGCTCCTTATGGATCATGCCAAATCGATTGTGAGATGTCGAGCACGTCTAGCGGGCACCTCCCCGACTTATTAACCTATCTATCAAGGCTCTGGTGTTCTAAGTTCTAGAACTCAAACACTTCCTCCTCAACGTAGAAGGTGCTCTTGGCAGAGCTTACCTTCGAAGCCGCCCTCCGTACATCGTGAATCAATTTGGTAGGCCCACACACACTGACCATGGCATCAAGACACGGATTCATCCTTCTGATGCCCTCAAACCAAGCCAGAACATCTGGCCGTCCCATGTTGACTTCTCCAGGACCATCATACGGCTTCGAGTGTCCACTCATTGCGTAGCTTTCGATGTCCCTTGGCGCCGGGAGCTCCCCAGCTGATCCCGTGACATGAATTGAAATATCCAATGTCGCGGGCACCGCTGGGTCGGCGGTCACTGTCGCCAAGCTCCTCAATTCGTCGGCAAACCATTCCGTGCTTTCGATACTTTTCACCACCCACAAAATGTGGATGTGCCATGATTTCCCCATGAGCGCGGCGCTATCGGAGAATGCAGCACGCCGGACGAGGTGGGTGGCGATGCTGATGGCAGGCGTGATGCCGATGCCACCGGCAACGAGCACAGTCAGCGGTTGTTCTCCCCAAAAGATTCGACCAAGTCCGTACGGCCCGTCCAGGCGCATTCGCAGTCTCCCAGTTTTGGATTGGATTCCAGCTTGCGCTGCGTCGCCTTCGAATATGTCGTTCTGCACAATATCGCCGACCTTACGCGTGTATCCGCCAAGTCCTCTGATAGCAATGGTTGCGTCCTTATCGCCGGGGGCAGAGGCGATGGTGAACGGATGCCAGTTCAGGAACGACACGCTCGGGATCTGGACCCAAGCGATCTGGCCCGGATGATGAGGCTTCATACCTTCAAACTTCATCTTCGTGACGTCTCCGTGGTGATACTGTACGGAAGTCGTATTGATGGAGCGGAAGTTGTAGTAGAGGCGTAGGAAGCGATCGCAACCCCAGAGCAACAAGCCCGGGAGGAGAAACTCGGGTCCCTTGGTCGCATGTATCAAAGCACCGACAACAAAGACAAAGAACAATGCGTGCGTGTAGTAAAAGACTTCAAAAAGCCGGCGGCGAACAATGGGAGCGGATGCAATGGCAAGAACAACCAACGCTGCCCAAGCCATGGTGCCAACTTGGATGCGGAGGTTGGAGAACGAGGTCGCCAGCTGGTCGGTGGCCATGTAATGCTGCGTATTTAACGCGAAGTGGATGGTCGCGTAGACCATTGTCGCGATGCCGATCCAGCGATGGTATACCAGCAAAACGGACGATGGTATCTGGGCGACGAGGGAGAAAAGGTTTGTTCGGGCAGCCATGAGCAAAGCTAGGCCTCCGTTTGCGATTGTGAGCCACCCATAGAGCTTGAAATCTGTGGTGTATTCGTTGTCGTTTACTCCGAAGAGGACGTTCAACCCAAGAAGGACGCCAAATCGAAGCCAGTTGGCAAGATGGTGCGAAGTTAAGAGAGGGACGGGAGAAGGAAGAGTCAAGAGTTTGTGTAGAACGACGACTACTCGTGAGTGCCCTGTTGAGTTTCTGATGAAAGGTTGGTCTACCCAGATGTGTCAGCAAGTGCTTTCATTTCCTCCCCGGCTGTACTACTGACCATGATGAATGAGGCCTCGGATACGTGCTGGAAGACGGATCACGCTCTCCACGAACAGCATTCCGATGACACAAATAAAGTAGGCTCTGGCGGCCAGGTATTGGTCTTGAAGAACAGGCTGCCCCATTATATCGATGCGGGAAAGAAACGACTACTACGAAGAAGACTCGACTGACAGGACACTTGAAGCGGTGGTAAGTCTGACGTTGCTCGAAATGTCGAGGTCTCCATCTAAAAGTCGCGGATGTTCACATCGTTTTGTAGAAGCCATGAGCCACGAGTTCCAAAGATTTGGATTCCATCACCTCTGCACGCAACCATCGTTGTAGATGAATGATCAATATTTCCTAAGGTGGTTAGCGCTCAGTGGCTCAATCAGGATGCGAACTAGTCTTCCTTCGCCCTCTAGTCTCAACGGCAAGGAATCAGAACGGGAACCAAAAGGCTCGCATGTTTAGTCATGAAGGCTGACGGGAAGATTAGGCTCAGTTTAGCTGCTAGCTGCGGCGATGAACGTGGAGCAGCTACAGCACAGGTAGATTTAAGCTTGGGTGCATAGCGCTCGGGCATCGCTTCGCGATAATCAAAATTGCCTATTTGGGTAAAGGTCCAAGATGCAAAGGATTCGACGAAGGCTAATTGTGGTTGAAAGTCACCCCATCATCCCGAAATGGAAGGTGCGTTTACAAATCTAGGGAATCAAATACCTTCTGTCTGATGTCCTGCTGTATGTTGATTCCAAAGACACAAACCTATATATATGCGTCCATCTTCCTCTCGGTTAAGAAAAGAAGGACACCAGCATCAACCCATTAAGTCACGATCCGACAACCACTCCAAACCATCGCATTCAACCTTCATACAAAGCTCCTACATACCTTCCATTTAAATCTTCCTTTAGCTCAACAAAAATGTTCAGCCAGAGCACCTCCATCCTCCTTGCAGGCCTCGCCCTCTTCTCCGCCGTCGCCTCGGGCCAGAGCAACGACACCATGGCTCAAAAGGTCGGCTGGTCGGGCAAGCTTTCTTCCCTTGACGGCGGTCTCGGCGGTACCATTACCGTCGTCGACGCCTCGACTCTTATGATCAGCGACTACACGCTAAAGGACGCCTCGGCCCCTGCATTGTACTGGTGGGGCACCACCGGCAACACTATCAAGGACGGCTTCCGCATCTCCAACGAACAGGTCACCCACGCTGCGACCAGCAACTCTCTGACCATCAAGCTGGACGCCGGGAAGACACCCGCAGATTTCGCGACTGTCGGCCTCTGGTGTGAGCGTCTTTCCGCCAACTTTGGCCAGGCTACGCTCAAGCCATCTTCCGGTTCTGGTTCCGGCTCCGCCTCTGGAGGCAGCGGTTCTGGTGCAGCAAACTCGGCAGCATCGGCCATGAAAGGCTCTTTTAGCCGTGTGGTTGTTGTCACTGTCGGCGCTGTCTTCGTTGCTTATTGGATGGTCTAAGACGGCAATAAAACATCAGAGAGCTGACGCAAGTCTTGTTTTCTGTATTTGGACCAAACATCATGTTTCGGAATTAACACACATGTGACGGGGGGCAAGTTAGGCAGTATTTTCAATTCTTCCTTGCTGGGTCGCGGAAACAGTTTGTATCGTTCCAATTAGTCTCATAACGTTGTTCTACAATCGCATCAACTACCAATCATGCAATATTCCAGCAAGAACGGCGGTCTTCGTGGGACTATTCACATCTATACCATGACGACCAAGTAGACCAAGACTGCTGAATAAGTCGAAACAACCAGAGATCAGCCCTTTGAACTGAAAATTAAGAAGTGCCGTCTTCGAGAGCAGTGGTGTCGACACCCATGGTGATGTATCCGACCACTCCGTTTTCGATGTTCTCGCCATCCAAGGGGACGACGCTGATGACGGGGTTGTAACCACCAACCAGACTTTGGTCAAAGATACCCTGGGAGTCGACGTCGTTGGTGGTGCGGTTGATCTCGGTGTGAGAAACGTAGGGCTCAAGAGCCATCAGCTTGGCAGAGACCTCCTCATCGAAGTAGAGCTGGCCAGTGTTGACCAGGTTGCCGGAGCTGACGGTTCCGTTGCTGCGGACGGTCCCTGGAGTTTGATGTTAGACAAATACCAAGCGACCAAAAGACTAAGACTACTTACAGTCAGTGAAGACTTGGGTGTGGATGTGAATGGCACGCTCGACGTAGAAACCGGGGAAGATGGTCTTCATCTCCATCACGCCCTCAGAGTTGGTGGGCCACATGCCTCTAAGGAAGGTGGTGTCGTCGGTGTGAAGATCCGTGACGCCGATCTGGAAGTCGGTGATGTTCTTCTGCTGAAGCAACTCCTCGAACCTGGTGTTGGGGCTGAGGTGTGTGAAGGAGGAGTAGCTGCCGGTGGCGTTGCAGTGCCAGAAGCTGACGAGGGCATTCTCCAAGGGCTCGCAAGTGGCCATGTCGAGGATGCCGACATCAAGAGTCAGGGGGATTCCGGCCTCGCCTTCGGTCATGTCCATGCGCAGAGTCTGAGAACGAGGCCAGACATAGGGGCCTTCGGTTACCTCAGGGGTCAAGACGCAGGTGTTGTTTTGGACTGATTGCGGATGTTAGCAATTCTGCGTAAACTTGATGCTGATACGAAAAAAATGAGACTTACTGTTCTCATAGTAGAGACCCTCAGTGTTGATGATGACACTGGAGTTGGCAGCTCGCTCCTCCAGCTCAACGGCACGCTTAGCCATGCGCTTGGCGTGTCTCCTCTTCTGGAACTGTGCGGTCTGCGCAGCGCATCTCTTGGCCATAGCATCGCGCCGAGAGATCTCAGAGCGGGAGAGAATCTCGTTGTGCGCAAGGACCGAGGCCGTGAACAGGCCAGTGGCCAAGATGGAGCCGAACTTCATAGCGAAAGAGTGGAATGCCGAAGCACAAAAGAATGACCTTAAAGACTGGAGAACGAGTGTGGTCTGCGTTGAAGAGAGAGAAGCGTCAAGTACGGAAGAGAGGTCGAAGCACTTATGTACTTCCTTCCCTTCTATAAAGGTTGAAGAATCCACCAGAATATCCTGCCACTGCTGAATCTGGCATTAACACGAGCCCGTCGGCTGGCCTTGACAGCGCATCCACAATGCCCATGTTTAGGTGATCATGAAGAAGACCCCTTTTGATTAAACAAATGCTACGCTGCACGCTTTTCGCGATGTAAAGCAGATCCATCAACTCCATGATTCGAAATGCCGTCAAAATGTTTCGTTGGTTCTTGAGCAGGCCGGGGCCACAAAGCGGGTCTCATGGACCGGCCCCGGACCCCCGGTGCGCCGTGCCGGCACGGAATGTGGGAGGAATGGAGCCGCTCGCGAGTCACGTCGCCGAGGACTTGCCCCTTGGGAAATGCGATCCAGAAAAGAAACTGGGCATTGCGACTCTGCGCCGAATCCCTCCCACTTTCCGAAGCCAACTTGCTAATGACGTCTGACTTGGCAATGGATTCAGGAGTTTTTTTGGTTGCTTTTTTCGAGAACGAAATGGATCGTTTCCACAGAACAGCCAGGAATGCGCAGTGGGCCGCAGGGTTATCAACGGAGCAAGCGCGCGGAAGTGACCGCGACGTGCCGGTAGTTGAGGTTTTCTCTCACACGTGCCGGACATATACGTCGGGGTCGCAATTAGTTGCAAGGTCCTGTGGCCGAATATCGAAGGTGTCATTGATACAAAGGAAGACCTTATCTTCATGATATCGCGCATGAGAACGAAGAGATTATCCCGGCCAAAGTAGCTTACGTCTGCGAAGCAAGGAGTCTATGAGAGCTTCGGTGAGGAAGCGAGCGCGCCTCCTATCCTGGACGCAATGTTGTAAGTGCAGGCCAAGCCCTGCGCACGCCGAGAGAAGGCGATCCCGTATCGATCCCCACAAGGAGAATGTCCAGGGGTACCCATTATCGACCAGAAGCGGCTTTCTTGGGCGAGACGACGCGATCTAATACTTGTCTGGGCTGACAGGGACAATGTCGACTCGGCCTGGGCCGCATGTTATGCCAGCGTTGATCTTGGCGCACTCATACCCAAACTTGACCCTGCCAGGGTGAAGTCTTCTCGGAGCTCCTTAGTGACCTTGGCGAATGGGTGGTGCGGAGGCATCTTTAGGGTCGAAGGTACTGGGAATATGTCGGATCATCTGCAGATAAGGTACTTTGAAGGCGATAACTACTCATTAACAAAGACCAAGAGAACGAAGAACGCACTCAATGCTGAAAAATCGATGATGTTGAATAAGACATAGTTTTTCTTCGGTGGTGAATGGTCGAGTTGAACGAGCAACTTGACAAATGGCCTAGGTCAGGACGTCCCTAGTAAGCCCGTTTTCAAACGAAGTGAAACCCTCAGTTTTCTGGCCATAAATGTAGATGCGCTGTTCCCTAGCGAATAAGAGAGCTATGAGACGAAAAGACCTTGCGGTTCTTCCATCCTAAGTTGTGGCGGGCATTTGAGTTGAAGAATCGACACCTACCTCCATAATATTGATGCTGGCCTAAGGTCTCAAGGACAACCTACAAGAAGAAGGATAAGGAGATTGACGTTCTTTATGGCGCTCATAACCTCTGGGATCAGCACGTTTTGATAGCCCTGAATTCATTCATAAGATTTGGGAGAAAGAAGTGACCATGTAAAGTCGAAGATGCCAGGCCTCACAAAGAAATTTGAACAGAGGCTGAAAGCTGGGGACGTAATTGTCCGGAAGCTGTGCTCCAGTGCGGTAGTATTCCCATGAATCCAAGCAAATATTGTCCCTGTGCTTGTTCATTTTCACCCTTCCAATTTTATTTCTTGGAGTGCCCGGTAGAATTGGCGGAGCTGAAAGAAAACCAGGAAAGCACCTGATGAGGAAAGAACGAGAAAAACTTCAGAAAACCCGAAAGTTTATCGTTGCAGCAGCTCGCAGCATACACCCAGCCGGCCCTTCGACTGTTCCTTCATTTTCATGACAACATCCAACAGTGGCGAGGGAATAACACTTCCAGTCGTGAGTCACAATTATCCTCCGCCTACCAATACTAACCATCGTCGCTAGTTACACGATGTCGCCGACTTACGAAGACGGCGTGGACCGCATCGATGCCGAGGTCTCGGGCGATCCGTTTGGCCTTCGCCCAGACCTACAAGAGGCGATTGACCTTTTCGTCTGCAATCTCGATTGGAGAGTCCTCCCCGTTCGATTTGGCGACGTGTACGAGTTCGACAAGATGCTTATCGACAAGCACCAAGCAATGCTCACCAACGACGTGAAGCTCATTACCGGCGACAACGTCTACGAAATCCTCCACGGGAAGGATGAGGTCATTAAATACTTCACCCACTGTTATCACAAGCTGTACACCTGGACTATTCCGCTTCTTACCATTGCTACGAGCGACCGCGTTACTTGTCACACAGAGCGCGTCTCTGACTGCGCTGAGAGCCAGGCTATCACGAGGGAAGACGTGATGTTCATTTTCGACATGACCGCAGCGAACAAGATCAAGCGGATTGAGATCCGGCCGACTAGGAGGACTTAAGTTGGGGCTATGGAATATGATTGCGGCGAAGGTGGTTCGCACATCAATCACTCCGCAATTCTCCCAGCTTCGACTTGAGCGAAACCTTGGACGGCTTGACGGCGAATGATGTTGCGGGGAAAAGCAAAGATTCTTCGGTGGTGAGGGACTTTAATTGGAAGTACGTTCCTCACGGATGGCTTGGAGGACGGCAAGGGCGGAGGAAAAATGTTATTAGAGGTCTCCGGGACGGAGGCATCGAGAATTCAATTCAAGAGGCTTCATCATTGAGGCTAGAAATCGCCACACGTATTCCACCTCCAGAGTAATAGCGAAAGAAAGATGTTTCGATGGTTGGACGACGGAAACACTCGCATGATTAATTAATAAGAGAAAGCGGCTGGCAGTCTCTTAAAAAAATCACCCTGCCCTTCTCTCCTCGTAATATTGATGCCTACGACGGGGTCTTATGTCCACAGGCGAGAGTGACAATGAAAAGTGCTGAAACAGCATCGCAGCCGGAGATGATCCCACAAAACAATGTAAAAGACATCAAAGCCTGGAAGGAAGGAGCCTGCCTTGGTAGTCGGCGCCTGCCCTCAAGACACCCAAAATTTTGAAACTTCCAACAGCAGCCAAGACACAAGACAAGCCCAAGTTGGTCGTCCCTCGGAGTATCCAAATCCTACCTAGCCCGTTTACACAAGCAGCACCAAAATTGTGATCAGCATCATCAATAGCAACAACTACGGCGAAAAGATACAGAGATGCCGACCACCTACGACAGCGAAGCCTTCCGTCGCTACCGGGACGAGATCGCTGGCAGCGACCGCTCCCTGCGCTTCATTCTCTACGACAGAGCTCGAGACCTTATTCACAACCTCGCCGCTGGCAATTCTGCCAACCTCATGGACTGGGTTACCGACGACGTCACCCTCGTCACCGACCTCGACGCCCCCGGAAACATCTACAAGGGCAAGAAAGAGCTGCTCCACTACTTCGACAACGACGACCTCGGCGTGCTCTATCATTGGCATGAAGGAAGCGAAGAGGTCCCGACCCTTCTCATAGTCGACCGCGGCCGCATCACCTGCCATCTGGAGCGACTGCGTTGGGACAGCGACGCCTCTTCTGTTGAGAGACAGCACGTCGTTGCCACCTTCGACCTCAACGATGAGAGCCGCATCAAGCGCATCGAGTATCGCCTACTTCAGACCGTCCACGACAAAGAGGGCCGCACTCTGGAGGAGGCCATCTCGGAGACGAACGAGAGAGTTGTTCACATCGACAAGAACGCGTATTTCTGAGCTCCGAGACCTCGATACCATCATCAAAGCATTGCCACAGAATCAAGAAGAAAGATGTCAGGATATTTCAGGGTGGCAGAGGAGAGATGGAGGTCCAAAATCGCAGGAACGACAGGGAAAAATAAATCCGGCAACTTCATCATCGAGGAAGGGAATGTCATTACCCCATAATTCCATTCTGGAGCAGCTTCGATAGAAATTCAGGCTTTCATCTCACTCATCAACTCCCAAACGCAAACTTGAAAACGTTCCCCGGATCAACCTTCGCCTTCAACCGTTTGACCGTCTCCCAGTGATCCCCGTAGACAACCTCCATCGCAAACTGCCCCTTCGGCAACAGCGAGTAGTATCCGCCTTCGATTACGCCGTCCAACTTGGCCAACCCATCCCGTAGCCCATCCGCCCACTCCTTCCCTTCTTGACTCTTTTCCTTCGTCACAGTAAGCCCAACAATCTCCAACAAGTTGTGATCCTCCCGCCATCTGAATACGCCTGGCAGATGCTCCGACCGAGCGGCCTTGCCCCGGAGCTGGTGAGTGCTAAGTAGGGCACCGTCTCCCGGCATCCTCGCGCCGTACTCGGCATACAACTCGGTCATATCGTCCGTGAAGATAAGGCTCTTGGTACTAACGCCATGGGAACTCCCCGGGATGACGGTGGGAGGAACCAGAGCACTGATTTGAGCAAGGTGCCCCATCGGGCTCGTCGGAGCAACCGCCTTCATCCCGACTGGAGCAAGGGCAGATATTTCGTCGAGCCATCTGTTCGAGTCGTCTGATCCCGGCCCATTCCAAACAAAGCCGACCATAAAGACCTTGCCCATTCCCGGAGCCTCGATCACGGCGGGCTGGAGGCAGAGTTCGTCGGGTAGGCACTTTTCGTCGAGAAGCTTACGCCAATTCGTCCAGAAGGTCTTGATCGTGACTCGGATGTCTTTCGAGTCGTAGAAGATTACACCGGCTTGGATCTGCACCACGTTAGATCTGGTTGTCCTGCAAGAAGTCGTGGAGCAACTCACCTCTGTCTTCGGGTAGACCTTGATCTCGAGCTCAACAATGACGCCCAGCGCCGGACCAGCGCCTCGAATTCCAACTAACAACTCCTCATCCGCGTCCACGAGCTCGCCACTCGCAAGTACTACCTTCGCCGCAAGGATCTGGTCGACTCCCAAGCCCAAGCTAGGCGTGTACGAGGAGTAACCCCCAAGCGATGCCCAACCGACGTAACCAACGCTGCCCACCGTCCCGGTGGGCGTTATCAAGTCCTGTCTCTCCAACTCCGCCAGAAGCGCGCTGTTCAGAATACCACCGCCAACTCTCGCGGACGTCTTGTCGGAAGAGACGTTGACGTAGCAGATGTCGCGCATGTCAATCTGAAGGATGCCGTCAACGGTGGACCGCGCGGACATGTCGTGCCCGCCGGAGCGGACGACGAAGGGAGTCGAGGTGGCGGCGCAGTGGGATACCAGCGCTGCGACATCATCAATGGACTGCGGACGGACGATGAAGCTCGAGATGGCGGAGGTCGCGATATATGTCTGGCGAAGTGACTGGAAGTCTGGATGCGAGGGAGAAAAGGTCTTGATCGAAGGGTGTTTCTCGAGGAATTCCTCGATCGCCGCTTGGGAGCCCATGATGTCTGTTCGCAATTGGTCTTTGTTAGTATTTTTTGCCAAACATTTGAGAAGGAAAGACAGGAAGACGTCGGGATGTCGTTGAGATAAATACAATTCCAGCTTTGGCTTACTGCTTACATGCGGCTATCGATCCAGGGTCTGGTCTCACCTTTTCGCAAGGATGATTGGGTGCTTTCAGAAGTGCCGCTTCTGCCGGAAAGGAAACGTAAGCACTACAGCCACGATTGTTTACCGGATTAGTATCTTAGTCGGGGATGTTTGTGGAGAGAGTCTTCGCGTACCTTGTCTGAGAATCCTGAATGATAAGCACTAACTGGCAAGACAGGCAGTGAACTGTAGAAGGATGGCTGACGCGGTCAAGGGTCTGGACGTCTTATTCCCGTTTCTGGCGAAGAACTGACAGGTTTCCCACACGCTCGAGAGCATTCAAGATCCTCTAGGTATGAATCGTCAATCATTCTTCGGTGATGGCTATCGTGCTAAGAAAAGCGTTGTAGGTCAAATCGTACAGCGAAAAAAACAGATCCCAATTCCTAAGACCTCCTCCCTGTCCATCACCGATAGTTCGTCGTGCAACTTCCCCCAATCGTAAAGGTTCGTGGCCATAGTTACCAACGCATCACACGTCCAAGCCACTCAATCATCGGAACTTCCTTCGAGAGATCGTGTCCCTCGGGAACCGGAGCACAGGTGTCATCGGGTCCGAAGATGAGCTCGTCGACAGAGCAGATGTCGTTGTTTGAAGACATCTTGACCCAGACCTCAAGAAACCAAGCCTCGGACTTGAAGCTGCGATCGTCGATGGTGGTATAGCCCGTGCATGCCTGGGGAGTCTTGTCTTGACGCTCGAAATCCTCCACGAATTGGTTCCAGACACCGTGCCAGAACTCAAGGCTACCTTGGTCTTCGTGCGAGCTGTTCAGGGTACTGCCGAGAATGTCAGCCAAGTGGGTGTGGCCATCGAGAGCCTCGGCATTCGGAGTCTGACGAGGCATAGGCGGGCAGCTGTGGAGGCCATGCATCTCGCAGACCATGTCGCCCAGAAGCCAGAACTTGTCTCTCGGGAGGAACATGCTCGCGCTGAGGGAGTGGACAGGGACGTTGCTGAAATTGTTGTAGTAGAAATCGCCAGCGTTGTCGAGATGCTCGAAGTAGGAGTTGTGTTCCGGTCCGCGGAAGTACTCAAGGTTGCCAATTTCGATGGGAGCATCCACGTTGCACTGGCTGTAGTCGGCGGCAAGACGAGTGGTGTAGGCATCGGAAACCGTGTTCGGCTCACACTGTCGAGGATCAGCCTTTTGGGGAACACCGGGTTGCACACCGCCCTCAATCTCTTGCGTGCCCTTGCAGGACCGGTCTTGGAAGAGGCATTCGTCAAGACTGTCCATGTGGCTCGAGTTGATAGTAGGGGTACCCAGCTTGCCATGCTGGTCCAGGATCCAGCTGATGTCGGCGCGAGGTTGGACCATGTCAGGGTGCTCGTCCATGAACGTCTTGGTACTCTCCCAGAGAGACTTGGGCTTGGAGTTCTCCTCGAACAAGACTTCGTTGACTCCATAGGCGATGTCGCGGTCTCTCATCAAGCGGAAGACATCAACGTTGATGTCGCACATGAAATGGGTCTGGAAAGTAGTTTTGTCAGCTCAACTATGATGGAGAAGGGCAGAGATCATTACTTACTCCGGGTTCAACCATCCAGAACCAGTTGTAGGCCTCCAGTCGCTTCTCTCTGGCGAAGAGACCAGCCGACCAGCGTCTTTTGTGATGGGCGGTCCAGATGTCAGCTTTGTTGGCACCCACTGCCTAAGTGTGTGCCAAGCCAGCCTCGAAGCGACCGGAATCAACCCAGCTTGGGACAGACCAGTGCTGCTTGGGGATGACATTGTAGGTGACAGTGCTGGAAGTGGCGTTGGAGGTGGCCTCCTTGAAGTCTTCGCTCAGCTCTCCATGGCTGAAGAAGACCCAGTCGTAGCGGTACTTGCTGTTGAAGCGGTGCTCGAGCTGTCCAATGGAGGAGACCATCTGGTCAAGTTGGTGTTCAGCAACAACGGCAACAAAGGCGGCGCGAGGTGAGGAGTCCCATAACTGCAGGTCGGCAGACAGAGCAGAAGGTAGAGCGATCAAGATCAGGATGGAGACAAGGAGGAAAGAGGGGGACTGGGGGAGAAAGAAAGGTCTGATGTGCTGCGCCATCTCGTCTGATGAGCAGGAGATCAGGTCGAGAAGGCGCAAAAGAGTGGTCTGATGGAAGCGCAGAGATCAGATAGATGTTCTTCGCCAATCTGAGACAGCTCTTTGATGGATATAGTGAAAGTCAGGGATTGTTGTTGCTCTGGTGATGCTTGTGATTTGAGGTGTATTGGAGGAAAGGTGCCAAGGTGATGGTGGTGTTTTTGGAAGAGCAGAGAAGAACAGACGGTCTCAAAAGGACGCTAAGATCTCGCTTAGCGTCTCTGCCTTTTTTAAAAAGATCAGGCAGGCACGTTTTGCTGCCGTCCACCCACCTCACACACGTGACTTGGTGATCCAGAATCTTCACCAGGCAGATGGGCGCCTCAGGCGCCTATGGCGTCTATTGAGCCCTTGACAAACATATTGAGGAAGGCGCGAGAGGTTGTATGAACATTACGTCATTCATGGGGACGAGTGGTGTTCACAATGAGGACAATTAAATGCTCCCTGCTTGTCCTTTATGCCATGATGTCAAAGGATTATTCTTTGGTGTTGACACATCAAAACGCAAGCTGGGGATTTTTAGGGTACAGTTTCCCTGCTGTCTGAGCTCAAAGTAATATAAAATGTTCTCCCTTGTTCTGTACTCTTCATCAGAGAAAATGTGATGATTTTGGCACCTCATCTACCATAATATCTTCCCAGTCGACTTGGGGAACCTCAGCTGCCCAACATGATGCTTGTCCCAATACTTTTCACATTTCCTTCGACAGAACCAATCCAACCGATGTTCTTCATTGGCTGTATCTCAATAATGACTTGTGCTGTCTTGGTGGCTCTGGGCAAGGAACATGCCCAAGTCTCCTGAAGGCTCGGATCGCCTCGACGCACCAAAGCCCTTGATGCACCGAGAAACGGAAGAAGGCATGCCCCTTTGACGTTTTTTTGCATCAGTGTATGCCGATTTTGAAAACGTTGGTTGACTTACCTCTATGATGGCAACTTCAACTCCCAGCTCTCGCCGACTCGTTTCTCGCCACCCCAGCCCGTATGCTCCTCGGTCAGAAACATCGTGAAGCCCGCTTTTGTGTACAGCCTCCTTGCGCCGCTTAGATGACTGTCCGTCCTCAGCATAATGCTCTGGTATCCGACTTCCTTGGCAAAGTCGATGCAGAGCTTGACGAGCTGGCTTCCTATCCCTAGACCACGAGCACTCTCCTCCACCAAGAAGCATCTCAACCTGGCTTGTCCTGGCGTTTCGCGGTCTTTGTGAAGAATAATACAGCCCAAGAATTGTCCATCTTTCTCGGCGATCCAGCAGCGCTCCATCGCAGGATCGTAGTAGTCGATGAAGTCCGCTGTGATTCTGCCAACCAGTGACTCGAAAGGGGCCCCATATCCGTACTCTTGCGCGTAGATTACGCCGTGACGGTAGGTAATGAATCCCATGTCGCCGGGCCGATGGTTTCGAATGGTGATGCCATTTTTGGCGAGGTCTTTCGTAGGCGATTCCGTCTTCATGATCGATGTTCCAGATTCCAGAGAGGTCTTGTTCGACGTAGATGATGGGAAATTGTTCCCCTGAGAGAAATCTTGAACAATTCTCGGAATGTTTTGACTCATCGTCTTACTCATCCTTCTAGGGCTGTTGTAAAACCCCGACAAATCCAAGCCATGCGGGGGCGCATGTCACTGATGTCAATTTAGGGCGTATAAAGCCACGCTAAGCCTGCACGTCAATCTAGGTTTCAGGGATTCTTTATCTGTGTAACTAACCTCTTCCAACCAAAGGTCACGTTCACAATGATGCAATGGGTCAGAAGAACAACTTAGAAGGTCCAAATGTTTCTCAACTACTTTGAAGATTAAATTTCGCTTACTGTATGCTACCCAGATCCATTTCATGTAATCGCTATGTTCACCTTCCATACATGCAGCAGTAAGCGGGTATATTGCTGTCCATCCGTGCTGTGCTGCTCCTGTCCATGTCGTTGGTCGTGATTATCTGTATCACGAGGTACTCAGGACCTGATCTAAAAGCTGCGTTGGCACCTCCTTCAGACTTCCTCGCCGGAGTTCTTCTTGTCTTTTCGCGACTCGATCATGACAACGCAAAATACGGCAACCGTCGACCCAAATACAAAGAGTGCGGTGATCGTACTGAACCAACCAACACCAATGCCATTAATCGCGGGAAGACACACCGCTGTGCCGACTGCCGCAATGACATAGCGAAAGAAATAGTTGCCAGCTGGCGCACGAACGGGTCAGTATCCTCCTTACAACTTCAACTGGGTTCTCGTGCTCACCTATCACTTCTGCGCTTCTGCCCTTGTAGACATCAAGACAATAAGTGTTGAGGCTGGGGAAGCAAATGGTCTGCGCGAACCCTTGAACGAACATGCAGATTACTGGCAGCGGAATGCCGCCCTTTTCCTTCTCAATAGCCCATCCATATATCAGGATAGCGCTGGGAATGACGAAGCCCATTGCCACATATGAGCTACGAAGACGGTCTTCAGGTAAGCGTTTACCTCTGCGCTTGATCCAAGCTTTCACGGTATGGTCTGCATATCGCCCTCCGCAGTATGTGCCGGTGAAGAAACCAATTCCCGGCGCGAGGAAGAACAGGCCAGACTGCAGGGGGGACGTCAGGTGGAATCGTGGGTTGATGACGTATCGGATGGGGGTCAAGAGAGATTGCATGTTCCAGACGAGGGCGGATGCAGCGACGGCCTACGATCATCGAATTAGAACAAATTTCATGGCAAGCCATTCCAAAACAACACAAGATACAGCCTTACCGCGACAAAGAGCTTCGGAACTCGGAGCAGGGCAAGTACGCGGAAGGGATTTGTCCAGTCCCAGACCCGACCAACCTTGGTCCTGAAGTCAAGACCTGCCAGCTCTGCCGAGCGCAGTTGATGACTTGTTTCGGGGAGGACTAAGACAGCGAGTACCGCCGTGAGACCGCCTAAGGCTGATTGGAACCAGAAAAGCGCTCTCCAGCTATGGAAGGTGACAATGACACCTCCGATGAAGGGCCCGAATGATTGACCGATGAGAGTGCCATTCAAAAACCAAGCCAATGCGGTTCCTCGCTCAGTTGGCTTGTAGATGTCACTGATGCAACTCGATCCAAGCACCAGGTACGCCGTTCCCGTAAAAGCTGACAGCAATCTAAACACATAGAACGCCGCAAGGTTAGGGGCCAGCGCAGTCCCTACTGAGAAGGCAAAAAATCCAGAGGCAGACAATATGCAGGGCTGTTGTTCATTCGTGATGATCAGTGGAAAAGGTCTTTTCGGATCGAAAAATGTGAAATAAGAGAACTCACCCATTTGCGACCGTAAACTTGGCTAATTGGACCCCAGAACAGGGTGCTGATGCCCATGAACACCGTGTAGATGGCATTGCTGACGTTGATGATGCTTCCGGAAGTCTGAAACTCGGCAGCGATTTCGGGAATTGCAGCCAAGAGCAGCAAAGATGAGACCGTAGATGAGATACCGCCACACGCTACGACAGCAGTGATGAGCCTCTTGCGGCTCGGTCTAAACTTGGCGTAGATGGCGTCGGTGTCTTGGCGGCTCAAGTTGGCGTCCTCGGTTGGCGGTGGGACGATGTGGGCACTCTTTTCCGCGTTCGACGTCGTTAAACTCAAGTCATTGCTTTCATCTCCAAGCCGTTGTGGCTTCTCGTCGTCTTTGTCGAGCTGATCTTGAGGCATGTTTCGAGCTTGTCTGACGGTGACAAGCACTAGGGGATGGAGTTGTCATTCAAGCGTTAGTATTGAGGAATTGTTACATCAGGAAATGTTCGGTACAAGTTTTTTTTTTTTTTGGCCCAGCCTGCAATTGAACTCAGGCTCCAAACTACCCAGCAGGGTTATCCGGCGTCAAGTTCGCCATGGTTGATCCACCAGATGTCGGGTAAAAGAGCCAATGCCCCGTATTCCCCATGCTTACCATTCCGACGTCGGTGACTGGATTTACGATCGCCGAAATATCAATGCGATGCTGCAGCGAGTCGTACTCCCCGCATTCTTGGCCAGGCATTCCACGGACCAGATAGGAAGCTCCAGTCGTCATCTCGGCCGGAACTTCTTCCCCGTGGGTGTTGACCACGAATGACCAGAAGCATCGGGCATCTTCCGTGAGCCTAGACGAACCGATTGACCGATTTTGCTGACATAATTGGCCTTTTTTCGCGGTTATCCGTCCTCCGAGATCGGTGGGCCCGAAAGTTGGCGCTCGGTCGCCGAGCCAAGTTCCCGACGTCGGCAATGGCTGGGGCTTCCGTTAGACATATTTGCCGGGTTCGGCTCCGGTTGGCCGGACTTCGGGCTGTTGCCGATTGCCATCATTGAAATAGTCCAAGTGTTAAGGTCTGCTTTCTTCTACTTTGTCGTTCTTTCCTCCTATGGCTCGGCTCATGAGGGTGTCTGTGGTGCCCCAGTTCGTGTTCGATTCCTCGGATCTCCCGCGGAGCTTAGGTACATGTAGGTAAAGACATGAATTAAAATAATGCGCACTGCAGTCGGTCTCCCCTGAGAGGCTGTGCAGTATGAAATCCGGGAAGCCCGATTATCTTGTGCTATAATTTTCTCGAGATACTGACGATGCGCCTGATCCTGAGTAGTTATCTCAATCCGTCTGACAACTTGCCAGCGTCACATGAACATGAGTCAAACTCGACGACATGCTTGTGATGGATGGGTGTGAGTTTAGTCGGTCTAGCATGTACCGGCCCGCGAACCGGAAGACACTCCGACTCAAGTGGGGCTACACGCCGGTAGAATGAGTCTAGGCTGCCCCGGTCATTGATAGCATCGCATCGGTTCAACTATTATCCAACTCTCAGCACTTAGTTGGGGTGGAATTGTGCTGCACTTGTCAGCTGCAACTACCAAAGCACTTACACAACTCAACTGAACAATGGACAAGGGTTCAAATGCAGCCAATGACAGCAACGCCCGCGACGTTGACGACTTCACCGCGCTCGAATTCCAGTATCTGACTTCCCAATTAACAAATCCATCCAATCTCGACATCTCCGGAATTGGCCAAGGAGACTCCTTTCTTCAAGATCTTCAGAATCTCGACGCGGATGAGTTGCTTCGTAATGCAAGCCTGTCATCGCATGATGAAAGTGCGTTTGCTTTGGACCCAGCCGTAACCGGAGATTCCAGCCAAGACAGTAGTCAGATCGGGGTGCCGGGAAACAACACAAGTCTCGATGATGCGAGTCTGTTCCTGTTCTCAGAGGCTCTTGGTGATGGGGAGCCGATGGACCATCTCCCAGCCAGTGAGACCAACACCCTCGACCTGCGAAGTGCCACGCCTTCGCAGATGGCCACACCACCCAAGATCGGCACGCGTTTCTCCTCAAAGTCTCTCCGACTCCTCAAGACATGGCTATCGAACAACATGCACCACCCATACCCAAGCACAGCCGACATGGAATTGCTGGAAAGGCAGACCGGCCTCAGCCGACAGCAAATCACCAACTGGCTAGCCAACACACGCAGACGGAACAGATTCAAGGTACCGCCCAAACGACCACCCTCACCAGCCATCACGTCGGCATCATCACGCCCAATCAACATCAACAGCAACAGTCTGTCGCAGGGGTTTGGCGAAATGAACCCCATGCAACGATGGCAGGTATCGCCACCCGAACACGAGCCTGCTTCAGCATCTGCTATTGCCCACGCCGTACACGGTCTCCCTCCGGGGTCCGAACTTCCTGCCGACCGATCCTTAACGGATAGTGCTCCCACAAGATCACTCTACAACGCCTCATCAGCAAGCAGTGCAGGGACGTCTCACTCCAGCCGAAGCTCCATGAACTCGGCATACTCTCACAACTCCCGCTCATCGCTGCGATCTGCTGATCCCCTCGGGAAGACTGCGATGAAGCGCAGGAGACGACGTGGGGTCGCGTCACGGCCTGAGAGGAAAAACCAAGCAACGCTCTGGCAAACTCCAAACATGTACCAGTGTACGTTTTGTACGGAGACTTTCAAAACCAAGCACAACTGGCAACGCCACGAGAAATCACTCCATTTGTCGTTGGAGAGATGGGAGTGCACGCCAACGGGGCCGACGGTTGCCGACGCAAGCGGGCAGTTAGTATGCGTCTTCTGCGGAGATGCAAACCCGGACAAGGACCACCTGGAGCAGCACAACTACTCGGCGTGTAAAGAACGAATGCCCGAAGATCGAACGTTTTACCGAAAGGACCATCTGCAGCAGCATCTCAAGTTAGTCCACGACGCGAAGTTTCTGAGGTGGCCGATGGGAGAATGGAAACATGAGAACGAGATGATCAGATCACGCTGTGGGTTCTGTGCCTTGGTCATGGGTTCGTGGTCTGACAGGATCGACCATATTGCCGAGCACTTCAAAGACGGCAAGACGATGGAGGAGTGGCATGGTGATTGGGGCTTTGACGACCACGTACTGACAATGGTCGAGAACTCCATGGCACCATGTATGTTTCTGACCCCACTCAAATAATGTGACACGAACCATGCTGACATCAATACTCTCACAGACATGATACACATGGAGCGGTACTCGCCGTGGCCCTTTACAACAAAGCAAGGTGTTCCAGAAACACCACCGAACGCATATGAGCTGATCAAGGTTGAGGTGGATCATTTTGCCTCGGATTATCAAAGCTTGAATGACCGTATGCCGACGAATGCAGAACTGCTGTACGAGAGTTGCTGCATCATCTTCGGCACAGAACCCGTATCGCTCTCTAAGCGTCCCGCGACTCCAGCGAGCTCTTGGTTGCGAGACCTCCTGATGTCGTCCGACGTCATCGTGAAGCAAGCCCGTGTACGGCCGTTGAAGACGGCGAGAAAGTCTCGAATCACATATCTATGCATCAATGGCAAAGCCGACATCTTCGATCAATGCACCCTAGAAGAGCAGCTGCAGAGCTATGTCGACATATCAAAGCTCATCGAGCCGGAGATTTCTGATGCGGACCTCCAGCGCGAGGCGTGCAGCATTGTCGAACGACTCGAAGCGACGTCGATGAAGCCATCTGAGACATTTACCAGCTTTCTCCACGGTCTCATAAACGAATCAACGCATTGGCTTACGGCGTTTCGCCAGCGAGCAGAACTCCCACCCTCTCAATCCGCCGAGGCCCCGACCCTGGACATCAGCAACCAGGACTTTCTGAGAACTTCCATCACGGATCCAGCCGGCAACTCATATCCCACTGGGATGGAAAGCTCTTCTCTTGTGAATTCCCCCAGTGGTGGTTCGAATAATCCGACCGACATCGGTCCGGGCAATCTCGGAGCAAACGGCGTTGGGTCTGGTCTCGACCCGGAGATGCCAGGATCATCAACCCGGACCACATTTTTTGTCAACGAGGAAAATTGTTACAGACGCCTTGCCCTGAGCTTGAAGAGGTTTGTGAAAATCACGACATCGTCGCGCAATCCTAACAGGCACATCCCCTCGGATGCCGAGCTTCAACACCAAGCAAGATGGATTTCCTTTGAAGAGTGAGTATCTCTTGGCATTGTATCTCTTTGTGTGTCCTGTCTAATGGTTCGCGCTCTTAGTGACGACCCATGGAATACCACCCCCGCCGACTCGCCTCAGTGGCTCCGAGAATTTAAGCGGGAGATGGGAATCTTGGAGGAAGACGCGATCCAGACATCAGGTTGATGGAAGAGCATTTTCCCACGCGATGTTACTATCCAATGATGAGTAGATTTCAGAAGTTGGGATCGTTCAAGTCATTCTATCCAATGCAGGCCCCTGCAAGTAATGTAATTATCGAGCCTAATTAGTGCGTTTCTGAACAAGATATCAGCGATTTTTCGAAGTTTTCGGTGAAGTAACAGAATCAAGACGTGCAGTTTCACACAGCCAAGGCGCAGTTAGAGTAAGGGTGCGTGTAAGGCGTAGGGAGTGGTTGACATGATTATTATGGGTCAAGCTCATGCGCCCTTCGGAGAAGACTAACACGATCGATATCCACCTTACGCCGTCGCCTTAGGGCGTGTATCTAGCAACATATACACGCCGTTGTCCCTCGCATTTAAAGATTTCGCGACATGCTGCAGCAAACCAAAAAGAAGAAGTACTTGGCCTTCAATGCGGTTAATCCCGTGCCATAGTCTTCATTTCACTGCCGCCTACTACAAGTTGGAATAACACCATCCCGGTTTCACACCCATTGAGTTGAAAGACAAAGTTACTCCGACAGACGTGCATTAGTCAAAACCCATCACCCAGAAATACCGATCGAAAGGATGCGAGTTGGGTTCCTCGGCCTCGGGGTCATGGGGACGCCAATGGCCCTGAACCTCGCTCGGAAATTCCCCCTCACCGTCTGGAACCGAAGCGCCTCGAAATATCCAGCCTTGACGCAAGCTGGAGCAGCAATCGGCGAGACGCCAGCGAAAGTAGTCGAGAGGTCTGATGTCATCTTCGCTATGCTCTTCGACGGCCCGGCCTTGACTTCAATATTCAACGAAGATTTCAGAACGGCGCTACGAGGCAAGACTCTCGTGAGCACTGCATCGATACCGGTGGACATCAGCAAGTATGTTGCAGAACAGGTCCAAAAGGCAGGTGGCGACTACATCGAGATGCCGGTGAGCGGCAGCAAGATTCCGGCGGAGCAAGGCCGACTTGTGGGTCTCATGGCCGGAGATCCGGCAGTCGCAGAGCGGATCCGACCATATGTGGGGCCGCTCACTGCCGCAGCCATCTACTGCGGCCCGATCGGCTTCGGTCTCAAGACGAAATATGCTGTCAACCTCTACCTCAACAATATGACGGCGGCCCTTGCAGAATCTTTCAGTCTGGCACAAGCTCAGGGCCTCAATCTCGAAGCATTTGGACAGGTCCTTGACGCTGGCCCAATGGCGTCTCCGTACAGCAAAATCAAGGTCGCCAAGATCTTGAATAACGACTGGTCCCCTCAGGCAGCGGTGAAGGATTGTTACAACAGCACAAAGCTGATAGTGGAAGCTGCAGAGAACGCTGGTGTACGGGCGCCATATGCTGACCTATGCCGATCGGTGTATAAGGAAGCGTCGGAATCTGGGTTGGACGAGGAGGACATGATCGCCGTTTACAAAGTCTTCCAAAGAAAACCCCCAAATTCATCAGAGTCATAATACATGTTACATTGCATTGAATTCGTAACATAGCTCACACATAACCTGCTTTATAATGCCTCTACCTCACGGCAGGTTGCGGCCAGATATCCTGGGTTTCAATGATCTAACACAGAGATGAATTGCTGTGGGACTGGTCAGATGCAAAGTACTCTTGAGTTTTGGTATTTGATAACAGAGTGGAGGAATTGAGTGCTAAATAATTTCCGCTAACGCCGACGCTCCAAGCACCATAATGATATGCTGCATTTTCCAACGATGGTAACATGATTTTGGTGGACTCGGCCTCCGATATCTTTCACCTTCTCCAACCCGGTAACTCTGCTTCGGAAGTAGGCGTCTTTGGCAGATGTTCTTCCTCCATTGCGATTTGAATGGGAAGCATCAAGGATATCTCGCTTCCTGCTACGCTCAGCGTGACTTGCAGAGCATACGTCCTCGAGATGAGACATGAATGAAAGGTTGGCGGGAAAACGTGTGTCGAAGTCGGCAATCTGAAGTCCGCAGACACCGAAGTAGTATACCATTGAGGCTCAAGTCTCTCATCCAACTCTCCATCTCCCAGCTCTGTCGATTCCAACGGCTTTCCAATTTTCCATGATGTGTACTCCACCGCCTCCCACATAACCCGAGTCGAAAGGCTGAATGGCTCCCGACTTGACCCCACGTTTGGCAGGCTTTTCATCGTTTTCGAGCTGAACCACGTATGTGCAACAAGCTTGAACGAGCTCAAGGTGACTTCTGGTGGCGTGATATTTGGAGTAGAGGGCTCGAATGTCATATCGACTCGGAATGAGGACGCATCTGCATCATGGCCGTCTCTGCTAAGGTGGAAAGCCGGCGGCTGAGCCGCAATTGCCGTGACTTTTCCTAGTGGAGGAGAGAAAATGCTTTTGCGTACCACCTTCGACTGACTCAACTTGTAGTGTAAGTCGTGGTTGTCGATACTCAGCGGGGGATCCTCTGGACAGGATGAAAGCAGATTGATTTGATGCTCGGCTTCCAGTAGAGCAACGGACTTTTCCTCAACTCGTAAGACTGTCTTGTAAAGCACTTTAGCTTTGACATGGTAGCGGATTCCAAGGAGGAGAGGAGCCATGTCGTCCTTCTGCCAGCTCGTCAGGCTCGATGGCAAGCGCAAATGGCTGTCCCTTATCCCGTCCGACTCAACTTCGTGAGCGCAAGCAGCGTCCGTTAAGTGACTGGGCATGATGAATCGGAACGGAATTTTGTATGTTGACCCCTTTCTGAAAACTCTGGGCTCAGGATGCACCGACTCTGGCAGTGGCATGTCGACTTTGAGAAGTAGTTGTGATACAGTCTTCGACGCATATACGTCGTCGGTGCGGACTCCTGCTTTTCCCTGCAGACTGATCTGAATATCGCTATATTTTGTCTCTTGGTGCGGGTTGATGATCACAGATCCTGCGATCAGTGCACCGGAGGTGTAGACCTTTGACGTGTAGTGGTTATCGATGACGATTTCCATCTCTTTCATCTTTGATCCCATCCCAGCAGACTTTGCCATCGATGAGACATGGGCGGTGATGTTCTCCATCACTTGGCTGGGGCAGAGACCACATGCCAAGCTGGATCTTATTGGGCTGGATGTGCTGCCGCTTCGTGACATGGTTCGGAAGCTGTTCTCCCAGGATGGTGATATATGGTCTCAGATTCGATTGGTTAACTGTAAAAACATGAACAGTCGGTGTTAAGAAGAAAGAGAAGGGTATTAAAGGCCAAAGATCGTGCTGGGCCTGGTGTCGCCAGACAAAGATAAAGCTCATCTCAGAGTCATATTGGACACAGAACTCCCGCTGAGAACGCCAAATCCCGAGACCTTGTATAGGCGGAAGGGTAAACCATTAAGCTTGCAAGTCCGCGAAGGCAGGGATCGGAGCAGTTCCGAAACTGGCTGACAACCATGATACGATTACAAACATACTCATTTACACCCCGTCTTGAGTCAACAGCGGTGTTCAATTTGGTAGAAAAGTCTCGCGCGCATCATGGAGCGCTCTATGGAGCTCGACGGCATTGGACGCCCTTACCGAGTACATGTAAGTGTCATTCTTCGCCCTACACTAGCCGAGACTTGATTTGCTGAATCCACCGAGCTTCTCAAACCCCAGAAGCAATCTGCGACATCGGCACTCGCCAATGAGCGTCAAGACCGGCACGATGAAGGATTATGCCGAGGCCAGTGCCGACGCAAACCACATCGTCACTCCGATTACCCCGATCGCTCCGATAGCCTTCAAATTTTCGACTCCTCAAAGCTTCCATGCCGTCCGACACCGCTGCTGAATCGTGCCGCACCCCGGACACTCTCCGTGCTAATGACCTTGATTCCATGATCAAATTCGTGACTCAGTGCGTCTTCAAACGACGAGGCGTTGTAGGCGGAATAGTAACAGCTCGCGCGGTCCGTATTCATACATGCCTGGGGAAACGCCAATAATTGTCTGGCAATCTTGGTGGCTTCTTCCAGCGCTTTCCCTTTAGGAACGACGCGATTCGCAAGGCCCATTTGCAGCGCCTCCGGAGCACCCACAGGCCGGCCGGTGAGAATCATGTCGAGAGCCCGGCCGAGCCCCACGATGGCCTGAAGCCGGACGGTCCCACCATCGATGAGCGGGACTCCGAAGCGCCGGCAGAACACGCCGAACACAGCGTCTTCCTCCGCCACGCGCATGTCGCCCAGGAGGGATAATTCGAGACCGCCGGCGACAGCATGCCCCGATACGGCGCTGATGACGGGCTTCTTGATTTGCATCCGCGAAGGCCCTATGGGACCGATGTTACGTCCATTGACACGGTGGGACTCGTCCATTATTGGGCCTTTGTAGCTTGTTCCAGACGGATCATGAAACTTGGCGACTTCGTGGAGGTCGAATCCCGCTGAAAAGGTCCCATTCGCTCCGTGGAAGACGCAGACCTTTTGAGTCTCATCTTCCTCAAAAGACAGAAAGGCATCCGTGAGTTTGCGACCAGTTGCCCCGTCAATTGCGTTGCGGCGGTGTTCGCGGTTTATGGTGATGGTGGTGATGCCTTCCGGCGTCTTGGACACCAGCACCGCATTGGGTTCTTGGTCTGTCATAATGAGATAGAAGGTATCGCCGCGACGTTGAGAAACTTGGATGCTAATGGGAAATGTCTCCATCTACGCTGAAGAGCAGGCGGCCTTTTTAGGACTGCTGTACCGGAGTCGTCGGTGAGGCTTACCGAGGCACGCCTCCAGTTACCATTTCCCCGCCTTCTGAGCTCCCCGCATCGCCAAGTGCCAACCTTCGTATGTATGGGGTTTTTTGAGTGACACCACGAAACCCGTGATGTATTCGATACTAGGAACCAAGTGCAAACATAAAGCTTTAATTGGGATTGAGTACATCTGAGGGCGAAAGCGGTAGCACCGCGTATCTGCTATCAACCTTCAGCCAGCCAGGCGTCCAACTACAGCCTGCCGAGGTGCAAAGCAGCGAAGCACTGCGCACAACTTTTCATTTCTCAATTTCTCGAATGGTGGGAGGCATCGCGCAGGTTTTACTCAATCGGCCAGGTGTAGAGAATTATCCCGTTGCGTTCTCGGGAATTATGTTTCCTCGGAAATAGATGAAGTCCTCGGGAGTGGGGCGTCTCGGGAGTTGGCTTCGTCGGGAGTTTGTGGTGTATGAAGCAAGTTCTATTTATCGCTTCTTCTGTTGCATGGTTTGAACATGACAAATAGCTTGCTCAGTATCTTGAGTTCCTCATCGGAATCAAACGGTTTCTCAATTCTGTTCTGTGCATTTCGTTGTCTTTAGGCATAGGATCGGATAGATAACCTTGGAATGGTCGCGCTAAATGAACAGAAGTCGCCCCTCTAACACGCAGTGATGTCACTTGATTTGGAGTGGCACTGGAATATCCTCGGACGCAAGATGTTCTGATAGCTCTTATTAATTGAGCAGAATTCAATCAACTACAACCTTGCCGTCTATTTTATATGTGGTTTGCGCAACAAAAACAGAAACAGAACCTAGATGTCGTTCAGGCGTATGGCGTCACAAGCGACTTGATGACGCGATGTTGATACTCCGCTCATTCCATTCATCCCAAGTCGACTGGTATTTCTCAAACATCTCCAATGCCGTCCGTTGGAACAATAACTACAAGTCAGATTCTCTGATGAATATTTGGCAAGAGGAAATATCCGACAGTCACAATTATTGTCGACAATAAACCAACCGAGACAGTTGTGTGACGGGTGAGTTTTCCGCGGACAATCCGTCAGTCGCTGGCTTGGTGGCCAATCAGAAACCTCTGTGCGACGAAGGCATTCCCCCGCATCCTTATCAGGATCAACACAAGAGACAACTGAAGACATCCGAACTCCTCCTTAACAAGAACATCAAGGTCCTCTCATCAACACACGTCGCCATGCTAGAAATTCATTGCTCCGGAACTCCCTATGAGGTGAGAAGTCGGCGAATACCACCGGACATAACTCACTAATACTGACTCTTGTAGATTGGCCGAAAACATGGCTTGGAGGCCCGAGACCGTGTTCACGGCTCTTTGGCCTTCTACGGCGGTCTCTTCAAGACGACCTGCAACTTGGACTGGCCAAGCGTGTGCGAGGAAGCATCGAAGTACGTGGCAACGTTGGAACGGTTGTGCCCGAAGTACTTTGGGGAGATTCGAGGGATCGCCGAGGGTGCCGAGGTTGGACTACTGGACGTTGTCGCTCTCAACGTGAGAACCGAGATCAACTTTGGGCTCTTCACCAAGCAACCTTCGCTGCCTATCCAGAGCGATGGCTGCACCAGCTTGGCTGTGAGGACGACAAAGGAGGGGTCGTGGCTGGCTCAGAACTGGGATTGGATGGTTGAGCAGAGTCCGAATCTCATCGCTTGCCACATCGCGCAAGATGGGCTACCCAAGATATCCATGATCACCGAGGCAGGTATCATTGGTAAGATTGGCTTTAACAGCGCCGGGGTAGGTGTGTGTCTCAACGCGATCCGGGCTTACGGCGTTGACCACACAAAACTCCCAATTCACCTCGCCCTACGCACCGTCCTGGAGTCCGGTTCTAAAGAAGAGGGAATCGACCGGCTCACCAAGACGGGTGTGGCCGGAAGTGGGCACATTCTTGTAGCAGACTCGACCGGAGGGACAGGACTCGAATGCACAAGCAAGGGCATCTTGAAAATCCCCATGGATAGCCAGGGCCTGGTTGTCCACTCGAACCACTTGCTCTTGGAACATCCCGGTGTGGTCGAGCCACCGTGGCTTCAGGACTCTCGCGAAAGAGTTGTTAGGCTGAGGGAACTTGCCGAGAAGCACCTCTCAGAGGGAAACGATGTCAACACGCCTGAATTGTTTGATCTGTTCAAAGATCAAAAGGGTTACCCAGGAGCCATCAACCGACACCAAGTACAAGACTGCAAGACGCAGACATTGTTCAATATTATCATGCATCTGCCAGAAAAGCGAGCGACTGTCACATTTGGCCGTCCGACGGAGGATGGTGAGCAGATACAGTTCAGCCTTTAGCGTACCCGTAGTTAGGCAGTGTCAAAGCACACATCTTCGAAGGATAATTGTCTTCAACTACCTAATAGAGTTGGTAAAGTATTACAAGACATCTTACTTTGAAAATGAAGGCATCACCACCTGCCTCTAAGTATGGGGCACTGCGTCTCCATGTCGAAACGACACGAAGTCATACCCAAGTCCGCGTCCTTAGCACGAGGCCTTTCTCGTCTTACGCCAACGAATAACCAACTGGCATGGCTTGCCGTTCAAGCAAGGCTTTGCAAAATTTTCTTGCTCTCAGCGTAGTCAGAGGTGCCATTCTCCGGGTCTGCATCCTCCGCAGTCGTCTTGCAAACGGTACCAGCGTTGTACTTGCCGTTCGGCCCATCCACACCCGCGAAGTCTCTCTTATCATTGGCCTTCAGCATATTCTCCGCAGCCTCAGGCAGCCAGCCGTTGATGAAGTCGCCATGCGTGCAGTAAGACGATCCGCAAGCCAACTCCAGAGGCGCAGGGCCGTCCCAACCATCAGGCAGCACGCTCCTCAAATCATACCGGATGCTGAATCTCAGCTGCGGCATTCTCTTCATTCCCAGAGGGCAGCGGTTCTCAGGCTTGAAGGTCTTGGTCCAGTGCTGCGTTCCGGAATACGTCGACTCGAGAGTCTCTTCGTTGACGCAATCGTGGAAGAGGAGGATGGTCTGAAGGTGGGCCGGGCAGCCCTTTGTCGGGAACTCAGCTGCGTCTTTTCCGTCGTTAGTGCCCTGACCGCCGTGGTCGCAGAACCACTGGATTCCGGCTAGAGGCTCGACGTCGTCTTGCTTGGTGGCCGAGGCGTTGCCCACGACAGCCTTATAGTTCTGGGGAATGGCGACTTCGGCGGCGTTGATCTGGACATAGTACGCGCTGAAGCGGAACATCGGAGCTCGGAAGGCACCGGTCTCGTTTCTGTAGTAGAGGGTTGGGACCCCTTCTCAAGTCAGAATTAAAAATACTAAGAGTAGAATTTTGAAGTAGCTCACAGTAAGAAGAGTAGTCGTTGGGGTTTTCCGCAGTAGAGCAACCCGCCTGGAGCTCCTTGGAGGTCGTGGTGTTCACGGTGACGGCGTCGGACCCAAAGAACGTATGCATGTGGCTCGCATATTGACCGGGAACGACAACAGGATCAATATTCTTGAGCATGAACCGGTCCACGTTAACCACAGTGTAAGCGCTGACTGCGCTGGCGCAGAGAAGAAGGTTAAGAAATCCCATCTTAATAGACGTGCAAGAAGAAAGGCAAAGGGCACAAGTTGCTGTTCCACGATTTATGTGGCAGGTGAGAAGATATGGATATGATGAAGGAATGGAACGGCGCAAAGAGACCACTGTTGAAAAGAATGACGGGAAGACTGAACGAGAGCCAAAGTTGCCTATAGAACGAAGCAACTGAGTCGAAGATGGATGCACGTTATAAGTCGAACCAACAGGTTGGGTTTATTGCCCCTATTCGGCAAGTCATTGGATCGTGGAGCAATCCGACATGTCGGGATGGGTTCTCTATCAACAACAGCAAGGGTCCTCGACCACCTTTCCGGGATAGGGATTGCCAAGCATGCAAACGCCGTTCCTGAATTCTTGCAATCGATCCTAGCGTCACTCGAAAGTCTTGGAGATCTCTGGTGAAACTGAAAAATACATGCAGCCATTAAGCGCTGCAACTCCCTTCAATTTCGATTGTACGGGCGCTTACAGGGCCTCGACGGTGAGGGTTGCACGGCATACCCACCGGGACGGCAGAGGCGATCCACACCCGTTGATCTCCGCTAAGTGAGCATGCCCTCATCGAGCATCCTGGTCGATAAAGCCATGCAGCGTTGCGAGTGAGGGCATGTCGTTGTGGTTAAAATGTCAACTTACACGGCAGTTGATCAGGGTTCCAATTGAGACTGCTCACTTCTAAATACAGAACTCAACTTGACCTGGGCAGCTACTGTTGATGAAACCAGACCTTCGCGATTCAAAGAGTGCCAATGTCTGCTCGCAACACTGACCTTACGACAGATAGAAACTCAATCCATCTGAAAGGAACAATGCGATATTGTTGATGATCTTTGCATTGTTGGGAAGCTTGCGCGTTGAGTGTCCACCTTTCGAAGGAGATATTTCAAGAGGGGAGATTTCATCTCTTTCACCAAAGCGTCTAATGTCAACGTTGCTACGCGTGTCCCTCAATGTCATGACCACAGCATTGAAGGCGACTTCGTTCCCGAAAACACCAAAGGAAACAGAAAGGGCAACAGAATGCGGGCTCAATAAACTCCAAACACCGGCGCCAAATAAGATTATCAACGACAGGACCGGCGTGGGGTCCCGTTCCACCCCTGCTGGGTGTGGTTCGGCTTCGTCTGAAAAGCCGACGAACATGCCCCGGCGGCCCGGCAGGTTAGTTGCTGCAAAGCGGCGAAAACGGCGATGATCGCTGAGGCTCACCGGAATACCCACACTCTCGTCTGATTTCACAGAGTGACCAACGGAGCTGTCCGTGTTGGGGGCGGGAACTCCGCCGGGAAGCACAAGCCTTACATCTGGCTCGGCTCAAAGATATGGCGGATGAAACACCTCGATGTTTTCGCATTACCTTTCTGCCACAATCTCCCAAATCGTCCGGAATGGAAAGCGTTGACATCACGTCTTCCATTCTCCTTTCCTCCGTTCGGCATTTGAAAGAAGGGCGAAGGCGGGAATTGCGGGGCCCAGCGTCTGCCGACATTAACCGTCTGGGGTCTCGCGTATGGCGAGGCATGTTTTCAGCTGAGCTGATGTGACTCGGCCGAATGGGGGACAAATGAGTGGTGGACTATCACGACTTCGAGCCCGCGAGGACCAAATCTAGGATTTCTCGTCATTCGCAGTCTAGGTACCAGGGCCGGCAAGCTTCGTAAACGCCCAATTGTAACAGGCTACGTAAGGCCGAACAGCGGGAGACGGCACGAAAAGACCACCGGTAACAATGTTAGAGTCCTATGACGAGTGGCGTTGCTCCTCAAAAGCTATAAGTAAGGGCGGCGAGCATCGTGAATATCGACTTTCCCCAAGCGCACCCATCCGACTCAGAATCACGCGTTTGACCTGTCAGAAGAAACCCCATCAGCATCATGAAGTCAGCCACCATCGCCTTCTTGGCCGCTCTTGCTGCCGACCTCATTTCCGGTAACCCCGTGACCAGAGCAGCGAAGTCGCCTTACTTCTTCCTCATCGGAGACTCCACCGTCGCCGTTAACGGCGGCTGGGGCAACGGCTTCCTCTCTTACCTCAAAGACCCAGCCGAGGGTGAGAATAGAGGCAAGAGCGGCTCGACTACGGTATCTTGGAAGTCAAACGGCCGCTGGGCTTCTCTTCTCGAGGGCATCAACGACACCAAGGCCGACTATGAGCCCATTGTCACGGTGCAGTTCGGCCACAACGACCAAAAGAGTTTGACGCTGGATGAGTTTAGAGCGAACCTGGTGGACATCGCCGCCGAGCTGAAAGAGGCTGGAGCGACGCCGGTGAGTTGAAAGTGATTTCTCGCGAGAGGAAGGGAAGCTGACTCTGGGCTAGATTTTCATCACCTCACTCACCCGCCGCACATTCGAGGACGGTGAAGTCGTGCAGAACCTCTACGACTGGCGCGGTAAGACCATTGCCGCTGCCAAGGAGAGCGGGATCAAGTGGCTTGATCTCAATATCGCCAGTACCAACTACGTCAACGCTATCGGGGAAGAAAACTCGACCGCGTACAACCTTGACGGCGATGACCGGACTCACTTGAGCCCCGCGGGTGAGATCGTCTTCGGGCGGATGGTTGTAGACTTGCTTCTGGAAAAGAGGACGGACTTGGAGCAGTATTTCGAGGCGGACGAGGAGATCAGTGAGGCCATTGCTAACGGCGAGTTTACTACCGGCGGCTTGTAAGGTGGTGCGTCCAGAGATAGGTTAAAGTAGGACAATTAGTCTTAGTGAAGGGTTAGGATCACAACATAAAACCAAAAAGGGTATCAATGTTTAATTTCTTATACATACTTTCGAAAACATTCGTCGTTGTCACTGTCTAAATTGCGGCGCATGATCTATCTCCCACCTAGGTGAAGAGACTATGTCAATGATTGCAAGGCAGATCGTACAACGTATTAAGAATGACTCCGTCTTTTGTTTACCGCGGACTCAGAACACACCGGGATGAAGGGCTGAGGGCTTGTAGAACCCGAGTCCATGGTTGTGGTGCGCCATGTGGAACGATGTTAAGGGTAGCTATCCCGATCAGGAAGGTCGTCAATGATCAGCGGGCGGGATGTCGCGATAATAGACAATCAACGAAATGAGGAGGCTGGACCCGTGTAACCCCCGCATTGGCCACGAGGAAAATGAAAACAAATCGCGTTCCGTGACATTTCCTCCTTCACTTGAGGATTGACGGAATCATTTGCGCACCCGTCAACATGTTGAGGCGCTTGTTCCTAACCGGTATCGCGGCATTCACCGCAGCTTCGCCGCTCAAAACGAAAATCGGAATCCCTTCGCGTCATCTCAATCTAACTTGGGAGATCGTCCCGACCGGAAGTCAGCAGCAATTTCGCGGTCTTTCCCCAGTCTCCGACAAGATCGCTTGGGTCTCGGGCACCAATGGAACCGTCCTCCGCACCACAGATGGCGGCGCATCGTGGACCGTAGTTGGACCTTCACTTGCTGCAGAAGATGCCGAGCTGCAGTTCCGCGACGTCCACGCCTTCTCTGCTGAGAAAGCCGTGATTCTTTCAATTGGCGAGGGGACAGACTCACGCGTCTACATCACCTCTGATGGCGGTGCCACCTGGGCTCAGAAATTTGCGAACGAAGAACCTGCGGCGTTCTACAACTGCGTCGACTTCGAGGATGAGAACAGGGGCATTGCAGTCAGCGACCCAGTCGACGGCAAGTTTCGACTAATCGAGACGCTGGATGCAGGAGAAACATGGAACATCGTCGACTCGAGCGGCATGGCGCCAGCTTTGGAGGGAGAGTTTGGATTCGCCGCTAGCGGCACTTGCATTTCAACGGCAGCTGGGCGGTGGTATCTGGCATCTGGTGGTGTCGATCCCGGACGAGTCTTTCGTAGTCCTGATGGTCACAGCTGGGACGCCTCAAACAGCACGATTGCGGGTGGCGCGGCAGCTGGAGTCTTTTCGGTGCGTTTCAGAGATGAGGTTCATGGCATTGCAGTGGGCGGTGACTTCCGTGTGGTCAACGGATCGGCGTACACTTCGGCATGGTCCGAGGACGGCGGGGTGACATGGACGGCATCGGAGGTATTCCCGGGCGGGTACAGGTCCGGGTCATCGTGGGCGCCGGGCTTGTGTGGGGTTGCAGTTGCTGTCGGGCCGTCGGGGTCGGATATCACGGTTGATGGTGGCCGTACATGGAAGACATTTGACACTGGCTCATTCGACAGCGTCGAGTGTCTTGGAGGGCGTGTTTGCTGGGCGTCAGGATCAGGCGGAAGAGTCGGGAGGCTCTCTCTGAAATGAAGATAATTTGCATTATTTTGGGAACCGTCTTTCTTCAAGAATACGCCCAGACAAGTACCTCCGTAGGAAAGATGTTCAACTAATTAGACGGGCATTTCTCAGTCTACCTTCCGCTTGTATGACTATCTATTTTGTATATAACGAGTAAGAAGTAAGATTATTGTCCAAATCTTCTGAGGAAATGCGACGCCTAGGTTTCTGATCTGCAACACAATCTGACTCCAATGCGCAGCCTAGCGACTCTCTTTCCAAAACACATGGATCTCCTCTAAATTTCAATCTCTGGCGTCCTCGACCTGTACTGGATGAGTGTCTCGGGGTTCGGAACAAACCTGCTTTTGACGGCGCTTCCTGGTTTCAACCCAACGATATCCCAGTCATACTTGAGCAGCAGGTGGATGAGAGCAATCTTGATCTCGTTGCTGGCGAAGAATCGACCAGGACAAGCATGTTTTCCGTGGCCGAAGCTCAAGAACTCTGGCGATGTACTGACGAACTGCCACTTGTTCTCTTGACCAGGTTCGTCCCGCATCCGCAAGAATCGATATCCGTCGAACTCATCGGCGTTGGATCCAAAGACATCTGGATCGCGCATGTGAAATGTCGGGATCGTGATGTGTGAACCCTTTGGTATGAATGTTCCGTCTGACAATGTCACATCGGCTTCAGCGTAGCGGTTCATCATGTCTATTTGGTATCAGCCGCTTGTCGCCAAGATGTCATGCAAAACGTTGTGCAATGGGAAGGATTGAAAACGGAAGTTACAGGAAAGGGATCGAAATGGGTTTGAACTGACTTGGCCCAAGAATGTTGAGACGCTGACTCTCCTTCATACAGCTGTCCATGAGCTTCAACTTGTAGAGACTTGTCTTCTTCCAGCCCCCATCTTCGTTGTAAACTCGGACGATTTCCTCGCGGAGTAAGCCGATATAAGCTGGGTTCGAGATTAAGTCGTACATCGTCGCAGTAAGAACAGTTGAGGTGGTGTGGATTGCTGCCACCGTGAGGAAGAGTTGCCCGGAAACGACGTCGAATGGTCTGCCTTGCCGCACATCATCAAGCCAAGATAGAGAATCCTGCGGCTTCACCACCTCGGCGCGACTAGCTCGGCGATATGCCAACTCTGGCTCGATGATATCCCTGGCTTGGCGGATGAGCTGTCGTAGATAGATGAGCTCGGGGAGAAAGTAGCAAACAATACGACGCATGAACACCGGCCAGGCACGGAGCGCCGCCTGAGATCTCATCATGACGACCGTGAACCGGATCGAAGTATCTATCCAGTCCTGGCGGTGGCAAAGACGCTCGCCTAAGAAGACCAAAGCCGAAAGACGGGCTGCGATGTTCGTCGATGCCATGATGAACTTTGTTTGCTTCCAGTCTGAGTCTAGTGTGAGCATCTCAATGACCTGGACGAAGGATTTGCTGGGATCGAACCTTTGCTCTGTGGAAGACTCTCAGCCACCACCAAAGCGCACTCTTGAGATAAAGAGGCAGTCATTCCACCGAGAGCTTGATTGAGATTCTTCCTGATCGTATCCTGAATGATATCGCCTTCTACTCCCGTGTGAATCACGTCGAGGCCTGGGTACTGGACCAGTGCTTGCTGTGTGCCAGACGTGGCATCAGTGAAGGAATCGACGAATGGTGAGTGGTGCCTTGGACTTACGCGCTCGATGAACCCGCGGAATGAGAGCCGGGAATCGTTTCGTATCTCATTGCAATATTCTTTCGGCAAAACAATACACGGACCGAATGAAGAAAGAATCTGGAAAGGGCGTCCTTCGGTCTAAAGATATCAGAAACGTCGTTTTGCATTTTAGTGTCAAGCCACCTGACGTACCACTCGGTCTCCCTCCTTCAAGATTTCAATCGCGTCTTCGTCCCATCTCGCACGGGTCTTTGTACCAAACCAATCCCCGGATAGCTTACCTATCAATGGAAAACCGGGGTATGGAGTGTCGTCGCGAATGAAGTACCGAAGAAGAGTGTACAGCGCCGTTGCGCCAAACATGTACAAGAGGGTGGTGCCGGCCATCACCATAATTTCAGGCCAGATGAAGGTTTGCGAGGATGCCATCTGAAGCTCTGCTAGATCTCTGTCGCTGAGACCAACGTCCGTGTCTGTCGAGAAGTATTGCAAATGGAGATGGAATTGCAAATTTATATGTTTGGAAGACAAGCAGCATGCATACTGATCCCATGGTACTTGATGTTGAACCCGTATAACCGCCAGCTACATGGAAGATGACCCTGGAACATTGTCCGCGCTCCATGCCAAATCGGCGGGATAGACGCACTGCGCAGTGGTCCGCAAATGCCTTACCTGTCCGCTTGAGATGGCTTGGGACAGATGGGGTTACAGGGATACTCGTAACATGGGATACGAATCCGACGGCATGGCAGTTCCGCGCGGGGAACGATACATGAACCTTGAGATGACTATTTGCCTTGCTTGATTGGTTGCAAGCTCGGGGTACCTGAGCAGGTCTGCCTTACGCTGTCGGCTTTGTAAGATCGTTGCGTTCCCGACGGGCACGGGAACAGTTCTTCGTCCGAACGACTCCCTGAGCGACAGTGCCTGGCACTGACTGTGAGAGAATAAATTAAATGAGTTCGGATGTTGTGAAATGTGTTGACATGTAACAAGCATTAACAAAACCCTCTTTTGGGAAGGCCCAGACTTCCATGCACTTTTTGTGTTTGGAATGGGGTGTAGGGGCTTAAGGGCAGACGTGTCTAAGGAGCCCAGGTACATCCATTCTAATATATACGACAAGAGTAATAAGCATCTCAGGGTAAGATGGAACCAAAGGAAGAGCTCATCGCAGAGTGGGGTATACGATATACGGGTGAGACTTATCTACAGCTAGTTATCCATATCGAATGCTTTACAAGGAATTGCGGAGCCAGCAAGTCTGCAGCAGTTATTAATTCAAGAAGCACGGGTGTTGTATACAAAGACTTAAGACTGAAATAGGGTCTCTGCTTGCTAGCCGGGTGGTTTACCATGCATATTGTGTATAAGAAACTGGCAGGTTGATGAGGACCTCAACATTTGGTGTGACAGGCCTGCTTTCAAAATTTACAGGTAACATCTGGCGCCAGTAGCCTTCCAATCCTCTGAAATTAGTATCCGTTCCGATTCCCGTCTCTTATGGGTCATGGTCTATTGCAGCGTGCAGCAAAGGGGTTTGTACTAGACCGTTCCGACTCGCCGACTGGGTAGCAATACCATCTGAGAATTCTAGCGACATGTCCCACAAGGCGCATAGGGCGCAGCATTCAAAGCATGGATTGCTTGGGGCAGTGCATGGAACTGAAGCATCCCGGCTGATATGAAGCTTAGCGAAATCTCGTTTTCGGGTTTGAAAGCCTCCGGCTGAGTGTTCACAACGCGAGCGACTTCACCGCAGATCTTACGGTTATTTCGGCGACTGAGATGGTGAAATCCTGAGGTGTGCTTCATCGGCAGAAATTGAAAACGTGAACTGCTGCCGATCACAGCGAATCTGCTAGTATGGATGCGCTTTTCTTGTCTCGGCTTGGATCGCCTGCTGTGATACAAAGCGACAGCTCCCCTATGGTGTACGTGTGCAGTAACTTGAAAGTAAACCCTGATATTTGCAGATAACAACTCAGCAAAACTGACATTGACAATTCATAGATGTGCACATTGCTTGCGGTTACCCAAGACTTTTGGAAGCAAAGACTTGCGCGAGAACTTCCTTACAGAAACACAGTTTTCAGCGGATCTGTTGTTGTTACATGTATTGTTTAACGCCGGTATGTCCTCGCATGAGGCAAAGGGCGAGTGGGGATGTAAAAATTGGGCAGGACATAGACTTGTGATGAGGATACACGCAATGATTGACATCGAGTCGCGTTCTTCAAAGGGGATTAGGTAATGCTGTAAACGAATGCTTACTTATAGGTTTGAGAAGGGATTCAATGACAAGATGCAGTGGTCGAAATAGAAAGAGAGAGACTTCGAACACAGATAATATCAAAGAAACCCGGATGATGTACCATCTCACAGAGTTTGACGCTGGCTGTCTCCGGATCTCGAGGGACAGCAAGGTGTCTATCAGTCTCGTTGTCTACAAACAAACCTTGAATGTTGCTGATTAAGGTGCTGTATTCCCAGACGTAGAACAGCGCAACGGAAACATACTTTAAATCACGAGTAGAACAGAAAAGTCTTCTCGTACAACACCTGTTTTTGGGGTCCCAAAGGCCTCATACCTCAGACCAAGCACTTACAATCCACGATTCGTTGTGTCATTTCAGAGTTCATGAACATGTTGACAGCAGTAGCGGCTCAGGAAATGGACGATTGAGTCGAACTTGCCTACTCTCACGTCTTTACACCTGGTCGCATCCCTGAACCTCCTTCCTTCCTCCGGAAGCAAAGAGGAAGGAAGTCCGACGGACCATGGGGTCCGGGTACTATGTCCTGGAAGGCAAGTAGTACCTGGAGCTCAGTTGAAAATGGAGGAAAGTTCGTCTTACAAGCTTGTAACAGAGGGAAAGGTCATTCGTGCTTGAGATATCTAAGGTAGGTAACATCAACTGACGCTTTCCGTTACTGATTCAATGGCACCCCACCGAGGTTGCCCAAAACTTGAATTTCCTTGCTTGAAAGGCAAGACTTACGGATCTCGAAACGAATTCAAGAACCAAAGAAAGTGCAACGGATCCCATGGACCTCGTCTGTCAGAGGGGTATTTGAGGCGACGCTCCCTCCCATGCTGGAGACCGAAAACTTCCCAAGAACACCAACCCCCACAACGCGCCATCAAAACAAAGCACACCTTTCTGCAGCCATATATCGAAGTATTCAAGAACCGGCCTTTCGCAGTATTGATTGCAGTAAGAGCTCATCGTCATTGAAGAAAGGATCATACTGACAATCTTACAGACATGGCCGACCAGACTCCCACCGTGTCTCTATTCCTTTATGATCACCTCGGTCAGAAGGAGAACATTTACCAGGCAGTTTATGGCTCCAGGAACCCGCCCGATGACGTCAGATCGAATCACCAGTTCAAGGCCGCCACGTACTTTGCCGAGAGTGATATGCTTGTTGGAAAGATATTCGGAGCTCTTCACAACCGGGAGGCGCGTGGAACCCCCGTTTACGGCAGAATGATAACCGGGCTGAAGCAAGGCGAGGTGCGCAAACTGTGGAGAGAACGTTACAAGCAGCGTGGATATGAAATTTTCGAGGTCGACGTTTACACCTTGTGCATGCACGGATCGGAAAAGATGTATGAGGCTTGGGTTTTCCTTCCTCTGGAGCCTCCTGAGCAGCCCCGGCATCAAGATGGATCGCCAAACATCACGGCAGCTGAGGGTCAGCAACAGTAAGCTTCTTTATCGACGGCTGCGCATCTTGATGGAATCCCCGACGTCACGGGAGTTGAGCGTCAACGGTAGAACTGTGGTGCATGGGAGTTGGTCTTTGGCAGACAACCGTCATGGAGGACATTCAGGGCGCTACACAATACAACGAAAACAACATCCGTGGACTTTCATGAAGGTTGAGGCCTCCTAATAGACTGGTACCACGAGCGTGCTCGTTTGGTGAGGGGGTCTTTGCGGAGGATCGCACGCCATCAAGAGCATCACTTTTAGACATGGCTTCGATACGCTTACAATAGTTACGAAGTTCAAAGTTTCCATCATTCGTTGCTTCGTTTCCAAGTGCCTTTTGACAATGATCCTCATTCCGATTCTCCTGTATCGTCTACAATTTCTACTTCTGTGATCTGCATGGTTGCTGAACTCACATATCCTCACCGTTGTCGTTGCTGCTGTCCCTTTTGTCGTCGTCGTTTATTCTACTAGTGTCTCTTTTGGTAATATCTCTGTAATGACGGGAGTCTTCCAGCCACTAAATTCCTCCGGCCGGTTCACTATCTTCCCCCGCGGACATGGGATAGCGACGGTTTGATGTTGCCAAGAACTGCGAGTCCGAACAAGCATGTTTGATTGGCGACTGTTGGGGCAGCTGCCGTCCTTTCTACAAGACCGCCGAGCTTGATGCAACGTCCGCTGCCGGCTTTTGCAGAGCGTAGAATAAGCAGCGAATGAGGCACGCCCATGCAAGGCCCAAATGTTCTGCGTGGTGTCGAAATGCTGGTACGGCTCAATAGTCTGGTCGAAGATCGACATCTCGGTTGACAGGGCCGCAACTTCAGTGCAACGTCAAACTCCCCCCGCACCTGTCGACGGAATACCTACGTTTCTTATAAGAACTACAGGACGCGTTTCCAAAGGATGACATGGACGTTTAGCCACTGAAAAAGTCGAGCTATGGCGAAAATAATTTCAATTGTGGCATTTCTAGCCCTCGGAGGGACTGCAAACTCCGAGGGACGCTGCAAGGTCTATCCAGGTGATATCGAATGGCCCTCCGACGAAGCCTGGGAGTCTCTGAATACACGTGTCGACAATCGCCTTCTCAAACCACGCCCTCAAGCTGCGGTATGCTACCCGGGCGCGGAGTACGACGCGGCTCGGTGCACAACGATATCGGCCAACTGGACCAACTCGTACATCCACCTCGACGATCCTATCGAGATGCTCTCCCCAGTGTACCAGGGCTTGACATGTCTTCCGCCCAATGTCTACGACTCCGGAAACTGTACGATGGGCGGCTTCCCATGGTACGTTATCAATGCGACGTCCCCCAAGCATGTCCAGGAAGGAGTCAGATTTGCCAAAGAGACGGGCATTCGGCTTGTGGTGAAGAACACGGGACACGATTTCTCAGGAAAGTCTGGTGGAGCAGAGTCCTTGAGTATCTGGACGCATTACTTGAAGGATGTCGAGTATATCGAAGAGATTGTCGATGATGTGGAGGGGTACTCCGGTCCTGCATTCAAGTGTGGGACTGGTGTACAGGCGTTCGAGATTTACGAGATTGCGCATCAACACGGGAAGGTCGTCGTTGGTGGCGAAGGACAGGTAAGCTCTTCTTCATGGAATGTGACCTTTGGTGTGGCTCTGACGATGGCAGACTGTCGGGGTGATGGGAGGTTATATCCAAGGCGGCGGCCACTCTCCCCTCAGCTCAATTTACGGCACCGGCGCAGATCAAGCGCTAGCTTTTGAAGTCGTCACAGCTGATGGTGAGTTTGTTACGGCGGATCACACGCAGAACTCGGACCTCTTCTGGGCACTCCGAGGAGGCGGTGGCTCAACATTTGGAGTTGCGACATCTGTTACCGTCAAAGCCTTTCCGGACATGCCAACTACCGCCTCAAGCTTCAAATTCTCGACAGGAGATGGGATAACGAACGAAAGCTTTTGGGCCGGGGTACGGAGCTACTTTGATCACTTCATCCACAACGCCGACAACGGAACATACGCGTATTTCGTCATGCTACCCAACAACCCCAGCCCGGGCAATTTCTTGTTCCAGATGACGCCGTTCTTTGCGCCTAACAAGACGTCAAGCGACGTGGAGACTCTGCTGGCCCCGTGGTTTACCGAACTCAGGGATCTGGGCATTAACTTTGACCCAAACATCACGGAATACGATTCTTTCTACCCCGCCTGGAAAGACTTCTTCCCACTAGAGGTGGTTGAAAAGGTTAACGTGCAGAGTGGTTCTCGTTTATGGCCACGAAGGAACTTTGCATCCGAAGAGCTGAAGCAAGCGACTTTCGACGCCATTCGCACTTCTCTCGAGACGAACCACGTCTTTGTCGGTTTCAACATCAAAGCTACCAGCCCAGACAACCCACACAACGCGGTCAACCCCGCTTGGCGCGAGAATATTCTCTTTGCCATTCAGTCAGTGCGCTGGTCTGTCAATGCCACTGCCGAGCAGATCCTCGAAGCCAGAAACGGGTTCACCTTTGGGGATATGCAGCGGTGGCGAGACGCCTCTCCGGGTGCCGGGTCGTACCTTGCGGAGTCGGATCGTATGGAGCCAAACTTCCAGCAGGCCTTCTATGGGGACGAGAAATATCCTAAACTTCTAGAGCTCAAGCGCAAATGGGATCCGGAAGACTTGTTCTACGCCGCGACGGCGGTTGGAAGCGAGTTCTGGGAGATAGAAACTGCGGACGGGCTTCCTCATGAAAACGGCAGACTGTGCCGCGTTGCTTAGGTGTACTTTCATAGATTACTATCAGCTTCTTAGTAAGGTTTGGATGGGAGGTGGATGGTGAGGCATAACCTTGGTAGCCTATGTCAAAACATTGAGCATTTTCGCGCGCTGTTGATAACGGAGATACCTCCATTGAGATCTTATTACAACGCAACTCCCCGGACTCTCATTGCTTTGCAAATGTTGCCAGCATCCCGGCTACGCAGACGAGGTCTTCTCAGCACCTTACGAAGGCCAGACATTTTCAGAGCGACTCCCGCTTTCGGTAGCAAACAACCGCCATGATGGGCGCGAACGCGGCGGTCTTCGACATTCTTACTGGAGAACCCTTGAATAACTCATTGGACGAATGGGGTCAAGAGCAGCGTTTTCAGGCACATCTCAACGTCAAGACACCTTCCCCATGGAGCGCCTACTGTTACATAATTTCCGTATATCTTGTTGGTCTCATGTTTTTCTCGATTGCTCTCAACTGCAAAGAGAAACACCGTGCGACGTTCATCGTTGGGTTCTGCGCCATCGGTGTTGAGATCATACGGTCCTGCAGCGGCCTGGACATCAACTACACACTGAAGGATACGATCATCAAGACCATTACCATCCAGTGCTCGGGCTCGGTTGTAATGGTTTTGCGCGAGAAGTTCGTGCTTACCGAGAAACAAAAGCAACTTCCATGGGGACGACGGGCCATTGCGACATACAAGGCCTTGTGGAATGGACGCTTCGTCGGAACCACTCGTCCAGCTCCCATCTTCCACCTCCTCGAGGAACAGGGTCAGCAAAATGCCCCGCCCGTCGTCATCGAGACATCAACCGAAAAGTCCAAAACTAAGCCCGAAAAGAGCAGAGAGAGAAGCGAAAGCACCGCAGCTTCGAATAAACCAATGCCGACTGCGGACTTGTTAGGGGCACCGATGGACCGAGGAATCATGCTGCGAGCTTGGAATCTCGCCTGCAGGTATGCCTTCAAGATATGGTACAGCGCTCGACTCCGATTCATATTGAAGAGCGTTGCGCATCTCGTTATCATCGTCATGATAGAAGACCTCAAGGATGTCATGGCCACGAGATATCTCGCATACAGCTGGAGAGACGTGGCAGACCACAAGCGCAGTATTGTCCGCCGCTACTTGAGGGGCGACCCAGTTGATCTTCGAGAGGTGGTGATACGCGCCTTCTTCGCTTTCCAGGGCGTCTGGGGGGCTTACAACTGGTACAACCGCATCCACCTTCTCGCAGGACTTTTCTTCGTCGGCATTGGAGTCGACGAACCCGAGGAGTGGCCTCCGGTATTTGGAGACATTCGCCAGGCGTGGAGCGTCCGTCGCTACTGGAGCAAATACTTTGACCGCATCACATACCGCCCAGTCAACGGATTGGGAGAGATCTTCATGGAGTACGGCGGCTTCGGACAGCGTCCTTACCGCGGCAAGAAGCGCTGGGTCTTGAATGGCCTTGTCTTTGCCATTAGCGGGTTCTTCCATGCATTCAGCGACTATTTCGCTGGTGTTGAGTGTGGTTTCTGGTCGGAAGTTGGCTGGTGGGTGGGAAACTACTTCGCTATTGTGGGCGAGACAGTTTTCTTGTGGACTTTGCATACCTACTGCCCCCGATTTTACAATGCGATGAGCGGCATGGTTGGTAAGACGATAGGCTTTTCTTGGGCTTTCTTATGGCTGTGGTGGTCTGCTCCTAAGAACCAGTTTCCCTCTATCAGGTGTATGGAGCACTTGAGGTGAGATAGGTCCTCGGAAATACATGGAGGAAATGGACATGTTTACATACTTGTTGATGAAGACGACATGGTATTAAGTGTCGGTTCTTGGGTCACGTCACAAGGTTGGGAGCTTTTGTAGCGATTTAATTGGACCGCTGATCGATGTAATACTAGAGGCCTTTGAAAGATGAACTTCCTGATGAAGTGACAAGGTGCTCATCAATGGAGTGCGTCTACTCCAGCATTTGTGAGTATCGCCGCGGCGAAATTGCGGGGCACCGCCGACATTCTTCTTCTCATCTCCCCGCGGAGAAATTTGATGGATTTCAAGGAATTTCGACTGATCGATTTGTGTTAAATATGTCTCTGGAATCACCTTGCCTAACCTTGAAATCATAGTCCTTGACAGCACAGTTTGCCATCATGTCGAAAGCGCTGGTCGATGTGGCCCAGGCCATCAAAGATCTCACCTTGGAGGAGAAGATCAGACTTCTTGCAGGAAAGGATACGTGGACTACGCATTCGATTGATAGACTGAACATACCATCCATCACGGTACGGTAACAATACCTACCCATAGTGGTCAATGTCGCTAATCGCAGTCAGACTTCCGACGGGCCCCATGGGGTCCGAGGCACTGCCTTCTTCAACGGTGTAAGCGATTCAACCCACGCACTTGAGGTTAGGTAGCTCACGATTGAAGCCCCCTGGATGTTTATTACCGTCAGCCACGGCAATGGGGGCGACGTTTGACGTCGAACTCATGCACTCTGTGGGCAAAATGCTCGCAACGGAGGCGAAGGAGAAGAAATGCCAAGTTATTCTTGCCCCAACGGTCTGTCTGCAGAGGTCGCCTCTCATAGGCCGAGGCTTTGAGGCCTTCGGCGAAGACCCAGTCCTCAGCGGAACATTGGCCTCAGCGTATATCAACGGCGTCCAGGAAAATGGCGTGGCTATTTGCATCAAGCATTTCGCAGCTCATGACCAATCGACTATGTCGATCGAGGATTCCATCCGAGTAACTGAGAGAACGTTGCGTGAGCTGCATTTCATGCCCTTCCAGATTGCTGTTAGGAAGGCGAACCCTTGGTCATTTATGACAGCCTACCACCGGATCAACGGCATCCATGCCAGCGAGAATCCCTGGCTGTTGGACGACATCCTGCGTCAAGAGTGGAAATGGGACGGCTTGGTCATGAGTGACTGGTTCGGAACTTATAGCACATCGGAGGCCGTGAATGCCGGCCTCGACCTTGAGATGCCGGGTCCAGCAAGATGGCGGGGTCAGTTATTGACGTGGGCTCTTCTTTGCCGCAAAGTCAAGGAGTCTACGATAGACGACCGAGTCCGGAACCTGCTGAACCTCATCAATAAGGTGCATCCAGCTTTGGAATACCTCCCCGACGAGAATCACGGTGATACAGAAGAGAAACGCCAAATCTGTCGCAAAGTCGCGAGCGATTCCATCGTTCTTTTGAAGAATGAGAGGGAAGTTCTTCCTCTGGACGCATCTTCGAACAAGACGCTTGGTCTCATAGGACCTGCGGTTCGGTTGCCCGCAGTGAGTGGTGGAGGGTCTGCGGATCTCACCCCATACTATGTGAGCACGCCGCTTGACGCCATCACCGAAGTCGTCGGAAATGCATTGGTGAAGACAGCGGTTGGTTGTTATGGTACGTGATACAGATATCGTTCTTTCATGCGCTCACACGCGGCAGGTCACCTGTTCACGCCTCTTCTCTCATCCGATGTCAGTATTCCGGGCACGCATCAGCCTGGATACATCTTAAACTGGTTCCGCGAGAACTTTGAGGAGCACCCAGGAGCGAAACCATTGCACACCACGACCACGACTCAAGCTCAGATGTACTTCGCAGACAGCCTACCGGAAACTGTTCCTGGAGAATATTGGCTCCGGGTAATGACAGTATACACCGCTCCGAAGACGATGACCATCCAGGTCGGGCTTTGTGTTATTGGGAAGGGAAAGCTATATGTCAACGGGAAGCAGGTGATTGATGTGTTCACCAGCCAGCCTAAGAAGACTCTTCAGACGCCAATGTTCAACCAGGCTAGCATGGAAGTCGTTGCGGATGTCGAAGTTGAGGCGGGGAAGCAGTACCTTCTTTCCGTCTTGCTGAGAAATGAAGCTGCCATCCCTGGAGTTGGTGCTCTCAGCGCTGGTGGTTTGAGAATCGGGTGCTGCGAGAAGATTGACCCAGCGAAGGCTTTGAATGATGCCGTGCAGCTGGCCAAAGATGTCGACATCCCCATCGTCATAGCCGGGCTGAACGCAGACTATGAAAGCGAGGCGGTGGATCGAAAGTCGCTTCAGTTACCACCAGGAGTCGACGGCCTCATCCAGCGAGTCGTCGAGGCAAACCCAAATACAGTAGGTGACTGGAAGTACCAGCATATGAACGAGCTAATGCTTTATAAGGTAGTGGTGACACAGTCGGGATGTCCTATTGCCATGCCGTGGATCCAGAAGGCCGCGACGGTGCTCCATGCGTGGTTTGGCGGTCAAGAGACTGGTAACGCCATTGCCGATGTTCTCTTTGGCAAGGTGAACCCGAATGGTCGTCTTCCAGTCACGTTCCCGGCCAGGTTGGAAGATACGCCGGCGTTCTTGACTTTCGGAAAGGGGCAACGGGATATTATGTACGGTGAAGGCGTTTTCATTGGTCACCGTTACTATGAAAAGGTGAAGACCCGGCCTCTCTTCTACTTCGGATACGGCTTGTCGTACACGAATTTCGAATACTCAAATCTGTGCATGCCCAAGACAGTTAGATTGGACGATGCCAGCGCGAAGACCTTCGGTGTCTTTGTCGATGTTCGCAACTCGGGCTCGAGGGATGGGTACGAGGTTGTGCAAGTCTATGTCCACGACGTGGAAGTGGCGTTTGATCGTCCCCGGAAAGAACTGAAGGGGTTTGCAAAGGTCTGGATTGAAGCAGGCGATGTGAAAACCGTTCGGTTGACCCTCGATAAGTATGCCCTGTCATACTGGAATGAGGAATTGGAGCATTGGCTCGCCGAGCGAGGCGCCTTTCGAGTTATCATTTCACGCAGTGCTGATCCGGAAGACGAGATCCTGACTGCTGATTTTGAGCTTGAAGAGAATGTCAGCTGGAAGGGGATTTGAAGTATCTGAATGTCAGAAATGTCTCACTGACGTATTCAAGATAGCCAATTTCAACAAAATGTAAATCTTGACGGAACAGATGTTGGCAAGTGAGATAACTCGTACATATGCATGGCATAATTAATGCATGGGGGAGAGACTAGATTTATGCAGCATGCCCCTCTAGTTGCTTACACTTTATAAGTGACTAGGCATATTCCCCAACCGCCCCACCTTCGAGATTCTCCGTGGCGAAATTACCTCACTCTTCCTGCATCATGCGTGTCTTACTTCAAGAGCACTGAAGTTCTGCAATGCCAGCCACCGGTTCCACGTTATCCAAGCGCGCTTGCGATTCTTGCAGGCAACGTAAAGTCAAAGTAAGAGAAGCTTGATCTCTGAAGCTCAGCCATTGCTTTTATGCGTATTGAGGTTCTCTCTCCTCGACAGTGATCTTCGTTCGCTGACGCTGAACAGTGTGATGCCACTCAGCCATGTGCAAATTGCAGCATTTCCAATCTGGATTGCACCTTCAAGGTCGTCCCTCGCAAAAGAGGCCCGAAAACACCGCGAGACAGAGCTCATGAGCCAGCGGCCTCGAGGCCTCGCATGTCTTGTTCCCCCGAGAGGAGCTATGAGACCAACGATCTAAGTACGCCAGCGCCAGCGGCATCCGGTCTATTTGAAGAGACATCGAGAACATCCGAGGCCTACTCCTTGTTGAATCCTACAAACTCAGCATCTGGAACTCGACAAGCTCTCTTCCTTGCAATCTCGAAGAATCTGCCATCTCCCACTATTCGACAATTGGTCGACGAATGCATTTCACTTTACGTATTGCACATGTTTCCAGTGTGCCCCGTGTGCCATGTGCCAACACTCCGAGCCATGGCTGCCGTGTACTTTCCAGTACATGCTTCCATGTCCCATAATGTGACTGATGAAGCATTCGACTCTGGTCCGGATAAAGACAGAGTCGCTGCTATGAGACCTTTCACACTGCTCACTGCGGTGTGCGCTGCTATTGCGTCTATCTACCCGCAGTCTATCTTGCCATACGGAGACGCTATTGCAACACCGTTCTTGCAGGCCTCCAGGAGTATGCTGAAACTCTATGAAGACTACGACACCCAATATCCCGATTACTCTTCATTGGCAATACGTCTTCTGCAATCTGCCGCGTTACAACACTCAGCTGGCAAGACTCCGCTGGCCTGGCATGTGCTAAGCCAGGGAGGCCTCTTGGCACAACATCTTCGACTCCATAGAGAGGAAACGATCTTGCAATATTCTCCTCTTGAGGCCACCCTTCTCCGAAACAACTTCTGGATGCTGTATGTTTGTGACAAGTCAGCTATTGCTTTAGCTAATCGGCACGTTACACTACATGAGCCCCTGTTCGACTCGACAATGAATATACAAGAAAAAAGTCAGACAAGAGTGTCCCTTTTAGACCCGAGCATGAGACATGTGCCTGAGTCTTTTGAGAACACCATCATGGAAGGTTTCCATCTGATTCAGCGTTGCTGGACATCCGCAGGAAACCTTCTCCTATTCATCAGATCAAAGAGCCAGAACACTGCACTCAACAACTTGACAGCCCCCTCAACGACAGAAATAGAGAAGGCAACCATGACGAAGATGTACATCGTCGTCTCCACTCTTCTGGATGACCTGCCTCTGTGGCTTCAATCTCCAGATCTGGTCGAACTGGATCCCAATTACGACGTGGCGTTCCAGAGATCTTGTTTCTGGACGCAGAAGTCGCGCATGATTGCCATGTTTCATAGCGTGAGAATCATGGTTCTCCGCCAGTGCATCGAACATGGCCTCACAACGCTCATCGGTCTTAACAATGACCAATTGACGCTGGCTATGGAGCAGACAAATATTGCCCGCGATGTCGTCCACAGCCTGCAGAGCGTTCCTTTCCAGTACATTCAGACTAACGGGGAGCCCGGGGTAAGTCTTCTTCAGTCAGAAGATGCTGTCTAGTTCACTAACGTGATAAAAACAAGATCGAACTGATGCGTGTTGTGGGAAGCATCTTGCTTGAGCTATCACAGAAAGTCGAAAACGACGTGATCCGAAGCCGGGCCAGCTCCCTCCTGTCATCCCTACTTGACATTCTCGCGAGACTCGACTCAAAGGCGTCCGAAGAACTGATTAATCAACAAAACTGATATCGATTCGCGTCTGTCAGTACAAATTCGACATGAATTACTGGCCATGGGAAGCGGCGTGGTTGACGCCCAATCCGATTCCCCCGCATTTCGACGCCAGCGTGCCCGCCTGACACCATTAGCACACCGTTTCGCCCGAGAATCATCACTTGCATTAGTCTGGCGCTAACATCGAACCACCTGCCACTCGCCAAGAGCGGCTTCAGTTAATTTATCTTGAGATCCTTCGACGGAGCAACAGGATTCGCTTCATCGAGCCTACTGAAAGGTGCCCGACATACTGTCATATCTCATCATTGATATCATGTCAGTTATAAGATCGGGCCTTGCTTGTCAAGCTTTCTGCCGATGATCGCGCGGCTCGTTCTTGGCTCACACCCAGCGGCTCGTCAGTGTCGTCTTCGGCTCTAGTCTCTTAGCCATGCAGTATGTGTGCCACCCCAATACCCCAACTTTTGATGTTATCCGGCCGGTTACTCGACGCTCATGACAGACTGGCCGAGAAGAAGCCACGCGAATCTTGGCAATGAAGTCCAGATCTAGCACTACCGACACCCTAATACGCTGCAAAGTCTTAGTCGCCGGTAGCTGCATGTGAACTCATCCGGCTCGTACCGCCATTCTCCGATGGCCTGCCTGCCTACTAACAACGGCCATTACGGTCACATTTCACCGGCTGACAATCTAATCCCCTCACATCCCTCTGTTCAGCTGAAAAGTATCGTGCAGTCGTCATTTTACTTCGTTTTGAGGGAATTCAGTCGTCTTTCGCACACAGGGGTGTTTGAGTTTCAATATGGCGAAGAATCTTCAAAAGCTGCCCGCATATCTCACCCGTCTTTTCAGTTTGGCAGGCAGAACCGCTGTCGTCACGGGAGGTAGCTCAGGCATCGGCAAGGAAATCGCCCTCGCGCTGGGTCAGTCTGGGGCAAAGGTCATACTCATCGCTCGCCGCGACTCACCGCTCGCGTCAACGGTCGAACAACTCAAACAACTCGGTGTACCTGCGGCGTCGATATCAGCAGATCTCGCGCATCTAGCAGATCTCAACCACGCCATTTCCCGAATCAAGACTGCGTATGGCGTGCCAGACATCCTCGTCAACGCAGCCGGGGTCTCTCATCGCCCTCCCATGTCACACATCACGCAAGGAGAATGGGACTTCACGATCGCCGCAAATCTTACCGCGCCGTTCGCTCTGGGGCAGGCTTTTGGTCCAGGAATGGCAAAGAGAGGAAGCGGGCGCATTATTAACGTCGTGAGTCAACAGGCGTTCCGCGCGTTCGGGAACAGTGGGGCGTACGGCGCCGCGAAAGGAGGGTTGGTCGCGCTCACGAGGTCGCAGGCGGAGGCCTGGTCACGGGGTGGGGTTCTCTGCAATGCTATCGCGCCGGGGGTTGTGGAGACGTCCATGACGGCGGAGGTTCTTGCGGATCCGGAGAAGGCGGAAGCTCATGCGGCGAGGACTATGATCGGACGGAACGGCGTGGCCGAGGACTTTGCGGGTGTTGCGGTTTGGCTGGCGAGTGATGCTAGCGCATCGGTGACGGGACAGACAATCTTTGTTGATGGAGGATACTCGGCCACTTGAAAGACGCTGTATAGCGATTGGATTCATTGCACTGTCCTTACTTGTCTGTTTTACTCAGCATCGTCGGAGTTATGGGTTATGTTTGGGTATTGTTATTGAGAAACGACGATGAGTCACTACAAAACGGGCAGTACATAGTAGTTTTGTAACCTCGATACAACAGAAAGAATGGGGAAATCGAACAACTTCAACAGCTTCTGAAGGAAAGGTTGATCTAGACCTTTTCTCTCAAGAAACTACTTGAGGTCCAGTCGCGCCAGTTGATAATGTTCATTCATTTCGAGACAATGAAGAACCCGCCTTCATGGTTTGGCCCAAACGCTGTTTTAGCTGACTCAACACCTCGAAGTACCGACTCGTCCATATCCGGGGCCAGATGCAATTTATTACTATTTTCGAACAGTTTGTCTAGTCCGTTTGGAAGCCGAAAAGAATCAAGCTGCATCGAAGTAGCATTGAAGCAAAGCGAGAATTTACTTCGTGGCATTGGCTTGATGTACCAGCTTGCCTCAGAAGAACTAGGAAGCCTTGGGGCTGTTAGCTATCGAATACACCGGAAAGAGTTCTCTACTCACATGATGCAAGGTGAAGAATGAGGTGCAGATACGAGCAATGAGCCACTGTCCTTGGGGCTCAAACTGATTAGCTCAAAGGCATATGAACCGCTAGGTACTGGTTTATCAATCGCAGAGATAGATCTCAATGGCCAAGGGTGTTGTTCGTCTTCCTCGGACGATAGTTTCAAGACGTGGACTTCGAGTTCCCAGTCGAAACGAGGTGTGAGCCGACTGTTGTCTTCAGTGTGAAGGTCAACCATCGCCAGACCATTAGGATTCCTCATCACGCCTTTCACAAGGCTGATGACTTCAGAACCAACAACTTCGTCGAAAATCTGTTCTTGAAGAACGAAGTTACTCTGAAGACACTCGATCGTGTCGTCTGCCTCCGCGAAATGAACTCTGGGCCAGTTTCTTGCCATCTTGAGCATCAATAGCCCTTTGGCCTGCGCAATCCAATAATGCATGGTGAAGACCTTCATCTTGCAGTAAAAGGAGAGGAAATCAGTGGATTCCTCCAAGGCCACCTCGCGGGCGACTTTCAAAAGGGAGCCCTTGTCTTGGGACAGGAGGATGGAGTGGACGTCTCTCAGGCAATCCTGGATTCCTCCGACGTGGACACATACACATGAGTGCAATGCCGCTTCAAGGCGAGTCTGGCTGTATGACGGTGCCTTAGTCCACTCCACGCGCAGCCGTGTCGTTTGCTCCAGAAGGCAGCTCTCGAGTTCGAAACAGACTACTTCATAGCGCGCGGAAACTTTGTTAAGGTATTCCGTAAGCCGAGGTGATCGTAGGTTGAGGAGCTGACTGCTAAGTTGGCTGGATAGGGTTTGTATCGAAGACTCGATTTGACTTATTTGCTCGATGTTGTCCTTGATGCTGTCTTGCAGGCGTGCTCTTTCGTGATTTTCGTCAGCAAGAATTGGCTCGCTGTTTTCTAGAAGTAGCCCTGTGACCCCTTCAGCGAGTAGATCGCCTAGGAAGACGAGATACTCAACTGATAGACTGACGAGGGCCATTGGGATTCGGGAAAGGTGCGTGTCTCGCTCTCCGCCAAATGTTGCGCTGCGTTGTGATATGATGGGTGAACGTTTCGTCTCTGAATTGCATGCAAGCTCTCTTATCTACAGATGTTGCTCTCCTCGAAGCATCGAATTCCCAGCGTGAGACAGCTGCGACACCAACGCATACGGGTGTCAGAGGGCTCAGCGATTGACACCAAGAATTTCCCAAAGAGGGAGCTGTTTTGCTCGTCAAGTGAGACAGTAGTTGCAACCAACGTGGCCTGAGATTTAAGAGGAAACGTGCAAAGAGACGTGCATATTGAGGATTCTTATGTCCCAATTTGGTGTTGTCGTAGATACCTTAGATGCCATTTGATCTCTCAAATGCTGCCAAGCCTTTTTGTCTGCGACAGATTTCATTCCTGACGACGGATGAATAAGCCACATTGCAAGTCGGTTACCGTGACATCAAGTGTCAGCTGAACAACTCAACATTGACGAGATTCTTGGATCTGCGCGATGCATTCTGAGTCTGTCCTTGGAACCAGCGAAGACCACGATCTTTCGTCAAGAAGAGACTGTTCTCTTGACATCTTCATTGGACCTGCGAAATGGTTGCCGAATCCGTGATCAGCTCACTCATTTCGATAGGCTAGTAGTGCACTTTACGTCTACTCGGCGAATTATTCCCCGCACATAGGCGACTCCTCTGCTTTACTTCGTCGGATTGGACGAAATTCTCTTCTGATGCCGAGGAAGGCAAGGCATAATGGAGGCTATCGTTAAACCAAACCATCAACATGGAAAGGGAACTTCCCGACCCTTCGAAGGATTGGATAAGTTGCCGATACTGTTCCTTTCTCGAAGTGTTTGTAGCGTTTCTCGAACTCCGGCAACCGAAAGGGGTGTGTGCGCCAAGCATCGGCCAATGAGTAGTCTTTCAAGGAAAGTATCTTGGCGTAGCCATCGGAACATGCACACGGATAACAGCCTCCTGAAACTGTGGGAAGTTTCTAACTTACGCCTACGGCCCGTGAGGGGGGGTCGGGACGCAAGGTACGGCGCGGCTTTGCCGCGCTCAAGTGGGGAGCCGGCCTCCATGTCTCTCGCTTCTCGGAGGCAAAGCAAGTTACCTTTCATCCCATCCGGCTCAGACACGGAGCCCCGCTTTGGCCGATGACCGCTTACAGATTCCGGGATATTGTGGACATCGGCATTGCAGGTAATGTCTCCTGTATAAAACGAGTTGGCATTGCCAATGATTTAACATATGCGTGGTTGTTTTCAGTATTCAGTATTCAGTTCTACCAGCTTCGAAAACTATCTCCTAGCTGAACTACCTACCAATTTAAAGCCATGGCGATCACTCCAGACGAGCTTCCGGGGCTTGTGTCCCAATTGTCCGCTCTGGTCAACTCCCCTCGCCAAGGCGGGCCGACGCTAGAAATGGAGCGTATCGCGGAGAAAATCCTATATGCTACTAGGCCTTTACCATCCGATCCCATGCACCGAATGTTTCCATACGTGGATCTTGTGCTTATTCGGCTTTTCATTGACTGGAAGGTCTTTGAGACGATCCCTCTTGACGGAGCCATATCTTACGCCCAGCTGGCCAAGGCAGTGGACGCAGATGAGTCAATTCTCAGTACAGAAGCCTCCGAATACCAATAATATTAGAGGGCTCACAGTTTTCAGGGCGATATGCATCGTTTCTCGTCTCCCGTCACATCCTCGTCCAAGAAGATGGGGATCGGATAGCGCATACAGACGTTTCGAAGCTGTATCTTCCTGGCCGACAAGAATTCAACCTGTTCACGTTCTAGTAAGTCTGATTCAAGATCCACTGCTGACAGAAAGTAATTTGCTCACTCCATCTCGTCAGCTACGATGAGATGTTTCTAAGTTGTGTGAAGAAACCGGAGTACTATGCTCATTACGGTCGCCGTGAGCCAGTCACACAGAATCATACACCATACTCGTTTGCACATGGTCACCCAGAGAAGACTCTCTGGGAAATCGCTCACAGTAGACCCGAGCGGCTCAAGCGTGTCATGGAGGCCATGGACACTGTCCAACATGGCCCTATGATTGCGAGGACGTACGACTTCAGCTGGCTGCGAGAGAAGCTCACAGATCCGCAGCACCAGGACAGAATTGCCTTCGTCGACGTCGGTGGCGGCAAGGGACACATGATCAAGGATGTCATGAGAGGCAATCCCTTCATGCCTGCCAACCGCATGGCCCTGGAGGATAGAGACGAGGTGATGAAGGAGGTTGCGATCAACCGAGAACCCGAGCTTGAGGGCGTGAAACTGCAAAGCCATGACTTTCACAAGGAGCAACCCATCAAAAGTGAGCATTCACTCACTGTTCTCAACTTGCTTAGACTGATGCAGCTTACAGATGCGTTCATCTACTTTATCTGCCGTTGTCTCCACAACTACAGCGACGAGGTGTCTGGCAAGATGCTGACTCATATCAGCAACGCCATGGCCCCGGACAGCAGAGTTGTTATTGCTGAGATGGTGATGGAAGATCCTCCGGAGCCATTGCAGGCTATGTATGACTTCACCATGATTGACATCGGCGGCAAGGAAAGGACGGCGAAGGGATGGAGTGATCTTGCGGCGAGCGCTGGTCTTAAAGTGTCTAAGATTTTTGGGTCGAGCAACGAGATGAAGATTGTTGAGTGCGTCAAGATTTGAGTCACGGTAGGAAGTTGGAACAGCTCTAGAAGTTTGGTGCTGTTTCGAGAGTGTCATCCGCGGATGCAAGCGCGTGTTTCATCTGCACAGCTTCAACATAGGTCAAGTAGCTGTCAACCATAAACTCATAGTTGACATAACGTCGATTCATGCCTGCAGAGTTGACACCTCTCGTTGACTCGCAGGGCGGGAGCAGTTCGTGACCGATGACCGCCATCACCGCTCAGGTTGATCATCTCTCGGGTTGGCCCCTCGGCAAAAGCGGGGACGCTATGGCCGGAAGAGGAAGGTGCTCTCAATCAGTTCCCCGCCGAAGCCGGAGTCCCCGCGATAGCTGTGGGTCGCCGTATCGGCACTTTCTGGAGTCACGAGTGTTTCTCAAGACAAATGCGCTTTGCTGTGCCCCAATTGTCCAATGGGGATTCACGATTACACGTTTCTCAAACATCCTTGTCCATATCTCGCTGAAATTACAATTTCCCCACGCTTGATAAGCTGTGGACCGCGGACGATCACATCAATCCCCGAAGTCGTGAGTGACCGGACCGGTTCGTCGCTGGTGAACCCAGGTGAACCTACCTGGCGAACCTTGTCCACGAATGGGTTTCATGGTTCGTTAAGAGAGACCGAACCAACCATCTTTCAACCCTTCACTCGGTGAACCAGGATGGACAAATGTGCCAACGTCGCATTCCGCGATAGGGAAAGGACGTCGGCCGCTAGTGATCTTCACCTGCAGCATGCCAGATTGAAGCTCCTCCCAGTTTGTTGGGTCCATTTCTGTCGTGTTGTGGGCGCAATTGACATCCATGGTTGCGCCATCCCGGCCTCCCTCATAATAAAGCTTGGCTGCACCTGCCGATCTCTTCTTGCTTCCCCTTCAGCTACCCTACCCAGCTGCTCTTTCTCGGCTACCGGTGTAGAGCTGTGATTGCCGTGCCTCACGCAGGTTAATTCCTTCGTCGACAAGTTCAAATCGGCCATCCAAAGCTCAAAGGCTCGAGCACCGCCGCCATGAAGTCCCTCCCGATCACTGCCGGTGTCACTCAGCTGCTTCTCGGCCTGCTGCAGCCTGCTCTTGCGGCCCCGAGCCATGGACCTCCGAAGCTGGGCGCCGTCGCTTCCGAGACCGATATTTGCAGTGAGATTGGTACGGATCTGCTGAAGAAGGGCGGAAATGCGGCCGATGCCATGGTCGGCACCGTCTTCTGCGTGGGCACCGTCGGCATGTACCACAGCGGCATTGCTGGAGGTGGCTTCATGCTCGTCAGGTCCAGCAACGGAACGTACGAGTTTATCGACTTTCGAGAGACTGCCCCCGCAGCCGCGTTCGAGGACATGTACGCCAACAACACGGCCGCGAGTATGTACGGCGGTCTGGCAAGGTGAGTTCAGGCGATGGCGCATTGTACTTCGGCTGGGGCGCTAACATCTTGCAGTGGTGTCCCGGGTGAGCTTCGCGGCATGGAGTACTTGCACAAGAAGTATGGCCGTCTCCCGTGGGCCGATCTCGTCGCTCCGTCAATCAAGATCGCCCGCTTCGGCTTCAGGGTCAACGAGGACCTCGTCAAATACATGAACTCTGTTACTCCGAACGGCAACTTCCTGACCGATGATCCTTCTTGGGCCATTGACTTTGCGCCCCACGGCTACAGAGTTAGGCTGAACGAGACGATGACCCGCAAGCGATACGCCGACACTCTCGAAACGATTGCCAACGAAGGTGCCGACGCCTTCTACACCGGTGCCATCGCCAACGCGACGATTGCCGCTCTTCAGAAGTCCAACGGCACGATGACACTTGAAGATTTTAAGAACTACACAGTTGCCATCAGAGAGCCGGCGCATATCACGTACAGGGGACACAAGCTCACTGCCTGCAATGCGCCTTCCGGTGGCATCGTGGCCCTCAGCGCTCTGAACGCTGTCAGCGGCTACGAGGACTTCGGAGATCCTGCTGCTCGTAACCTTACGGTTCACAGGCTCGACGAGGCCATTCGCTTCGCCTATGGCCAGCGTTCGAAGCTCGGCGACCCGCTCTTCGTCGACGGTCTGCCCGAGTACACCAAGAACATGATCTCCGCCGAGACTGGTGCTGAGATCCGCTCTAAGATCTCCGACTTCCGCACACAGAATGTCTCCTGGTACAACCCTGAGGGTCTTGAATCGCTTGAGACGCCTGGAACGTCCCACATTGCTACCGCCGATGCTAGCGGTCTGGCCATCTCCCTTACTACTACGGTCAACCTACTTTTCGGATCCCAAGTTATGGTTCCCGAGACCGGTGTCATCATGAACAACGAGATGAATGACTTCTCCATTCCTGGCTCTAGCAACGCCTTCGGTTACGTTCCAAGCCCAGCCAACTACATCCGACCCGGCAAGCGGCCTCTGTCATCAATTTCACCAATCATTGTGGAGAAGCCCGACGGAAAGCTGTACTTCGTCATTGGCGCTGCTGGTGGAAGTCGTATTATTACTTCAACCATTCAGAACGTACACAATGTCCTCGACAGGAACTTGACTGCGCCCGAGGCACTGGCCGAGCCCCGTCTCCATGACCAGCTCAGTCCAAACATCATCAACGTCGAGTATGCTTACGACAACAGCACCATCAGATACCTCCAGTCACTGGGTCACAATGTCACTTGGGTTGCGCCTGGTAGTAGCTCGGCGCAAGGCGTGCGGTTGCTGTCGAACGGTACCTTTGAAGCAGCTGGTGAGCCTAGACAGAAGAACTCTGGTGGTTACGCTGTTTAGAGTACCGAACCTAAATAATCAGTAACTTAATAGTATTTTAGTAGTATAGAGTGGGCGCGATCCGTTGCCCTTACGAATGATGTCAGGCTCTCAAGGTTCCATGTTGTCCATACACACCGAGGCTCTAAGTTTTCCACATTGCTTGGGCTATTTACTTGCCAAATTTTCTATTTGAGAACTTTTCTTTTTCTACCTAGGGGCTTTCCATGATAACAAAGCAGCGCAATTCCTCAACATTCTCGGTGTATCTCCCGCGAAACCCTCGACTATCAGAAGCATTTTCGTAAGCCACACAGCGATTATGGATGAGTTCATCATCCGCGCAGCTGCGCTCTACCTCGGCCTTTTCGTCATCATCCGGACATCTGCCCGCAAGAAGTCAACAACTCCCGGTGGTCTCAAAGTCCAGGCGCGACAGCCCTCTGTATGGGAAGCCAACTTTGAGCAGAACTTGCGACGCAGTCGGATTCTGCAGTGTCCCGATGAGATCCTCCTCTGCATCATGCAAGCCGCAAAACCAGCCGATCTTTACATGCTTCGCCAGGCATCCTTCACCTTCTGGCGCCTGTACCGAGACAAGACATTTGAACATTACCATCGCTTCGAGAGAAGACCTCTGCCTTTAGGCAATGAGAAATCCAAATCCTTCGAAAGCGATGCTGAGACTGTCCAGCGCGCTAAAGAAACCGGATTTTGTGCCGCATGCCTGGATACGAGAGTGTCTTCTGGTTTCAAGAAGCGAATGGACGAACTCACCAGCAACGACGAACAATACGCCTTATACTGCCGGCACTGTAACACTCAGCATCCCAGAGTGTTGTTCTCTTTACAACAGCGCGATGCCAACTTACGACAGTGTATTGCCGCTACGGGACTCATTCGACTCTGTCCTCATCAGAATGTTTCATTACCCTCAGTTTGCGCATGGATTATGCGTGCGCGGGGCGAAACCAAAGAGAGGCTGGACTATGGAATGTGTATCTTCGCGCGATGCACCGCGTGCGAAAATCACGCGATGAAGAACATGCTGAAATCATGGACCTTGGAAAATATCACGCCTCCGACAATTTCCGTCCTCAAATTTTATAGTTCGAACGGCAGCCACGACTATAGAATCCGGCTCGATTGGGTCCTGCCGATCTTTACAGTCGCGGAGGGCCAAGCCGTCACGCGAGAGTTTATGTATCGAAAGATGTTGGAGTTCCAACAGCGGTTTCCCGACATGCTTTGTCCGCATTACAACTTGAAACCGGACTTGGTTTTCGGTCCATTTGATCCAGAGAAGTGTTCTTGTCTTGGCGAAGACAGTCGGGTCGGTACATGTAATGCGGCGCCTCAGAGTCAACAGCAGGGATGGAATTCTCGAAACCCTCCACGCTGCAGAGAAGGCAAAAGGCTGGCTGACTACAATCATTTTATGCCACAGTACTGGCAAGGGTCTCACCAAGTGTCTTGCAAAGGATGCGAAAGTACATATCGTTGGTTGAGATATGGTAGTCAGGTCTTCCTCTCTCGGGTGTCCTCAGGGACGTTGGTCAAAGGTTGTTCCGACGGTCCTGATACAATAAACATAAAACAGGTGCAGGCGTGGCTTGAACCTACTTCTTATGAGGCGAGTTCAGATGTTGATACCAAGAATCTCATCTGGTGCGAAGACCAAGCATGTAGGAACGGGAGAGGTTGGACGGAATACGCAAAGCATCAAATCTCAGCGTTAAATGAGAGATTTCCTCCCTCAGAGAGTGCAAATACCACCCACAAGGCGTTCAAAGGTAAGACTCTGTGCAAGGCAAGTCGACCTCACTAAGTGTATAAAGCATGAAGATGGTAAATAAATGTAACAAAGTATCTCAATTTGACAGCGAAATTTATCCAACGCCTCGATTCAAACGCTGTGCCCTGACTAGCTACATGTTGACCTCGCTTATAGCCCTCTTGGCCACTTAGATGTTGCACAAGAAGGAAGAGACATCATCGTTCTGGGTGCTGAACTGCGGGTTGCTTCGGATATCCTCCACTTTGCCAGTAGTGGCGATCTGTCCACCGCCGTTGCGGCATCCGGTGTCGCTTGAAAGGTGTTAGTCCTCAAGAATCATGATCTATCATCAGCGCTGACTTACTTGTAGAAGATGCAGTTGAAACCGTGAGCATCGAGAGAGCTGACCTTGTCGTTGAGGCGCCCGACATTTTGAACTGTTGAGAGTTAGTTATTGTAGAAAGTTACTGATGAACTCAAAACTAACCGCAGAAGCCAAAGTTGAAGTTGATGGTGTCGCAGTCGGCCATGCCCTTGTCACTGCAGAGGGTGACACTCTGGTTGATCTGGCGCTCTTCGACCTCCTTAGAAGAAGAGTCGACAGGAGCCGCGGAGACAGCGGCGGCAGCGAAGAGGGCAGCGACGATGATCTTTGAGAACATTTTAAAGAAGTTGGTGGTTGTAGTTGGTAGAAAGATGTAGAGTGAGTGAAGATATGAGAAAAGACTGGAAGAGCTGAGTGAGTGAGCTGTGTAAGACTGTAGTAGTTGTAGAGAAGACTGGAGCTTGATGAGGATGAGAAGTTCTTCTTTTTCGTGGAATTCTACTGGTCTTTATAGATGTGAGAAGCTCTCAAGCACGTTGACGCTTTTGCAACTATCTCCAACATGTAGGTCCAGATTATGGCCTCGAGGGGCGGAGTATTCACCAAGCATTGACAACGGAAAGATCCCAAGACGCCGATTAATCTATCATCATTCGCGCCTTGCGTTTCTCATAAAGACATTCAAAGGCCGAAGACAAGCACATGATCTGCTCAACAGTCGTCCCAAAAAACGCCCTACAGAGACTTAAGGTTAAGCTTAACCTCTTGGCAACTATACATCAGACTCCTATATGAAAATCGTTGTTGGTAAAATAGAGTTTGCGGTAAAGTAAAGTTCGGATGGGACGTCTCAATTATGACTCGGTCTCGCGTGTTATGCCATAGCTCTGGGAATCTGGCCCCCAGAGGGCTGTGCTTTGCGGCTCAGCCAAGCCTGGATCTCTCGGATCTGCCCCAGATCGGCAATCAACCGGCGGATTACCGACGCCCTACGGAGGGCGGATAGCTCCATTAGCTCCAGGCGGAAAATCCGCCTCGCATTCGTTTGGCATTGCTCTGAGATATTTCGGAGACTAACTTGTATGTCTGTCCTCACCACTGAAGTCCGGTCTGACTGAAGCAACAAAGTTCAGCAAGCCACGAGCCAAGCTCTTTACATGAGGTTGAAGTCAAACTTGCCTGATTCTATAGATGGAATCAATCTCTTTTCGTCTTGGTTTTGCAGATGCCGCTCATGAGGCCTCACTACCTGCCGAGTGCCACAAGCTCAAAGTGCCAAATGCTTCAAGAGGTTGATTGAAGAAGCAGTATAAGTACCAAAAATGATCGACTTCTTCTTTCGATTTCTCATCCATCACCCCCAACTATTCCTTCTTTAGCCATCACAGCTCAGAGCTCATCAACCATTCAGTCTTTTACCTACTTTTCACACTTACACTCCTTTTACTCAAATCAACTCATCGCAAACATGAAGTTCATCGCCATCACCACCGTCCTCCTCACCAGCCTCTTGTCCGCCACATCGGCCCTCGAGCCTGCTCCACCCACAAACAGCTTCCACGAGCGACGACAGGTTGCCGGAGGCATGGAGACTCAGAACCTGGTCGTAGCCGAAGGCATGCTCAACTCGGCACGCTCCGGCTCCGTCGGCAAGATCCGCCGCCGCCGTCTCCAGGAGGCCCAGGAGCGGAAGTGCGTCAAGTTCCCGTCGACCGACTGCGAGAAGTGCATGGACACACTGGTTTCGACTGCCATTTTTGAGGTCATGGGCTGCGGTGTTGCGGCGCTTGGTGTGGGCGCTGTTGGCGGAGGGGCCACGGCTGCCCTTGCCGCCATGGGCTTCTTGGCCTGCGACGGAGTGGCGTATAGCAGTTATGAGAAGGGTTTGATTGAGTGTAGGGCTTTTTAGATGGATATTCTGGAACGATTGGGCGGGTATACGTTAGAATATCTTCAAGGAGTTTCACTCAGTGCTTTTACTCAATGCGAATGAATCCGTCAAACTATTGAGAGCAAGTCTGCTACTGGACAATTAAACACTCTACTTTCTTGCTACTTGACTACTCGCTATGTATACTTTGAGCGCCCGGATATTCCCCTCCGTGTCGTACTGGAATCGAGGAGATGATTGGTTGGCCATCTGCACATCTTCCGGCCTTCCCATCAGATCTCACCGCGCAAGATTGCCTTAAGTGCACCTCTTCGAATCCCCGACCAATCAAAAGTTCTCACTGTATGTCTGAATGCCCAAGGCAGACTGCTCGATTAGTATTAATGCAGCAACTGTTGCATGTTTTTCTGGCGCGGCTCATCGAGACTCCTCACCCCTCTTCCTGTGTACTGCGTTGGCCAGTCAACAGAATACAACACACGCTTCAGCCTTCCACGTAGCAATTCTTCCAAGTTTCGCGCCGACAATAATCTTTTGTCATGGCGCTCCAAGTACCAAATGGACATGGGTCATCTGCTGGGTCTTCTATGCTCAAGTGAGTCGACGAACCTGCGCGCGCGCGCAGCGATGGGTATTATCGATAACTAACGAATCTGCTTTTACATTCAACGTAATATAGCCTCTGAAGCCTTCTGCGATGCCAGAGCGTATCTCGAAGAAAAGTTCAGAGACAAACCCAAGGAGTTGGCGTGGCTCAATTCCGCGACTTCCACCAGTCTTGAGGACATACTTAGCACTACAAGAGCTGCCGAGGCTAAGCACCGCGGAGATTCTCGAAGCTCCAGCCCGTTTATGAGCGGGTTGAACGGTCTGTCGAAAAGAATCAGGTTTTACGGGCAGGTCTTCGATACTCTGTCGCAACATCACCCCGAATATGTTTCCCTCGTCTGGGGGATGATGAAATTCATTCTCATGGTATCTTCTCAACCCATCGACCCTAAACCGCTTCAAGGACCATCTGTACATGTACTTACGACGTTCCAGGGTATCATCGAGTATGCCAACACTGTTGCGCAATTCTCCCAAGAGCTCTCGAATATTGCGGAAATATTATCCATTGTGAAAGTCAGCGCCGATCTCTACCAGACAGACCAGATGAAAGACGCTGTTGCCAATCTGTATGCACAAGTACTCCTTTTTCTGAGGAAGGCCACAAAGTGGTATACACTTCGCCGTGCCCGTCGAGTCCTTAGCACATTATGGACGCCATATGAGATCAAGTACAAGGCGATTGCTGAAGAAATCAAAGCTTGCGCGCTATCTATCAATCGAATCTCAGATATGGAGGAGAGAGTCGAACTAAGAGACGTCAACACGTTCTTGAGGATCGTGAGTGACAAATCAGAAGCGAGAGACAGCAAGACTTTGGCGATGCAGTGCGTCTTCGCAGACACGCAGTCGAAGCAGGCTGGAATTCTGAACGAGTTATTACAAAACCAAAAGCGTGAGAGAACTCTGTAGTCTTCAGGATGAGATGAAGATTTTGCTGACATGATTCATTCCGCAGAATTGAGCTTGTATATGGGGAGCTTACAATTGGATGTGAAAGACATCAAACTCGATATCAGAAGCATCCAGTCTGTTGTTCATGATTCCCATTTCCATGATATCCTACAGTCTATGAAGCCCCATACTACTCCAGAACATGCGCTTCTGAAGCAGCTGGAGGTTGCTAAGGGAGGATCAAAACGGAAGAATCAGGGCAAAGACTTGCCGAAGATCCTGAAGGTCTTTAAACACTGGATTTCGGAACCAGCATCACCTTTGCTGGTCTTAAGTCCACACGAGGCGGCTCATGATAGGGTCAAAGAGATTGCAACTGAGTTGGTTAGCAAGCTGGACGGTCGCTCACATCCAGTCCTGTGGTATCTGTCTACCACTGGCCGCAACACTGACCTGACGATACGTACGACCGATGTGCTCCGTTGTCTGTTGTTTCAATCGTTGAAACTGTGCCCGGAAGTTGTGGCATCCGACCCTGTCAACTTCAGCGTAGCGAAGCTGAGCGCACCTCATTCGGACGAACAATACTTGAATCTGTTTGGTCGCATGCTATTGCACCTAGCAAATTGTTTTGTTATCATAGAAGCTAGCGATGTGCTTGGGAGCGAGAATGATTTCTTGCACCTTATGGACATGCTTCAGAGGTTGAGCAGCTTCTTGATCCGCGAGAAAGCGCCCACTAAGTTACTTGTTGTTGCTTATGGCGGTACATCCAGCAGATTTTGCGTCAACCAATCTCATGGGAGGATTCTCAGCATCCAGAAGGAAGTCGTTGTCGTAAGAACGAGTCGTCCAGGAGTACATCACATCTTCCCTAATGATTTCCTGCGCTAGAGATAGATCGAAGGAGTCCTGGAATAGCTTTGAGCTCAATAGCTTGATTTGATGTTGGCTGTGAGAGATCAAATGCGTTGTGCTCGTGCATCATGCGTAACTCATAGCTACACTCAATACGTTTGCTTTTGAAATTCAGACATGGGCGACATGCTTGGCCCGGAATCATAAGGCAGCCGTGGTTCGCCTGCATATCCTGCCCACTTTCATGGAGGCAGCCAAAGCCCAGTCATCTGGCGAATCACGCGCGTCCGCGTAGCAACATGTTGGGTGAGAATACAGGCCCCTCTTCTAGACCTCCGCGTCAAAGAACACAACTCGCTGGGGCCATGACTAGAATTGTGACCGAAACATCCCCAACTTCACGTCATGTCTGCTGGAGTTCATTTTGTCTATCACGAGGTCGCAGAACACGAATTATGTGAGCATGGCACCTGTTTTCCTTGCCCTAATCATGGACACGATTCGACGCAATCGTCCAATCCTGGGACACAAATGAGGGAGTATGCTGTGATGGAATCACAAGTCACGGACCAACAGGCCGTCATGGTCGTCCACCAAGTGGAATGTGACCGCAAGATATTAACCTCAAATAGAGGTGAGTTTCCAGTCATTCCAGAAAAGCCTCTGGCATGCACTTACAGTCGGCACCCGCAGTCAACACTTTCGATGAAGCATTCAGGTCACGATTGCAACTTGCGTTGTATTATCCACCCTTGAATGAAGAGGGAAGATTCGACATCTGGACCAATTTTATTGCTCTACTCGAGGAAGAGCAGAGGCATCTAAATCCAAAAACCTGTGCTCCAAAGGACCTCGTCAACACAACTCAGCTATCGAGAAAGGCAAGCGTACTGGCAAAGGAGAGGCTCAACGGACGTGAGATTCGAAACGCGATCATCACAGCGCGGCAGTTGGCGCGATTCCGGGGGCAAGTAATGGAGTATGACCATATCAAGCTGACGATTGGAGTTGCGAAAGAGTTTGAGGAAAACAGGGAGTAAATAGTGTATCAAATTTATAGCGGTTAATCAGATGATTGCTTTTCCACTGAAGTTCTACACTCAAATTCCTCTATTCGTCAAGTACAGAATAATACCTTGACCTCCATTCGCATATACACAAAGAGGAGCTCCAGCGGAGTTGACTACCGACCATTCTTGACAGCTATTTGCGTGGCAGCACAACTCTTGCATCTGTAATGCTGACAGTATGGGCATGCGGGATCAGTCGAGACATTCAGCGGTCCGGTGTTACAATTGGACTATCTGGCGTTAGTAACTAAAAGAATGGAATGGGGATGTTGATGCGTACGCAGTACCACACCCATACGTGCGTGTGGGTAGGTTTTGAACTCTTAGAACTACCTCCGCCACTTCCAGACGCCTTTGAAGAGCTGTTCGGATTACCCGAGGAGTTTGAAGATGCTGCTATTGACGGAGATCCGGATTGTCCCTTGGACGTCTTGGCAGCCTTTCCCAGACTGCGACCCCCAACAGCGCTCAATCGTCTTGTCGATACGTCGTTTCCTTTCGTCAAGTCCTGTGACAAAGTTGGATGAGGCCCGCCGGTCGATGCGGCTGCGTCCTTTTTCTTCTTGCCCATCTTTTGACCTTCTGGGCGGGGGTCGGCAGTCTTTAGCTCAGCCTCAGAGCTTTCGATCGGGTCGTGTAAATGCTCAAAATGCAAAAGGGAAGAGCCTGCATCGGTGGTCACAGCAACGGTGAGAGTGAAGCACGGAGTAGCCTCCGACTAGAAGTTGATGTGCCAGGTCGGTGAAAAGGTCAATCGTGGATGTGTTTAACGGGACACAATTAGGTCGACGGTGAATTGACCTGATTTCTGACGAACGAAGTTGGAGAAAAGCCTCCCGAGGAGAGGTTCCCCGCCCGGGCAAAATCAGGCTCTGAACACAAGTTGGGATCACATGATACTGTGCCTTTTTGCGATTGGGTATCCATTATCGCACCTCAGGAGGAACACCGCCCAATCAAATCATCAATATAGTAACATGCTGCTATTTTGTAAAGGGTTTGAAGTTGCGTCGGCCTCAAACCTGGGAATTATCATGACCAAGTGAATAAAAAAAACTTCCTGCAGCTTGAGACGTTTAGAATAGTCATACAATACAAGTAAAGCACGTTGTCATTAGCTCCATGTCAACTCTAATTTATGAGAGTTCATTCGATCTAACGAACTGCAAGGTTGTCCATGTTGCCTTACTCTCAATTGACGCTTTCTCCTTACCGGCGTGTTCGTGTTCGCGACCGTCTCAGTCTTATGCAAGTCACATAATTATTGACACCTTCCACTTGAGACTGGACAAGTGAAGTGCATATGCGGGAAGACATGCTAGCTAAGAGGTCGAGGGATCGCCGAATTTTATAATAATCGCCCCCTTGGCATGCCAAGCGATAAAGAACGTGCCTCTGTGATATTACTCTGATTCATTGATAGTCCCTGGTATATCACAGCTGGGTAAGAATCAACGAGACGTTGATGTTTGACCATGAAGTTGAGGACAATCCGTGTGTCTTATGTCAGCTCAGCTGGATCACTAAGGGTTGCAATCCCTGTCAGGGTATCAACTGGGGTCTCGCATGGAGGATCCAGAAGGAGTGAAAATAACTCGGGACGATATCACAGCTTATCGGTGGACATCCGACAAGCGCTGTACGGGGGAACCTGGGGAAATCGCGAGTCTATGGGCTAATCTTGGAGCAAGATTCCGAGGTGCAGACGCAGTGTTCTTGGCGGACATGGGACGAAGCATCGTTGTGTCTCGCGATGGTAGCGGGGATTGTGTTGCTTGCTGTCATTTTGAGAGGCGGCGGGAAAATATGCGATGGACGTTGGGATGACTGGATGATGACAGCTGCAGTTGGCGATGGATTCTGAGGAAGTGTCAGTAAAGGAGCAAACATTCCGGACAAGAAATAGAAAGATCATGAGACAATCCATCTAGCCAATCCTAAGAGCCTCATTCCTGCAAATAAAGTGTATCGGACCCCGACATTTCTTTTATTGATTGAGGCGGTCGGAGAGGAAGGAGAAAAAATGCAGCAGCGTTGGGGCCTTCCGCCACTGATCGCATTGTCTCAGATGGAAGTGACGTAGCGCCGGATGTTCTCCTGGGAAAGTGCGTGGGACAAGCTTGCAGAAGGCGGGGCTGATTAGGTAATTAACTGCGTTTTCAGGGATGATAGGTGCGTTGGTCTCACCTTCCCGCCCGTTTCTGCTGTGTCTCGGGGAATACAGCGAGGAAGGAGGTGGCCGACTCTTCTTTTTTCTTTCTTAGAAGGCGCCGTCGATAATGTCGCCGTCACGACTGGCCGTCTGCGGCAGGTGAAGCGGGCGAAAAATGATTAGAGAAAAAAGAAAGAAATATCCGTAGAACCCCTGGTCTTGCTCTTTCCCACGTCCCTATTTCCATCTTGCCTTATCATCGTCTATCTTATCAGCTGTTCAGTGTTATCCACCTGCAGCAGCAAGCAGGAAAGGCCCACTTGTCGTCCTGGTCTTTCCGATTCCCGTCCAGCGTCTCCAGTTTCGGGTCCTGCCTGACTCCATTCCTCGCTCCTGCCCGCGTCCAATTTGCATCGTCGTCCTCGCTAATTCTTCTCCCGACGAATCATCTCGACCGGAAGGAAATCATTGCTCCATCCGCCAACCGTGTCGGATTCCTGCACCGAACATTCGACGAACACGACCTGCTTGTTCCCGGTCACCGACCTCACCGACTGGACAGTCAAGACGGCAAAACGTGAGACAGTGACAGCAGCGTCAGGTTCAGAGTCGGTGGTTGCATGTACCGCGACCCGAGAGTGGGAATTAAGGAATTCGCACCCCCGTCATGGTGATGCCACATGTCGCTACGGATCCATGTCTTTTTCTCTCTTGAATACCTAACGCCAACAACGCCAGCACCAACGCCAACACCCCCGACTCGCCCATTTTTGAGCTGAGACCCCAAATCCCTGACAATTATTACCGGCCGCCTGCAACTGCATCTGCGACTGCGACTGCACACATACCCAACGCTGCCGCTACCCTGCTTGCGACCGCAAACCAGCCACAAACACCACACCACAAACGGCCGACACAACACCACGCGCCGGGCCACCGACGACTGCAACAATTCTGCATATCCATCTCCAGACGAGTCGCTTTTTATCCTCGACTGTGCCTTGTCTCCCGACCGCTCACCGACTCTTTTTTTCCTCAAGTCCCAACCCCGGTTCTTTGTTCTCCCGATCGTACCCGAAGCCCCAGACCCAGACTTGCCTCTCGATAATCCATCTTCAATCTCGAATCACCGACCGAACGCATTTTTCCCACACAACCCCGTCTGAAAGCGCCCGCCGTACGACGACAGTCTCGTCTGCCGTCGAAGACCCGACCCGACTCACCATAACCACCGCCGAAACAGCCGACCACCGAAACCTCCTGTCCAGACTGCTGCCCGAGCAAGCACAATGGATCCGCCCGATCCCCTGCCCCTCCGCATCACCAGGAGCGCCTCCTCCTCCTCGTCTCTCCACTTCAAGTCGCGCGACCGAAAACTACACTTGCTGGTCGCTGCTACCGGACCCCGCGACATATCATGGGCTCAGGCTCTCGTCGTGCGGCTCTCCAAGAGTTCCGCCATCGAAATGCGCGCCATCGTCGACGATGCTGTCCCGAGACTTAGCCAGACCGTCACAACGCTGCAAAACCGATCCATGAGCCCTCCCCTGCCACCCGCGCGCGCCGTCGACGCCGACGTCGAGGATATCGAGTTTTACCGCCAGCAGGCCTTCGAACTCGTCGAGTGGGCTGATCTTATGGTCCTGGCTCCCATCGATGCCGACAACATTGCCAAGATGTTGGCCGGCATTGCAGATACCTTTCTCCTCGAGGTTCTGAGAGGCTGGGACACCACAAAGAAGATTTTGCTGGTGCCAGGCATGAGCACGCACATGCTGGCAAACCCCGTCACAAAACGCCAGCTCAACAAGATCAACAGCAAATGGACCTGGATACGCGCCATGACCCCGATTCTGTGGCACTACGACGGCTCGTCAAAGAACCCAAAGCGTATCGTCAACTGGAATGGCTTCAACGATGTATTGTTCTTTATCAAGAACCAGGCCGATCTCCTTGGCCTCGGTCGTGATGTCGACGTTGTCACCCACCTCGGCTACCTCGCCTCTGGTGACCCACGAGTCTATTCGAATTTGCCGCCCGAGATCTGGACCATCATCCTCGATTACGCCGGCGACTGGGAGCTTGCACAGGCCTTAGGCATCTTCACCAACCTTCCTATGCCTCATCCATGGACACTACAGCCCAAGGATCCCCGCGACTCGATAAAGGTCTACGAGCATGAGCTGGAATGGCTTGTTCTGACCTGCGACACCACTGCCATCTGCAAAAAGTTGCTGCAATCGCCACCGAGTCTGCATGACCTGCCCGCGCTCGTCGTCGGGCTTCTCATCAAATTCTCCCTCATCGACGTCCTCAAGTGGATGGAAGCGAACCGACCCGACCTTTTCAAGCATGCATTTGACGGCAAGGTTCTCCCCACGAAAGCATCAGCCTACTTTGGTCGACCCGACGTTCTGGACTACTGGAAAGAGAGCAAATATTTCCGTGGCAAGCATCAACAGTGCTATGATGCCGAGGCTGTAGACGGGGCTTCCAAGAACGGCTTCATTCAGGTTCTGGACTGGTGGTGGCGCCACTCCGGACTGCCCTTGCGTTTCACCGAAGCAGCCTTGGAACAAGCCAGCGGCAAGGGTCATCTCCTAGTCCTTGAATGGTGGCGAGATGCGGCTGTCCAGGACGAGCGAATCGTCCTCCGGCCAGGCAAGTCTCTCCTATGGGCGGCGCAACATGGGCAGATTGATGTCATTCGCTGGTGGATGGCCTCTGGTATTCCTGTCGCCCAGGGTGATAGCGTCGCGAAGGTGGCCTCGCGATGGGGCCAGGTCGACGTCCTGGAGCTGTGGAGGAAGCTCAAGGGAGATGACAAAATCGCATTTGACCACGAAGTCCTCGTCCAACCAACCATTCATCAGCATATCGGAGTTCTCGAGTGGTGGCGCAAGTTTGCATACGGAGAGTTGGACGGCATGGACGGACGAAAACACCGCGTCGAATACCGCACATGCGACATCGAAGAAGCGTTGGAGGACAGCATCGGCGACCAAGAGCCGGTGCGCAGGTGGTGGGCGAGTAACGGGCTCAATCTCGGCCTTCGTAACGTTGAATGGATGCGGGCCAGGTGTTTGTAGGATTGTTCCTGTTTTGGGTCACATTTACAGGCGCAAGGGGGCATTGCTTTTGGTGGCACATTGCACGGCGCCCTTTGCATTGAAGCTGGTACACAAAAAAGTTTGGCGTTCCGGACGAATGGCTGGATATCTCGGCGTTGGCGGCGTGCGTGATGTGCGTGAGGATACTATTACATTCGTATCATAGATTGATTGGTCATTTATCGAATCATGTCAAATCGGTTTTACAAACTCCAAGAGCCTTCTGTCTTCCACCCACGCTCACTCAACTTACATCACCAGCGGCGCGGCTGCTAACAATCCAGCAAACAGTATCGCACCGTCGAGGCGCATCCCAGCCGCTGCACCGGTCCCCGCGTCTCCAGTACTTGTCGTCGCCGGCGGGGTATCATCCAACCCAGTCACGCTGGTTGTCGCGGTGGTGACAGGCGTTGAAGTCGCGGTAGGCACATCATCGTCGCTCGTCGTCCTCGTAGTAGGCGAACTCTCGGTTCTGCTGGTCGTCGCCCCGCCGATACGAGATGTCGGAAGCAGCGCCGTCGGGAGCAGCGCAGTAGAGGTGAACTCCTCGTCACCCATGACCGGATTCCTGCACTTCTTCGCTTCCGCGCAGGTCTGACCGGTGAAGCAGTAGTACGACTGACAGCACACCTGGCCCTCCGGCATGCAGCCCGTCCCGCACTCTGTCTGTCCCGTCCCGCAATCCCCGGCACCTCCTCCTCCACCCCCACCACCACTTCCACCCCCACCACCACTTCCACCACCTCCGGATCCCTTGCTGCACTTCTTGTCACCGACGCATGTATCCCCAGCATCGCAGTAATAACTCCCACAACAGACCAACCCGCTCGGCATACACCCGCTTCCGCACCTCGTCTTCCCCGCATCACAAGCCGTCCCTCTCACCCCGTCACTCGCCTTCGCACACTTCCCATCCGCCGTACACGTCTCCCCGGGATTACAGTACCCCCCGTCGGAACAACACACCGCGCCGGAGGGGATGCAGAACCCGTTACACAGCGTCTTGCCCTCGGAGCACAGCCCCGTCGCGGGGCCCGAACACGTCCTGCCGAGCTGGCAGCAGCCGCCGGCGACGCAGTACCTGCCGTCCTCGCAGTAGCCGCCCGTGCCGGTGGCGCAGCAGGAGCCGAGGGCGGGGATGCATTTTCCGTCGCAGGGTTTCTCGGTTGTGGTGCAGGTCGCGGTGGCGGCGCCGAGGGTGATGGCGCTGGAGCCGGGGCCGGAGCCGGAGCCCGGGAGGATGAAGGGGTTTGCGGGGGATTGGTGGGCGGAGAGGGCGCCGTTTTGGGGGAGGGGGTTGGTGGTTACGGCGGCGGCGGTGGTGGTTAGAGAGATGAGTGTTGGGAGGAGGTGTTTGAGGCGCATCGTGACCGGTTGGATCCTCGAGAATCGAGGATGAGAGAGGTAGAGGAGGGACAGGAGGGAAAGCCGCTTGGCTTGGGGTTGCTGCTTAGTATATGTAGACCTATCAACCGAAGATTTCTCGGGTAGGGAATAAAGGCATTTCGTCGATGCAGTGGAATCGATTGTTCACACGCCTTGAATGTGAAAACGAGCCTTTGATGGCGATAACCCCTTGCTTCCGCTTCGTTTTGGGAGGGCCGTGAGGAAATGAATTTGGTAGTACCGAGATCCTCGACGCCAGCGACGCCATCTGGCTCGAGTTCTGGTGCTTTTTCTTCTTGGCTATCAAAGACACCCCTCATAAGTCTCTCGGGTGCAGGGCCATTTTGTTTGCCACCGTTTGCTTTCTGGAAGGTGAGATTGGGCATCTGGTTTGCTGATGGGCAGCGCAGCGCGGATCCGGGGGAAAGCTCTCCGCGTGTGGGGTTTGGGATCTCGGGGCGGATTGCCGGGCTGGCTTCCGCGGTCTTATCCGCTGAAGATTGATGTCATCGCAGCACGTCCTGTGATATTCTCAGTTGAACTTTTTCCGAGTTCATCTTTTGACGTGAATTCGCCTGCCGGGGAATGTCGTCTGTCATTGAATTGTCCTAACAGAGGCATGCTCATCACTTCAGCTCATTTCTTTATGCTTGGACGATCAGCAATGACAATCCAGGTTTCTTAGGTAGTGGTCGAGGTGAGATCTACTTTAATGGCATGACGCTTGAACACTGTCTATCTTGTACAAGTTACTTATTTTAGCTAGCCTATGCGTAACGATACGATTGGATTCTGATAGCATTCAATCGCGATGAGCGTATGTCAGTGAGTTCGGCGTCCGTAATATGTCTTGGGTTGATTGAGAGTCAGGTTGTTCTCGCCCTAATGAGATCTGGAAGATCTGGAGAGATGTTTCATGTTTCGAAAAGACACCAGATAGTTTCTGCCATCGTTTAGAGGAGAGAATGGTATGACTAAATGTTTTTCGTAGAATGCTGATCCGATTCAGTGAGAAGTTTACCTCATGGATGAGTAGTAGGAAATGAGTTGAGTCGGAGGCAGTGAGAGTGAGATGAGAGTGTCCCACTTTTGCACTCAATCTGCCCCACCAAAACACTTCACAGTGTTTTTTCAGTGCAAGTTAGGACGAAGGATGAAGACGCAAAAAGCAACGCTCTATCACGAGAAAACTCAGCACAAGAAACTGCAAAAGTATATCGACGTTGGCCTGATTCGAACAGACGCTCCCGAAGGAACAAGATTTCTAGTCTTGCGCATTAGACCACTCTGCCACAACGCCGAAGAATGGAAGCCCGCTTTGAGGCGGGGATGAAGAGATTGAGCGGTCTGCTAGCTCATGAGCCCGTGGTTTGGTCCCTGTCCATGTCAACCTGCACTCCACTTGCTTCTCACACTTCTCACCATTTCCCCATGGACTGAAACATCATTCCCTTGAGATGTCAACCGCTTTTTGGTGTAAGACAAGTAAGTAGTCCGAACGAGTGGGAAGAAATTACCCTGGGTTTCGTCAGTGAGGCCTCACCGTATTCAATAGCGAATCAAGACAACTGAGAACAGTATTCGCGGACAGCAATGTCATTGCTAAACGTTGAATTTCCTTGGCCGCAGGATAGCCCCCTAAAAACGAGTCCGACTTATCCGATAGCTCACGCCAGGATTGTCAAAAGACTCAAAGACGTTTAAACAGAACCAGAAGCGAGGTCAATGGAGGATTGAAGTCCTTTTACCCCTGCGCTGATCAGACGAACGGGGTAGCCCAGCTTCAGCGAGGGGAAGTCCAGCCGACGGGGCTCTGTTGGGGTCCGAATTCTGAGCCACGAACCCCCTGTTCCTCCTAACTCCTGGCAGCCGGCTACATCACCAACGGCAGTGAATGAGATGACATGAGACCCTGTGTCATTGGACAGCCCTAAACGTCAAGACCCTCACGTCAAACACCGTTGCTTTATTTTTATCTTTATTCTTATTCCCTCTCCGCCTTCGATCCCGTGTCAACCCCGAGCTGTTCTCAGCGCCCCTACGTTCGAGTTGGCTATTCTTAGTTTCTCGCAACCGCGGAGATGTTGGATTAGTTTAATTCCCCGCCGTTTTGGATGAGCAGTGGAACGTTAGCGAGGTTTCCACCGCCGAAAAAAGTAAGAGGGCACGCGAGCAACGAGTTCGACTGAGATGTCGTTCTCAACGAACCAGGAAGTAAGGTAGGCACGAAGGGGTTCAGGGTTTCTCGGGTATGAGTTCTCATCACAGTTGCTTTGGTGACTGCCCCCAACGCCAAGAATCAATCAGAAAAAAGACACAAGTCGACGCGATTCCGAAGGCTTGGCAAACAGATCAATGTCAACTCCTCTCAGGCTGGGCAGTTCCAGTCGACAACAGCGGCGATCTTGGCGGGGATTTCACGTGGGAAGCACGGAGATGGGAGATGGGGGCCATTAACAACAGGAAATAATGACTTAAGCGGATGCAACGTTGGACATTTGAATGAGCAGACTAAAGTTCCCGTGTCTGGAGTCTCAACCAATGTGGATGTCGTGGTTGACGGGTTGTCCTGGACTTGACCTCAGCTGTCCTGGGGCTTTACGATCTGCTTCAGAACCACTTCTTACGACCTTGTTAGTCAAGTCAAGCTTACAATAGCATTTTTACTTGTCATTCCTCAAATCGTACTGAGGCTATTCGCGAACTTTTACCTCATGAAACGGTAACGGATCAGGGATGGCTTCGTCTCATTGGTTGGACGTTGCCCTTGATGCGCGACCAGGTCCTACCCGGGGCAATTCGAAACGACTCAGCTGCCAGGCACCTTGACACCAACCGCATCGCCAAAACCTGCCACACCACTTTTTGACGTTTATTAATAGCAGGCAAGTAAATCCCCCGGATCTGCTCGCCTAACCAGGCCTTGAAAGATCGTATGGGTTCGGTTGGAGTTTTCATTATCTGATCATGTTTGGGTGGCTGCTAATCTTGGCTAAAACATGGCATCACCAAGTCATCCTTTGGGCGATAGTGAGACGAAGCTGTCACATCATGATGGCTTCTTGGCTTGGAGTTGAGATGAGGGGTAAGTCGACTCAAAAGAAGTCAAGACTTTTGTTTAATAAAAGGCAATAAAAATCCCGCCGGTTCCTGTTTCTTTTAGAGTCTTCAGCCCTTCAGTGCCTTCATCCTCGCATCGTCAGATTCGTTTCGTTCGAGCGCGGGCCGCCAAGTTTACTGTTGTAATCACTCAATTTTGAACTGGCTCTTTCTGCCACGCACAACATGGCTTCTACGAGCCGTTCTCCATACTTCCGACTTCTCACCTCCAACGTCTTCATCTTTGGTCTCTTTCTCTTCTCCATCATCACTATCGCCTTCGCGGATGATGATGCCACTTCAACCCCCGCTCAACAGAGCGCTCCCTTTGTGGACCAAGCTACGGGTCTGAACATGGAGCGTTTCTTCGGTGCCAGAACCTCGTTCGCATTCGGCATGACACTCCCTGATCAAGCCAGTGCCGGGGCAGCCGGGTCTTTCATCGGCCAACTTTCCTTTCCGCTCGTCAACGGCGCAGGATGGGGCGCCATGGGCCTGACAGGTGATATGGAAGGCAACTTCATCCTCGCAGTATGGCCCGATGGCGCGGGTGGCGTGATGGCATCGTTCAGACAGGCTACAAACGAAGATAACCCGCCTGAGGTGAAGGGCAACTTCGCAGTCCGACCCATTGCCGAAGGGGTCTCCGTCAACGCCACTTCTCTCATGTACACCTTTCTCTGCGAAAACTGCCTCGACGCGACGCTTGGTTTGGGTCCTGAGGCTACGAATGCCAATGCGGTTATGGGATGGGCTTTGTCAGAGAAGGCTGTTAGGAATCCAGGGAACCCTGGGGCGAATCTCGGGTTTCATGAACGAGGATTCGGTCCGTTCACTGCGCGGCTGGGGAACGCCAAGTCTGCGCAGTTTGCGGCGGTTGCGGCTACTGCTGGGCAGCCGGTGGCCGGGTCGAGTCGGGCGGTCGCTGCAACACCGAATGCGTTCAGAGATGGAGGTGACGACGATGATGACAAGAAGAAGGGTGGGCAAAGCGGAGGAGGAAAGAAGGATGATGATGATGATGACGACGACTAGATGGTTGCGTCTTAACATGGTTTGCCAATGATACCTCTAGGAATCTTAATCCTACATTATTGTTCGTCAAGGCGTTGAAACTGTGATGAAGGCGGCAAGCTACCATCGCCGTGCTCATCCCGGGGTTTCTCTTCTCAATTCAGCACATTATCCTTCCTTTCTTCTTATTATTTACAGTGCTCGTACTATCCGTGCTACCTACCAACATGGCAAGTAGCATGCTCACCGAATTCTTCGGCCACCTTAATGGTATGAGAATTTTACTTGGTAGTCCAACCTAACTCCCTAGTATTTCGGGAGAAGCTGGACCACAGTACAACCGTAAAGAGGCCTCTGACCCTGTCTGAAGAAGGCCAACTGCAGGCCACCGTCCTCTTTGCACGCCATAAATCCACCGTTCGAGCCGGTTTCCTTTGGATAATCCAGTCCCTTTTCCGTCACCAAAACCCCCGGAGTACCGGGCGCGCACTTCAGTTTGATCGGTCTACCATCCGGTACTGTAGACGTACCTCCAGGGATGATGATCAAGCTTGCGGAAGGAGAGGATTCGTCACTGAAGTGGGTGACGCCAACAGTGTCGCCGTCGCTGCGGAAGACCGATCCTTGACCCGCAGGGACGAGGGTCACGTCAGCCTGACAGTCGGCGTTTGGGTTGTAGCTGAGCTCATAGCCCTGGACGTTCGGGCCAAAGTCTGGCGGGAGATCAGGGTAGGTCGTGTTTGCCCACAAGCGGAAGCTGTCAGCAGCGTCTCTTTTCATGGGAATGTTGGCCGCCGACGCTGTGGCGGCGAGAATAGTGGCTTTGATGAGAGTTTGTATAATCATTTCGAAAGTGCGGACAGTGGGAGAGGTAAGAGACAGTAAACCTGGAGCTTAGAGTTAAGTGGTTGCCTCTTTTTTGAAACCTGTGGATGCGCTGGTTTAGAAACGCTAGCAGGTTGGCCGGATTACTGTCCTTCTTATATACTGGATTTGCTTACACCCAGCGAATCGCAACATGGCGTTCATTCATGCGTCGATCCTAACCTATTCTATTACCTTCGATAAAAGCCGTATACGACATCCAATACTTCCCGCCCGCCGTTCCCCTATTGCCGGCCTCCCGGCTATCTGATCAAAGTACAAGACACCAATAGCAGTCCTCAAATTCAATGTCTCCGGTTGGGGCTGAGTGCTCGCGCTCCAACTGGGCGGGCCGTTCTCAACCTCGGATCCTTCAGGCTAGATCTTACATACATATGTGGGCATAAGCCTGCATGCCACGTAAAACAATTATTTCCATTCGATTAAGAGTGCTATTTGCGGCTGACCTTTGCAGCTTGGCACTACTAGTGCTGAGGGGCCGCGAATACTGAGGTCATGCTCCAAGAAGCAATTCTCATGGCGTGCGACCTGAGGCTTTCTCTGATCGGTAACATAGCACCTCTTACTAAATCTAAAAGAACCATTTATTGTCTATCTCTAATGCTGAAATCCTATTTATTTTGCTCATTTTCATGCCTTGGGATTGGCATTACATCTAAGCTCAGATTTCGATTGTGGTTTCTACGTACCACACGTGCGTGTAGTAATTTTGCTTTGCATTGTGGCCTCGTCGTATATCTGCAGGAGATGACCAGGCTGCTTCGTTTTTGAAGAGAAGCAGGTGATACGTTGGGCACAGCCTCATGCAAGGACATAAAGGTCAACGGTGAGAGCTTACGTATCCTGTTCTCTTATCTGACCCAACTCTACCCATTCGCTCGCAGTGTTACACTAACAGCGGCGCAGAGATTATATTTTCCTACTTCTTTGGTCTCACAGCGGCGCAATTTAAAAAAACTGAAATATTTAGCAGCGAAGCTCGCAGCCTTCCTTGATGACAGCGGGTTTTCTAGAGAAGGAGAAGATAATGGCAACCATGCTCGTGACATGTTTTCTGTCGGACCCCTGGCCACGGAATAGTTGCTATCAAACTTGCGATACTGTTCTGTTCCTTGAAGTAGAACGTCAAGTCGATCCTCTTATATAGCAAGCCACGTCTTGGAACCGTTGGCTGGACCATACATGGGGCTTGCAGCGCGATCCACGTTCTGCAAATCTTCCACCCGAACCTCAACTTCAACTTTCTTATGAATCCCATTCGTCTCGCTGTCCAGAGTATTCATCTCTAGCTCTTTGGTGTCCTTTGATGCAAAAGCCCGTTCGCTGTGACTGTCGGTATCATCTATGCCACTCCCGTTACGCATGTAACCTTCATGTTGATTCCGGGACACCCCTGACCAGGCACCTGACTTGGACCGCATACCACCGCCGCTTTTTGATCTTCCATCGTTCCCATAGCTTTGGAGCTTGCTCCGGAACCCCAGCTTGAAAGAAACAATGCGCACCAGCGGCTGCAGGGCCGGGAAAGAAGCGACCCAGAGGCCGACATGCCCCTCTAGATCGGTCCAGACACCAATCGTCGACATGTTGAAAGTCCTGATCGTTAATTGTCATCCATTGGCTCTGTGACTGGCTAGTAGGGTTACTCACGGGTCGGCCAAGAAGAGAAGTGTCTTCAGCATATATAGACGGATACAGCCAGTCACAATGACGAAGATCCCTACACTGAACACAAGAATGATCTGGAATGCTCTTTCCACAAAGAACATCTTTGTATAGACAACCCATATAGGGAGTCCCATCAGAGCGAGGTCAAGGACGAGGCCGATGACTTGATGAGCTATCATCATATTATTTTCGGATTCCGGTGGAACGCAGTTCAGACCGGGATAGAAAGGTGGTTTCCATATGTCGCTTTCATAAGAAAAAGAATTAGTAATGGATAGAAGGCATGGACTGTTCTTCATCGACTTACGCAACCGGACTACATTCCGTAAGCCTGTATATAAAGCACCCTGCGGTCTGTGCGATGACGAGCAATCCTGTGATGTAGACAAGAATGATGTAGATTCCTGCACAATCAGTTTTAGCGACAGCCGTCACGAGAAAAAGGTAGGAACATGTCGTCTCACTGTCTTGACTCAAACGAGGAAGAAAGGCAACGATTGACAATCTCATGAGTCCAGTTCCGATGAAATAGATCAAGGTTTGTGTCACGAGAGACTTTGAAGAACGCAAGGTTGTCAGTTTGTTTGGCCGAAAGCTTCCTCTCCACACTTACCTCAAACCATATCGCCAGAGATTCTTTGGGGACGTAATCAACGTGTGCACCGCTTCCATATTGCACCACTATGACTTGGTCAATACGAAGCCCGGAGATAGATCTAGTAAGACTCACGTCGAATATCCATGGCAGAAAGTGTGACGACCAACCCCTGGCGACAACAATGTCAGAAAGTAGCGACATGACAATGGAGTTTGACGTTCGGATTTGCTCACAAATGCGAGAAATGCAATGAGATCGTCCCAACCCAAGGCTTTGGACATAAAAGCTCGAACGTATAGCCTTGTCCATACAACAACCGTGATACAAACGATGAGGGCGGTGTTGAGATGCAGCGTCTTGTGGCCGGCATAGCCCGGGGACTCGGTGAAATGGATCTTTCCCGCCATATCATCTGCCATGGTGCGGGCAAAGGTCCCAGGATCGAGATAAAAGAGTCAGCTAGAAGTGAGAAGAGGAGAGGAAACGCGAGAATATCAGAAATTGGGTGTGGGAGACGTAACGCAGGCACTGCGAAGTATGATAAAGCAAGTTAATGACGGGAAAAATTGATCTGCTCGATGCTGTCAGTCGAAACCACGAAAACTGCGTTACATCAAACATCTCATCCTACCTAACTTGGAAAGATGCCCGGGCGGCGCATTCTTCCTAAGGTTTGAGCGGCAATACTCGAGGGAAGGAAAAGAACATCCTGGTCCTTCACAAGTTGGTTGGTGTTGGTAGGTGGTCAAGCCCCGGCTTGGACTTCGTTGGGTGGCTAGGGAGTACAAGTTGAAATCAGCCAAGTTCTGACGGTAACGCGGAAAATCTGTCATCGGCACTGTCATGGATCCTGGCAACCTGGCGAGGCAGTTCACAACATTTGATAGACCTGGCTTGAAGACATGGCTATGGGAATCGCAGAAGTCGTTGATGACCAGTCGTTGCTTTGGAAAACCTGTCGTACCTAAGATACGACATATTAGATACATGCCATTGGTGTCAGGAACGTTCTCTTTGCGAGCTTTTGTCATTCCTGGATTGCTGAATAACTGAAAGAAGGTCACAGAATGATGATTCACAATCACATTCGTTGGAAGGTGTTTTACGCAGTATCGGCGGTCGAGTCCGGGCCCCCCGAGCCCAGCCGGAGTTGGCGAGGAGCCTTGTAAGCGAAAGTTGTGTCTCCGCCCGCTTGAAGCGTGATGCTGTTGGTTCTCACTCTTGGCAGCACCGTAACCAACGGAAGCGAGGTGCACCGCGGATAACTCCCGGGAGAACCGAGACACAGGAATCATCGGAGATGAATATCCGGAAACCGTTGTGTTCCCCGATCCATGCCATAATTGTGACAGATTGCAACCATGTCATTCGCTGCTGTTTTCTATATCAACAAAAGCACATACGAGTCGACGCTAAGTGTTGGCAGCAGTCGCAACCTTTACCATAATGCGGAGGCTTCATCCTCTCGGCAGGGCTCCCTGTTGGTAATGGGAAATTTATGGATCCTCGTGATTGAGACCTAGCCTCCGAATCGAATAGCGAGACTGACCGAGGTCCCAAGTGTTGAATCCCAGGCGACAATAATGTCTCTGAGACTTAGCACATGTGGCACTCAATCCATATCTGGTAGTTATTCGCCAAAGTTCGGACAGCCCGGAATTTATCAAGCCACATGATCTAGTGACCACATCACGAAACATTCTTCTCAAAACTCGTCATATCTTCATGTTGTGACTAATACTGACTTTGTCGCATTTCAGCCACGATCGATCATTGAAGTTCTCTCCGCGATCATCCGTGCCACGCACGTCTTCCGCCAGATCTCACCTCTCCATCAACACTAAGGTTCCAGTGGAGCGGAGATCTCCTGGCGACAGGGTTCGTCCTTTTTTCAACGCCGCACACTAAGGCACGAATCCCAGCTTCCGGGTGCATCCGGTTTGTCCTCGGCGAAGAGGGCAAAAGCTCTGTCAGGAGACCCCGCGATCACACTATGGTGATTGGAAGGATAGCCAACGGACTGGCCTGGGTTCGCTCCGGTGTTGAGTTGCAGTGTTCGTCCAAGGCCAAGCTCATGTTCCCCTGAGCACACCAAGCGACTGGATATTCGTCAGGGAGTTATCAACAGAACCCCCGAGAGCAAGGGTCAACCTTTTTGATGACACCTAATATTTCCAGGGATCTCCACTCTTGCTTTGATCCAAGCATTCTTCTCCAATGTAGACCAACACGACGAAGGATTGTTTGCTTCATCCATGTCAGTGAATATGCACTGCAACCATCATGGACATCAACGCGAGTGGGATCCTCAATTGAGTAAAAGGTCCGTTTCTAGACTCTCTGCAAAAGTGGTAACGTGTGCTGATAGTGAGAATCCTAGTTCTCAAATGTGCCACTTGGCTCGATTTCATTATCCGCCTGTGAGTGTGTTTGAAGTGCGGGATGTATATTATCCAAAGAAGTTCGGTCACGATGAATGATAAGTGTTACCTCTCACTTCAACACATCCGCTGATCGTTTGGGAGGCTCTTCCATGAAGCCGAGGGTGCAGTCTGCTGTAAAGTCTGAGAATCAATCTTGCTCCTGGGTTTCTACTCTCCTTGGCCATGAAGACTCCCACCCATCTCCTCTCTGCGGCCCTTGCCATCGCGAATCTCAGAGGTTCTGCAGCAGCACCTTCCAACAACTCCCAGCCAACCTCTTGTCATGGGCCGCTGGTCAGACATGAGTGGCGGCAGCTATCCCTGGAGCAAAGATTGGAGTACATTGGTGCTGTCAAGTGCCTAATGTCACTGCCTTCTGAGAACAATGAGCTGTGGCCTGGTGCGAAGTCCCGTTATGATGACTTCCAAGGCCTACATATCTATGTCACGGAGAAGGTTCACTTCAACGTAAGCCAACCCTGATATTCAGTTACCAGTTCTTCTTTCTAACACATGGAGTAAGGGTCCATTCCTCCCGTCAGTTCTCAGCCTCTCATTACTCGCCTGAGCCCTCAACTGACAAGCTTTAGTTGGCATCGATGGCTGCTTTACCTCTTCGAGACCGAATTGCGAGACAAGTGCTCTTACCAGGGCAGCTTGCCATACTGGGATATCAGCCTTGACAACACCGAAGAAACTTTCGTGCGTTCGCCGGTCTTTGACAATGTGTACGGTTTGGGTGGAAACGGGCCATACATCGAAGACCTCAGTGACGAAGAGGAATTTCCGACTAAGACGCCTACCGAGATCCCGAATAGAACTGGTGGAGGTTCGTGAAACACTTCGCGCGAGTCACGACACACATGGCTGACGTGTTTCCAGGATGTGTTGAGCAGGGCCCATTCGCGAACCTGACTGTCCCCATGGGTCTTGGTATGCCGCAACTCACGGTTCACTTGAGGATCATGTTTACTGATCGCCGCAGGTGCCTCCGTCGAATACCAACCCCACTGCCTCCGCCGCGATTTTAGCCCAACTTTGGTCGCAGGCGCATTGTCCGACGAGGTCATCGAGCGTACTCTGTCTGCAGAAACGTATGACGAGTTTAACCATCACGTCCAGGGTTACAGTTTCGAAGTCAGTGGTCTAACCCTCCATGCGGGGATGCACTTGGGCATTGGTGGCCAAGTTGGGGAGGCGAGTAGCACCATATTCGCATCTGTATAATCTCACAGTACTTACCTACTGGATAGAACGCTGATATGTACTCCTCTCCGGGTGACCCGATATTCTACTTCATCCACACTGCCCTGGACAAGATATGGAACGACTGGCAACGTAAAGGTGAGCCTTTTTTGGTCTATGACACTGTCCCTCTCCAAAGTATCTCCTTCTATCCTATGTCCTCGATTTGAGTTCTATATCAAGGGAGACATGACAGCGTCTTACTCGGAAGCCTGCCGACTAACACCGCTTCGCGCGTAGACTGGCCTGCGCGCAAAACTGCCATCGGTGGTCCAGACGCCATGTTCGCGTACCCGTTCAACTTTTTCGGGGACGTCCCCTATGAAAATATCACCCTCCAGTTCCCGCTGAGCTTCCCCATGTTTGGCAGGGACATGCTTGTCAGCGAGATGATGGACATCAGGGGTGGTCCTTTCTGCTACGACTATCAGTAACCTTATTCGTGAGCCGCACAAAGCAGGGCCTGGTCTAAGTTTTGAGATTCTCAGGTCGACCGTTGCGAATCAGAGATGGGACAAAAGAACGGGTTTGTCAATAAGAATCTTAGTTGATAATCATAATCCTTCATCATCAGTAATCACGAGGGCAGGACGCATCGTACTTGAGCTGGAGGAGAATGTCGGGGAGTAACACTAATCAGATTTCAGATAGACTTTTGTGACAAAGGTCAATACCAGCCACCATGTCAGTATCACCGGATAAAGTTCCGCGGTCCAGTCAGAAAACGGTTTTATCGCCGAAGGCTGCGACTCGTTTCGCCGAAGACGGAAACCCCAATTGATACTCTATGGACGACAAAGGCGGCTTCGCGAGGCCAAGACGATGAATACTGGGGAGGCTGAGACATGTCGTAGGCTTACGGGCGTTGTCTGAGTAGCATCCGTTATCCCGAGTCGTTCGTTCTTCGTGACTAGGATCCTGGATGATGGCTATTCTCTTTGTGGCTTCTAAGATTCGTATCGTGGAATAAACTCGAATTTCATGGTGGTATCAATAAACTACAAACGACTAACAAGGTGATCCTGGGACTCTTGGTCCCCAGTCACCCTTCTAAACCGCTCTGACATAAACATCTTCTCTGCCGGCTTCCTCGGACTCGTGTCCGCCTCGACTTTTGTTGCTCTCGACAACGGGGACTCGTTGTATAACTCCGACCACCGCACAGGACCGGCATCCTGGCCGGGAGATTTCGTGGATTTTGTTGGGGTGATGTTGCAGAGCTCGGCGGGCGACTCTTCGTCGCCACTAAACCTTCTGATCTCGGAGGTGATTTCGATTTCTTTGGTGATGAAGATACTGCCTAGGCTCAGCTGAAGAGCTGGCCAGAAAACAGGCAACGAGGCGCAGATAGTCGCCAGGTTGACTTCGACTGCCGCAAGAACAATCGGTACGCATCCGTACCATGACGGGTCTAATGTCGGGTATGTGCCGGCTCTAGAATGCGTGATGCCAATCAAACGGAAAATTCCAAGAATGTTTACACTTGAAGATGTATTAGCACAGTTTTCACAGTTTCTGTATCGACCAAAAACTTACAGAACACCCATGGTGATAAGACCAAGTAAACCCAGCCGTGACTTGGCCCTCAGACCACGCTCCATAAACAGCTTGATGGGTATTACGAACACAATGAGATCCAGCGCCACGTTAATCCCGACGTGACTCTCAAAGGTGCGTGCAAAAATGACAGGATCGTGAGAGCCGAAACCCCATCGATCGTTTGTCACCGCGGTCAGGTTCCAGAAGGCCGAGATGGGGAAACACGGGACGAAGGCCAGGAAGGTGTATGCGAGGCCCCACAAGGCGGTGATGTAGATGACGACGATGGTGATGAATCGGGATTTGCTGCCTTTTTCGAACATTCGAAGGTATTGAAAAAGCAAAGCCAGCTTGATCAATGCTGTGGCCATTGGGTATGCACCGTTGCAGACATAAAAGCTCTGTGATATCTCTTGTCAGCACTGGCGAGATGTTGCGCCGCAGATGTGGTTGCCATACCCTAACAAAAGCTTGCATACCACCAAGACCGAGTGGTAGGAAGTGCTGGCCGAGGCCGTAGTTCGTAGCTACACATGTTCCCACAGACAGCAGCGTGCTGGAAAACTGATATTGATGTTAGTTATGTCAACTCAGCCACGCGCCATGTGAACAAGAAGTCGGCTTACCAGTACAAGCACAACGAAAAGGTCATCCCATCCCGGACAACGGGCAATGAAGAACCGTACGTAGAGTCGAAAGATGCCGCAGATCCAGGAAAAGATCAGAAAAGATATGACCATACCAAGGACTGCCGGTCGCTCGTTCAAAACTGGTTTGGGATCGCTCAGGTTGTCGGCCTTGCCGAGCAGATCAAGAATGGATTCGCCCATTGGCAGTATCGGTTTTGGCCTCCTTCGTCGTTCGCATACTCAAATCCCTCCGTCCCTCTTCGCCGCGAGGATGAACGAGCTACCCAAGTGAGTGGGATGTCGTCTGCAACTGCGTTTGGTTGAATTTGGCGCGGGTCTCAACCCAAAAGAGTTGACGGCTGTCAGACAGACCACAATACACACGTAGAGGCAGAAGTGAAGAGAAGGAGGGGGGAGGGCAGGGAATGATAAATGTTCCGCCTCAGTCAGTCTCACCCACCGGCCTCTCGAGATGAACCCGACCAGGGGGTTAGAGTAGCTCGAGAAGGTAGCGCACGCCACACCTTGCAGGTTGGTTCGACCTTCTTTTCTTTTTGTTAGCCGTCAGCATCGGGCCCCTGCACACGTGGGATTGCCGTTCCGGAAGCGGTTGGGATAAACATGATTAGCTTACTTTTGCTTCCTGGCGAACACTTGTTTCACTTGATACAATCTGCACTGGCATTCTGGCAGTTTTGGGAGGTTGAGGGGGAACAAAGGCGGGCATGATCTGCCCATGACATTGACACGGCAAGTGGGCATAACTTTCTGTGACGACCACAGTACAGCTTGCCACAGCACTTGTACAAGGTTATTCAAGAAGAAGTTTATCCTGCGCTCCTTTCATTTCCCGTTACAACACGATCAGATGATTCAGATTAGGGTCAAGAGCATCGGCTGAGGAGTTCCCCAACTTTTGCTAGCGATGGAGACAAGAAATGGCCCACAAGCCGATCAGCCGATCTGATGGATATGGGTACGATTCATCTCAAATGAAAGGCCAAAAAATTAGCAAACCGGTGCGGGCTGTAAGGTGAATTCACGAAAATGTTCCTTTTCCTTGCCCCGTTTCTTCCTTTCCTTCGGTTCTCATTCCATTCCTTCTTCCGCAGCATTCTGGAGACCGCCGGGCCAGAGCGTGCAGTGTGCAGGAATGCAAAAACACGTGTACCAGAACGCGAGGAACGAAGCACTCGGAGCCGTCCTCGGCAAACATCGTCTCATCACAACTCACAGGGGCCGTGCTCGGGTGATTCCTTGGCCTCATCTTGGAAACACAAAAACATTGCAACACAACCCCAACAATGGCTTAGTGACCTCGGGGACATCGCCTTGCAGACCGTCCTTCCTTTCCTGGAACGTTGGGGCAGAAACGAAGAAGCATCGATGGGACGAACGAATGCACACTTTGTCACTTGCAGCAGACAACACCAATGACTTGACACATCTTAGCTGTGTTCGTGCAGCCGGCTCCCCTGCATACAGCATCCCTCAAACGAGGGGCATTGGCGAATCACTGCGGGGGTATTTGGCGTGGAGGGTTCGCTCGGACAGCCGCGGCGTCGGACCGGCCGGGGGCCAAGAACAGTCCGGGGTCTCCCTAGGTGTCGCTCCGTCAAGATCTACGATTCTAAGCCAAGTGGGACTGTGACGACAGCTTCTCCCCGTCTTCAGTCGCATCCGGAAGACGTGCCTCTTTATCTTCCTATCCCCCTGCCGGCTTTCCTTTCATCCTCACAGTGGTCTTCGGGCTTGACGGCACAAGAAGCAGTCTGAGTGAGACACGATGAGGGGACCCGAAATGATCGACGCCGCTTGGAAGATCTGGCCACTGCTTTGGGCGCCGGAAGAAGAAATCTGTGTCAGGCTGATACTGAGCGGTTCTGAATATATCAAATCCAATCCGAGTTGCTCAGGACTGTTGCTACGATTCAAGTCGGCTGAACTTGGAGTACCGTCTTGGATGATCAATGTAGTAGATTATTGGCCGTGTTTCCTGAGTGCGGTCGCGTGGCTAAGGGCTAATTAGCCCAAATCATACGCGATCTTGCCGGGCCAACACCAAGCGCACTGCAACGCCGTTGAATCCAACAAGCACTATCCGTATTCCGACACGACCCAAGATATTGGTAACACGACCGAGTCAGAGTGCATACCATGAAACTACTCTCATGGTAAAAAATGAGACCATTTCTCAGGCATAAACTGATGGTGTATGGGTTCTTTGAAGCGCCTGGTAATGCGCCATGGCGCAGCAACTGGGCACGCCTCAAGCCTTTTGTGACGTCGCCGGCCGACGGTTACTCAGCATATGTATCATCGACCATTGAACCGAAGATCTCATGACGCTGCGAATCTTAGTTTGTCTGGCAGACGTTCGGAGATTTTCATCTTGAAGGTACAGATATTGTGTTGTGAAGTTCAAGAAGCCATCGCCATCGAACATATAGGGCGTTTACGGAACACCCAAGTATCAAGAATCTGCGTGGAAGCCTTCGGTAGGATGTTCCTGTTCGACCAGAACGTGAGGTTTCAATAGCGCCCTGTCAATGCTATTCCTCCCGAAAACCTAGTGCACAGCTGCCATTCGGCGGCATCCTTCAGATAACGAGGATACATAGCGCAAAGAATGATAATCGATGGGGTCAAAATGTCTCGTACGAGACTGAAGCCCAGCACTCCAAGCCATGTAGGCCAGTGCGTCGTCGCCGGCTTTCCTGCCACGCGATCCTAGACGCATCATGCCATTCTGACGACCCGCAAACCCCAGCCTCACCGGCATCTATAGCCTCGCCTTTGCCACATTTGTAGAACCGAGTGCTTTGTGGAGTTTCCTCCGGCGAGGAGGGCAGGCGGGCCAAAGCGCCAGCCGCATTCTGGATAGAATGCGGCCTGGCTCGGTTCCATGGCGTCGAGGCTGAGCGACGGCGGCTTATCGTCCACGTGAACTAGGTGCGGTTCCGGCGGTCCGCAAATCAAATTTATTAGACGCGAAATGTATATTCTCGGCCGCAAGGCTCTCGGAAGTTGGAATCGCGTCTCGATGCTGTGCGTCGACGTCCGGATCGAGGATCGGCTGGTGGAGGCCGTACTGTTGCGAGCCAGAAACCTGGGATTTCAACGCTGATGGCGCTCCTTTTCGTGTTAGACAAGATATTAAAGGGAGCTAATACCGGAAGAGATGTCCGCATACTTTCGGGGCTATTGTGTGTTTGATATGGACGGAGGAACGCGTCCTTTCAAGGGCAAGACAACCCGGCAGAGACGGCGAGGCGCATGTTGTGGAAGTTTTGCTGCCCGGAGGTCGCTATTGATGCATAACACGAAGGAAAAAAGACCGGATATCAAATATCGCTTCTCTGTCAATTCGAGACACACAAAGAGGTTGCTATTTGTCAACGTTTGGCAGAATGATAGGTGACGCGATGAAAATTGGCGGGCGAAAACGCGGAGAAGGATGGAGCGGCGGCAGTTTCTAAATGGATTACATAATACACGCCCATATCCTTTTCTCGGGTTCGGCCAGAGCTTGTACTCTTTATTTCTTTTCTCTTCCCCATCCATCGTACTACATTCATAACGATAAACCAACTCGAATTCAACGGCTTTAAGACACCGAGAATTGCTTAAGGCCATGTTTAGCTGCGGCAAACAACAGCCTGATATCATATCTTTGCAAAGTTCTGTCGTCGTATTCTTAGATTCCATCTTCGTATTATTCCTACTCTCGGCTCAACTACGCGTAGACAGTTCTTGATCGGCGACCACGTGTTTACTTCAATAACATTCCCCCTTCCACATGAGCTGTTGTGCCGGTGATAAAATGGTTCTTCATGAAGGACAAGTAAGTCTCAGCCAAGTCCTCCGGGTCTCCAACTCTGTCCAGGATGGAGGCGTTACGGAACATCTGCATCACCGCCTCTTGTTCTGCGCCGGAATTCTGCGTCACATAGTCCAGCAGCTCTGTTTGCACGGCTCCAGGCGAGACGAGGTTCACTCTCACGGGTTTGAGCTCGACTGCAAGACCCTTCGCCAGCGCATCCTTGGCACCTGACACGGTCGCCCGCACCGCATAACCGGGAACTGGCTTGTACGCGCCAACTCCGCCCGTCAACGTGAAAGACGAGGTGTGTTCCCGCTTCAAATACTTCTCCGCAACCTTGGCCAAGATGGCGGTGCCGATGAGACGAGTTTTGCTGAAGTCGTGTATGTTGTGCGGCGTGGCCTCCTGCAACAGGAGAGATCCAGAGAAGACCTCTCCAGCAGTCTCGACCACATGGTCGACAGAGTCCCTTCCGCCGTTGGTGACAAACTCAAAGAGCTCCGTGATGCTGGTTTCGCAGTCTTCGCTGTTGAGGTCGACCGTGTGACCGCGGATTCGGTCTGTGGCGTCGGGGTATGATGCTTTGAGTCTCTCGATCGTCTTGTTGACTTTGTCCTGGCTGCGACTAGCTACGACGACAAGGGCGCCGAACTCCACGCTAGCTTCCGCGACGGCGAAGCCAATGCCGGATGTCCCGCCGACTACGAGGACGGACTTGCCCTCGAGCTTGTTGATGTATTTGGGTGCCATTATGTTGATCTGATCGTGAGCCGATATACTTTCTTGACGTGGCTAACGTAGAGTTGAATAGTTCCGACCAGACTTTGGGGCTTTTATATCTACAAGACTCTGACAGCCCCCAGCTTGAGTGAGTCTGTCGTGAGGTAACGATCATGTCAGATGGTTCCCGCAACTCGCTTCTCGTGATATTGGATTGGGCTAAACTCCGTAAGTCCATCGAAACCCGCGAAGTTGACCCACTGTTACCGCGCTGTATACGGAGTGAATTTCGGTCACCCACTGACGGCCCCGGGCATCGCGAGTCGCGCCGGCTCCATCGTCATGGACTTTAGACGATAACTCCGGCAACTCCACCCAACAACACCAGCAACAAATAGGACATTACACCTGCAGAGTCTGGGCATCAAAAATTGGTGAGCCAATGATCACAGGTTAGTGATTCAGCCTCGTCATAGAGTTCTTGGGCGCATCCTAGACGAGATTCCCCATGAAGTCCTTCTCAAGAGGAATGATAAGTCCTGTCCAAGCCCACAAATGTGAAAAGAGACAAAAGACAACATCCATTTCGCACCAACAATGGATCCCCTTGTACATCAGCTACAGTCACGCCAAAGATGCGCCCAGCTTGAAACTCATCTGCGTATCTGAGAGTTGTCGTTCCAAGTCTCTCATGCCGAGAGATAGAGTTTACGTTTAGGAAGGGCTTCCGCCGATGGACCGTGGACGATAGCACCAGCGTTTTAAGGCCAGTTGTTTGTGCGGCAGTTAGTGAGAATTTGCTAGCGCAGATCGATGAAGGCTCAACTGTAGCTCTTCATGAAGCCGATGCACATCTTGGACGTGCGATACGGGATAAAGCCTTGGATCTGGGACTCCGTTGTCTGGATACGACGTCGTCCCCGAACGAAAGCTAAGCAACATACTTGCATCCAGCATCAACCCCTCGAATGATCCAGAATATGCTTCCTAGATAAACACAACTGTTCATCAACTTCGCTCCTAGGGACACGACTCGTGATCAATATCACCTGGTGTCGTGTCTTCCCGCCCATTGTCAGTATGTGAGGGGGAACAGCTTCTCAAATTTGAGTTTCGACTGGTCTATGGATGATCTACTAGCTGTCGGCTTAAATGTTTACTTGAGGCCTCCAATGCCTTGTTGCAACATCGAAGTGTCAGAGATAGCCGGAAGGCACTGGAAACGCTACGTTACTCAACTGTCGTTGAATTCTCCAACAACGCCGACATTACCATCGCTGTTCAACCATCCAACCCCATGAATGTCTTCAGAAACTACAAGACCTAGTTCTTGGTCGGTGCCAGTGGTCTCGGCCGGTCATTCTGCAGATTGATGGTCTCTGCCGGCGTCAGGTATCTCATTCCCACGACGAGGAACATACAAGGGCTGGAGGCATCATGGATCCACGAGCTCGAAACCATGGGCGCAACAGTGTGGCTTGTAGAAGACGATGTTGCCGATAGACCTGCCTTGGAAACCGTTCTCTTAAAGAGGTATCACACAGGGTGCCTTCTGTCCGTGGTGTTGCCAACGCAGCTATGGTCCTCTCTGACAAACCATTCGGCAATCTGACCGTCGATGGCTTTAAAGTGTTCAATAGGTCAAAGATACAGGGCGCAAAGAATCTCGATGAGCTGTTTCGAAACCACAACCTTGACTTGTTCATACTCTACTCGTCGCTTGCCGGTATCTTCGGCAACCGGGGCTGGGGGTCATGCTAATTACTCGAGCACAAACGCCTTCATGGTCACTGTGGCGTAACATCGCCGAGTGCGAGACCTGCCTTCCTCTGTTATGTACATCGGGTCGATAATCGGACTAAACATCATGATAAACTCCGAAGCCGCCAAATTCTTCCTGAAACAGGGCTTATTTATACCGGTCTCAGGAACAGACATCCACAACATATTTCTCCAGTCTATTCAAGTCGGACAACCCAATAGCAGACGCTCGTCAGAGCTAATCACTAGGTTGGGCCGCCAAAACTTCTCACCAACTACAATGAAGCATTTCTGGTTCAGGGACACCAGGTTCAGCCACACGTTATTGAAGAACAGCGTCAAGAGGAGAACATTCGCATCACGGAGCGAAAGACGCTTCGTTAAAGACTCTAAGATTTCGTAACCCTAGAGATAATACTGCCTATGGCTCTAGGAGAGTTCTGCATCAAACTGGAGCATGTGCTGGCGGCGGCCAAGGGAACGATCTCAATGTCTCAGCCTCTAACGAACCTAGGCGTCGACTCCCCCATTCCCGTTCAGATCCGCTCATGGTTCGAGAAGGAACTAGACGTTGATGCGCCGGTTGTAAGAATTCTGAAAGCGGCTTCCGTTGAGATCTTATGTGCAGGTATTGTGGATAGCTTCACTTACTCTGCGACTGAGTCTATCAACAACCATGAAAAGGTGGCGAACAACGGACCAGTGGCCCTACACGCAAACACCAATAGAGTAACAGAAAGTCACGTCTCGGTTCACAACGGTACATCAAAGTCGGAAACTCATACAAGTACCAATGGGCTAATTTATACCAACTCGATAGAATGGGAAGAAGAGACAAGACTCGATTTTGAGAAAGGCCCGCAACTGGCACTTAAATTTTCAGACACAAGAGGTTGTTGATGGGCTCAATGTTATTCTCACTAGGCCACCGGATTCCTGGGTTCAGTGATAGAAGCTCTTCTGGCGGAAGAGTCCATTTCAAAGGTCCGTTGTTCGGCCATTCGGAAAGCTGGAACTCTTGATGACTGGCAGCCAAGTCAGCCTCTCTTGGCCTCATCTCGAGTGAGGTGTTATAAAGGTAACCTCAATCTTCCACGCTTGAGACTGTCAGATTCAGACTTCAAGTAGCTCTCCAAGAGTGTTCACAATATCGTGCACAACGGCGCTGATGTCAACTTTTTCAAGTCGTACACCTCAATAAGAGCAGCTAATGTAGGGTCAACTCGGGAACTTGTCCCGCTGGCCCCTGGCCGCATGATTCCCTTCCACTACGTGTTTTCCGTAGCTCTCACCGAATTGACGAACATGGAGACTCTCCGGTCGATATCTATTTCTGCTTACCGGCCTCCAACCGACGAATCCGGTGACTAGGCGGCATCCAAATGGGCCTGCGAGGTCTACCTGGAGAATTACGCCCGCGAACTGGGTCTGCCGATGTGGATCCATCGGCCGTCCTACATCACCGGGATCAACGCTCCCATCACGGGTATCATCGGAAATCTCTTCGAGTACTCGGTCCGCGTCGAGGCGACTCCGAATGCTGCCGGCAGGGGTGGGCTTTTTGACATGGTCCCGGTCGAGGAGGTTGCGACTGTGATTGCCAGCTCAGTCAGCCGGGATAAGATGGTGGCAAAGAAGAAGACAAGGGCATCGCTTCCTGTCTACGTCCAATACGGTGGTCAGGAGGAAGTGCCCGCTGGAAACATCATAGAGCATTTGGAGAAGAAGCATAACATGAGCCTTGAGGAGTCAAGTCTGGCGGATTGGCTGGCCAGAGCGAGGGCTGTTGGTCGTTCGGAGTTGGTTCCGGTTCTTGTGGACAGCATTGCGACGACTGGGCATATTTTTCATTCCGTCTCTTGTCAACACGAGGGAAAATGGCGTTGTTTTGTAGGATGCTCTTCAAGGCATTTCAACAAGTGAAAGTACATCGAAATGTTAGCCATTTCATGTTGTGGCAGGTATGAAGCATGAAATTACGGTAAATGGCGAAGTAGACCCCGGGCCGCTACTAAAGACTGCCTGATAGTGCCCCTGCAGCTCATTTTAGTGATTAAACGCAGAGTCGCTGCAGGCGGAGGTATTGAATTGAGCTGTCCGAGTCCTGAGTCGTGTGCATTCAAGGCCCTAAGTTCGTCAAGGGTGATACTCGACTGGGGCCGCCGACGCCCCGGAAAGCATCCAATACAAAACTACAGCGGTTCCCCACGTCTGACCAAGTGACGGGATCCATTACAGCTAAACCTATCAGTCGTAATATTGAAGACGACTATGTCTCGAGCCTGAATAAAACACAGGTTAACAGCGATGAGGACTCGCAAAGAAACGGTCTGCGAAGAGTGCAGATCACGGAAGCTGGGCGTAAGTGAGAAGAACCAGGCAAATTTTTCAGGGCCGTTCACTGACTTGTCGACGCTTAGTGCGATGGGAAGCAGCCGGCTTGTTCCCAATGCCTCATGTCTGGATTCAATTGTCCAGGATATCCAAAGCAAATCATCTTCAGGTCTCCTATATCACCGGGCTCTGTCGAAAGAAGCCGGCGCCCGAGATCTCAACGAGCCCTCAATCCTGCTGCATCTCGCCGTGCTGCTCCGAAGCCGATGACCGTGTCTCGCGCGTTGGCTTGGCCGCTTCGCGATGTGCTATCGTTATGCGTCCAGAACTTCGTCCCCGCTGGCGAGTTAGGCATCATGTCGAATACTCCCAACTTATCACAACCCAGGATCTGCGGAGCTTGGATAGAAGTGCTACCTGGACTTCTTGGTAGTCAGCAAAGCGATGACGGTCTGCTTCCGTCGGCTATCAAAGCTCTAGGAATCTCTCTCACCTCGAGAGGCCCCGATGGTTGGGCTCCGACATCTGACGCTGTAGCGGCGCATTCATCCGCTATCAGAATCGTGAGGCGCACATTGCAGCAAAACCAAGATTTCGCTCACGACGAGATGGCTGCGAGTATCATGTGTCTTTTTTTATCTGAGGTATTTTTTCGTATCTCATTATTTGTCGTATCTCTCATCATACTGATGATGTACCCAGAAATTACTTCCCACATCGGTGTCGGCTTCCACGATCCACGCTGGAGGCATCGGGGAGCTCATTCAACTGCGCACGCCAGCGTTCTATGCATCGGGAATTCCACACAGGCTTTTCGTTGGATTCAGGCCGATTCTGGTACGATACTGAAGCCGTTCTCATCAATAAGACTTCAAACGTGCTAATTGACAAGATTCTTCACTCATTCATCACTCGAAAAGGGACATTCCTTGCAGAGAGTGCCTGGCGAACAGAACCATTCCGGATCGTCCCTGCGGATCCGCTACAAGCGCTTCTGAACGAGGCCTGTGTTATCCCGTCGATTTTCGAGACGCTTGACCTGGCGCGAACATGGCCCCCCGACGCAGACTCTTTGGTCGAGCAAGCTTTTCTTCAATTCAACGCTGTTCTTTGCCGTCTTAATGACTGGTACAGAATTACCGGCTCTGCTTTTGATGCTTTCTTTGAAGCAAACGCTTGCGGCGTTACCGACAGATTCCCTAATATCAGCGCAGCAAATTCTCTGACTCACTACTGGGCATTTTGGATTATCTGCGTCGCACACATCAGGGGCCTAAGGGCCGAGTTTCCCATGTTGCAGGCCCATCCGACGCTTGTGCATGGCCTAGCACCGGACAGCAACGCCATCGCCCAAGAGATTACCAGGTTGTCAATCAGGATTCTAACCAGCGCGGAATACCTCACACGGTCTGACATGAAGCTCTATGGAATCGCGTCAGCACCATTTCCTCTGCAGGTTGCAAGGAGCGCCCTAGAGAAATTCCAGATCACAGATGAAGATGCTAGTACATTGCTCGGGAGGGTTTCTGCAATAGTGCTGGGGCGGGGTTACGGACATGAGTTCTTGCAGAATACCAGCCCTCTTATCATTTAACAATGAGTCGCTACGTAAATGGGTTGTCCATTTTGACGCTCAGCTGCCCGTAGTATTCAAGCAGGTGATGCCGGTTGCAAGTTTGGCGCACATCATTTCTTCAGGTTGGATTAACCACCGTCTACGTGCCCTCACACGATATCCTTGCTTTGAATGACAGTACCAAAAGCATCCGCAATCTCGGCAAGACTGACTCTCTTCAAGTCCTCTGCAGTTGTTCCTGGGATGTTTCTGTCTCCAATGGCATCCTCAACGGCAATAACGTCCCAGCCCTTCTCGCTCGCCTGTCGTGCAGTTGTCGAAACGCATACGTGAGCCTGCAACGCAAAGGTCAGCCGAAGTCTCACGGCGTGCACGAGGAAAATAGGCGCAAATAAAGTCAATCTCCACTCACCATGTATCCAGTCAGCACAACCTTGCTTCTAGCCGTGGCCTTCAGCAGGTCTTGCAAGTTGGTGTCGGTAAACGATCCAGGGAAGTGCTTCGTGACTACACTCTCGCCTTCGAGGGGCTTCAGCTCTGGGAATTCCTCGGCCAGCTCCGTTCCGGGCGTGAAGACAGGAGCGCCAGACGGTACTTCGTGGATGACGTGAATAATAGGTGCTTTTGCGGCACGGTATTTCTGAAGAAGAGACACAAGAACAGCACGAGAAGACTCCACGTTCGAGATTGCTAGCTTGCCGCTGGCGTACTCGTTCTGCGCATCGATGATGACTAGAACGCTGTCATTCGTAGAAGCTGTGGAGGCCGACAAGCCGAGCATTGAGCGCATTGAAACTGGTGAAGCCATGTTGAAAGCCAGATGTTTGGGTTATGAAAATGTTGTGATATCGAAGTTCAAGCAGCGAACGTTTCTGGGGAGTAAATCCTGTTATAAATCCATTTAGGAAACCTCATCGGCATCTCGAGCTCCGGGCCAGAGACACCGGAACTACGCAGGGATCCGCGGCCGAAGTGGGTCTGCATTAAGCCGAATGAGGTAACATATTCCGCCAAGACCGATGGCTCCGCCGCCGGGCCGGGGGCTGGCAGGGTCAAGATGTTTTCAAAGCAGTTCGCCGGGCGAGCTCGAAGACGAGGACCAGATTCACGGTCAGTCATCGCTGAGTAAGTTCCTAAAGAGAGATTGCTTGTAGTGAAGGCTTCTTTCGAGATATATGCAAGTATAGAGCCACCTTAGGCCTACTACCTAGTAGGAGAAAAAGAGTTTGGTTCAGGTTCTGGGCTTGAAGTTTAGAAGGAAAAGTTGGATCAGTGTGCTGAGTCGAGAACACTCTCTAGCCCATTGTGAGCACCAGACCAAGCAAGCATGGAATAATGATGTAGGATTTATGAAGAATTCTATCCCAGTACTCTTCCTTATACCCAGTATTAGGTGCAAAAAAACTGCGAAATCAAACCCAGGACGCCCCTTTACCGATGCCATTTGATGATACGTAGAACATTCATCCACCCATGACTCCCTATCCCAATTTTTGAACAACCGGCTACCTATGCATATGCTGTTTCATATTCTAGAAAGCAGAAGCATCAGCGAAACCAATAGCCTTCACAGGCTGCAGCTTCGCGAGCTTGGTCAGCTTCTCCTTCGCCGCCTCGCCGAGGTTGACGGCACCGGACCCGCTCTCCTTGGGTCTGACCTCGATACCACACGGGTAGACGTGCTCGATCTCGACATTCTCGCCAAGGTCGAAGAGCTCAGACTTCTCACGGAAGCACCAGGGCTGGCCGTTTCTCACGACCAGATCATGAGTGTCCCTGACATCGCGGGCGTGCAGGGAGCGGTAGCCGCCGTCGAGAGAGACAGCAATGCAGCTGTGCCAGGGAGTACGGGGGAAACCCTCGGGGTTGTGCTTCTCAACAAGCAGAGGCATCGAAAGCTTGACAGCACCGCTGGAAGGGTGGATAGAGAGGCGGACGTAGTCGGGGCAGGTGGCCAAAATGATCTTAGTGAAGGACTCGGCGCGCATCATCATCTTCATGGCGACCTCCTTGACGACCTTGCGGTACTTGTGGCCGGAGGTGGCATGAGCCGCAACAGGGCTGTTGCGGAGGTCGACCTCGAGGAAGCGGATGAAGCCACGGTAGGTCATGAGGGTGTCGTTGTCGGTGTCGATCATCTTGCGAACCTCCTCAAGGGCGTTGCCGAACTGGGACTCGAGCTGTCTGCGAGCCTCGGCGACTTGCTCCATGTACTGCTCCTTGGTCATAGGGCCCAAGCCGTCGGTCATGCCAAGGAAGTCCATGACCCGAAGGAGCTTGATGCCCTTGTAGCCCTTCTTCGCAGCCATGTCCATAAGCGTAGAACCGTACTCCCAAGTCTCGTCGTCTGAGATACCGACAACGTCTAGTCATAGTTAGTAGCCGTTTGGTGTGAAAACAAAGTTTGGGGTTGGGAACATACCGTTGAAGACCAAACCATCAGTGGCAATGTGAACCTCAGCGCCGCCGCTGTAGACTTTGCCAATGTCTTCGCAAAGAGCGTTCATCCTGGCAAGTGCCAAGTCCTCGCCCAGGTCAGGCAAGACACCAATAACCTTATCGACACGGTTGATGCTCTTCCACGGGAATGAGGGAATGATCATCTTGATGGGGACGTTATCCCTGATGTATTGCTCCACGCGAGGGAGGAACATCTTGCGACCAATCCAGGTGTGCTCGGTCTCGCCCTCGGGAAGAATATGTCTGCCGTATTGCTGGAAAATATCCATGATCTTGTGGGCAATCTCAGTCTCGCTGGACTGCTCGGGAGGGGGCGTGGGGATAGAAGCAGGACGCTGCAATGTGATCTTCTCGTCATCTGCAACAATGAAGTTGTCTATAGCCAAGGGGTTAGGCGCCGTTACAAGTTCAACACGTGGTGGGTGTTTGCTTACCCTGCTTTGAGGCATCTTCCAGCGAAAGTGCGGGACCTGTGGTGATGCTAACGGCTCTAAGGGGGCTCTTCAAGTCGGATGGGTTAATGGGAGAGCCTGGGACGGCGTCGTCGGAAGCCAAGTTGATGCTGAAGGCTCTGAGGGGGCTCTGAATTTCGACCTCGGAAGAGTCAATGGGGGAACCAATTTCCAGATCCGAGATCATGTTGATGTTGAACGCTCTCAATGGGCTCTTCAGCTTGGTTGTGTCGACTGGTGAGAACCCAGTGTCCAACGTAGCCAAGACACTCTTTTGCCAGCTCAAAGGAGCTTGAACCTGAAGCAATGGCTTAGGCTTGGGCTTCTCGCCCGAGGTTGTCTTCTGAGGCTCATCGTGGTTGATAGCCGGGGCGGGGGCGTTGATAGCCATTGTGATGTTGGAAAAAAGAAGAAGAGAAAGCTGTATAGATTTGGGTACTTGGCTCAGGAAGTCTCTGCTGTGAAAGGAAACGGGAGAAGGAGTTGGTGTTCTTAAGAGAAAACTTGTGTAAGTTGGTTTGGTAGTAGTGATTGTTGTCTTGAACGAATCCCCAAGCCAGACACCTGGCGATATTCTTCTTATACTTCAGAATCGTCGTTCTAGAAGGCTGAGGCCATCCCCACTCGGCTTTGGTCTAACAAGAACGAATGCATGCAGTTTGACGAACGGAGACTTTCAGGCTTGACATTGAAGCAAACTGTGGCGTCCGGCCTAACCCGGCTGGGCAGACCCCAGAATCCAGAAGCTGGTTTCTGAACACGTCGAACACGTAAAGTCTGGGCCAAGATCAACATTCTTTCAGTCTAGCTGTGGCTGATGGAGCTGCAGTGTGAGCGTGGCTGCATTCTGACTTAAGGTTCAGTGAAGCTCAAAATAGGACTAGATGAGAGCGCCACATTCATGATGGAGGCTAAGTCTTACCTCGTGTTAGTCAGAGACGGGCATCCCGACCGACTGTCACCGACAGCGCTGATCAAACTGCCTTGGCCTAATATTATGGACCCAGTCGGGCGACCAAAACACTCCGGCCGTCGTCACCACGTTGCGAGTTGCTTTGCAGGCTCTCGTATTCTGTATTCCCATGTACCATTGCGTCGAGGTGAGTTGTCCCGCGGCCATGGTACTTCGAAGGCGCAAAGTCTACGCCTTGGAAACCGACGGGGATTTTGTCCGTCAAGTGGGGTCCGATTGAGTTAATATTGCACTTGGCGAAGCGGTTACGATCTATGTCGATCACCGCATCCAAGGATGGATGTTTACACAGCTACGAGAGGGTCCAGCTAAGTCACATATGGAAGCCCTGGCCAATTTCTGTTACTGAGGTTTTGCCTCTTAAGGGAAAGAGGCTCTCGAAATAAAAATATTCCATCGCTTGCATAGAAAAGTATCAGCCAAGCCAAAAATGTGGCTCCCTTTGTCAGGTCTCATGGCAAGGGTCTCCATCCTTGTCAGTCGTGACACTTAAGGACACCGTCCAATCATCAATCTCCCGCTAGATCGTATGCGATCATCAGATGCCAAGGACATCAACAGGTTGCAAGGACTATCCCTCTAGATATGCACACCAAACCGTAAGCGTTACTGCGGCTGCACGTAACTAGCCGTCGGCAACTAGTGTCTGCCCAGGCGTGATCAGCCGGTTGTAAGACACAACATATTCTAGCGTTTCTTATTTGCATGTCTAGGCACGCACGGCACGGCACCTTCTTAAGGCTGGGGCTCCAGGAAAGTCGAGGTGTTCTCCCGGCCACTGCTTGAAAGGACATGGAGTTTTGTAACACTATTGACGTCCTGATGTGTGAGAGAATCTAGGCTGAGATGGCTTAGCATGGCTTCGCCGGTGTTGTGATCGAGGCTGGTCAAGGCTGGTGCTAATGGTCTATATCCGGTGCATGTGGACTTCACCGACTTAGTCGCCGTAAACGGACCGGCAACTTTGACATGGAGCGGTTGAGATATTCAACATTTGCTTTTGTTTACACCATGCCCCCGCCCGTTGACACTGATGATGCTTCATCAAACCCAGCTTCCAAGTTTTGGCCCCTATCAAGCCCACACATACCAAGGCCATTTCCCTGAATCGTTCCCAACATCGCCGCAATGGAGAGACATGTTGCTCCTCCTGCAGTCGAATACGGTGCCCAAGGTGCAGATGACGACCACACGACTCTCGCCGAAAATCACCCTACCGACAGCCACAAACAGACCAACATGTTGAGCAACCGAGAACTCCAAGCATACGAGCCGGATCAAAGAGACTCTCAACAATCATCAACTCATACTGACGAGGAGAAATCTGGCGCCATCGTTGATGGTCCTGATGGCGGCTTCGTCGGTTGGATGCAAGTCCTGTCAGCCTTCCTCCTCGTGCTGGATGGCTTCGGCTTCATCACGGCCTTCGGCGTCTTCCAGTCGTACTACGAAATCCAATTACCGGGCTCTACAGCATCTGATATCTCATGGATTGGTTCCATGCAGATCTTTTTGCTCTTCCTCCTCGGAACTGTCAGCGGGAGATTGATCGATGCCGGCTACTTTCGGGCTACGCTTATTACGGGATTCGTCTTCCAAATCGGCGGCATCTTCGGGGCTTCTTGGTCCAGCAAGTATTGGCACTTCCTCCTTTCTCAGGGAATTGCAACGGGTATCGGCAACGGCATGCACTTCACGGCGCTCGTCTGGCTGGTATCCCAGTACTTCACCAAGAGGCGTGGACTCGCACTAGGCATAAGTTCCTGCGGTGCACCCATCGGCGCTGTCATCTTCACAATCATGGCGCAACAGCTGATTCCCAAGGTCGGAATCGCCTGGACCCTTCGATCAATGGGTTTCTTGATTCTGTTCGACAGCATCATCATCTTCCTCATCTCACGCCCGAAAGAAGGCAAACGGTCATCCGGCCCACTCTTGGAGCTCGCAGCTTTCAAGGAACTACCTTACTTGCTGTTCACCATCGGCATGTTTTTCACGCTGCTCGGCGCATACTTCGCCTACTATTATGTGAGAATAGCCTAGTTCACCGATCTTACTGTCTATCCAATACTAACTTCACACGAGGTGCCTCTGTTCGGTCGCAAGAACCTGGGGCTCAACAATAGCGGCGCGCTCACGATTCTCATCATCATGTCAGCCGTGGGTATCACTGGGCGACTCATCCCACCCTACTTTGCGGATCGATCCATAAAGCCCCTGAGGACTCTTGTCATCTCAACCCTTCTCAGCAGTCTCAACGTCTACGCCTGGATCGGGGTTCACTCTTCCACTGGGCTGACAGTCTGGGTCGTTGCTTACGCCTTCACTGTGAACGCCGTGCAGACCTTGTTTACGGCGTCTATGGGCGAGGTTACCTCGGATATGTCTAAGCTTGGTGTAAGAATCGGCATGGTCTTTACCGTCGTCAGCTTTGCCTGCTTGGCCGGTCCGCCCATCGGTGGAAGCCTCGTCACGCTTGGGCATGGCAACTTCTTGTATGCGCAAATATTTGCTGGAACTACGATGCTCGTTGGCGGTTTGCTGGTGGCGCTCGCGAAGATCAAGCAAGTTGGCCCGCGGGACTTCTGGCGGATTTCGCATCATTAGATCCTAGAGAGTCCTACGGCACGAGGTTACGGTCTGCTTGATTCATGGCGTTGGACAGTGCATTTGGTCTTGGCGTTGGTCTACTTCGCTGCATTTCGTACGGATGTGAAGTTTAGCATTGGTTTCAGGAGTCATTGGGCACAGGAAAAGATAGATTGACATGACTCCTGAATTCTCAGGACAGGATTACACGAATCTCACGTTCTCAATTCCATGCAGACCAAGACCATAGTTCTCACGCGATGACAGTACATGGGATGACATACTTGACAGAACTTTGGCACTTATGCAAGGTTGCAGATCTCCAGAGCCGCGTTCCTTGCCTGATCCTTGTCTGCAACGTAGCAACGGTTGGGAATTCTCACGTAACAAGCAATGCCCACCGAAGCGCCTCGTGACGCCTTTGTGAGACCACGATGCAAATCCAGTCAGCTCAGTGTGTTTTTCTTCACCGCTGCCATTTGCTCTTCAGTCTCTACACGTTGAGCCTTTGGCATTTGAGTCACCATGAAGTTCCCGGGCGAGACAAGGATGGACGCTATTCCAAGGTGGTACCATGACTCTATTTCAGGGTCTCAGCCCTGCAGGATGTTTTCGGGCTGCGGTCGATAAGCTCGTATCTGCCGTCGCTACAGAAACTACATGCAAGTCATATCGACCGGTCCATGGAGCGCATTTTCTCTGTCTCGCTCATTTCATGTTGGTATATCGCACTTGGTCCAATCCGGGCTATGAATCAAAACGGGATGATGTGGCGCCTGCCCAGCAACAGCTCGACCTGTCTTACAATGGCCCCGCGAACTTGCAGCCATTGCCACGACGCAAACGTAAGACAGCCTAAGCTTTCTTTGTCTTGACGCATTGCCTACCACTCTTTCAACCCAAGACATACGATTCGAGTCCCAGGGTCGCTTTGCCCGAGCTGACCAAGTCTCCTTGTTCCAAGTTCTAAATCCTTCCCTTTCGCTCCCGCGCTTGGCATGCGTAGCGCCACGACGCTCTCCAGACGTCCTAGACCATTATCCTGTGCTCCTCGGACACTAACTCTGGCATGAAGCTTAATTGTGGCTGTGGTGATGTGTTCTCAGCCGTAACAATCCGATGGCATCTAGAATGGGGTTCCCGACTGGCCAGACTCGCCCGCATCGTGCAGCGGCGGTTCCTGGAATAACATAAAGGTCAGCAGGCCGTGTTCCTTCAACTAAGAGGGGAACACCGAGTCTGACCATTATCAGCAACTTCTCTACGCAATTGGTTTGTGGTGATCGAATACACAGCCTGTCACTCGTCGTCCTAGGCAAAATGAAGTCCGTAACAGCGGCGCTAAGGTACGTTCTGCAGTCGAGCTCCAGGCTGATGAAAGGAAATTTACGCTAAAACTGCCTCAGCCTGTTTGGCCTACTTGCTGGTCTCTCGCATTCGGTGCACGCACATCCCCCGGCTTCGGTTCAGGCCTCCGCAACCTACCCCGCTGCATCCGGCTTGCCCAAGTGGAGAGACTACGACGACGACGACGACTCAGACAACCAGAAGGCGCCGTGGGGTAGCCGGACCTGCAAGTCAAACCCGGAGAACGTACCTGATACCGGTGTTGTTCGGAAGTATGAGTGGACAGTAGAAAGGACTTGGGCAGCTCCTGATGGATTTGGTGAGTCACATCAAGCCGTCTTACCTTCGGCCCGTTCCTTGCCTAACGTTGCAATACAGAACAAGAGCTCCTTCTGGTGAATGGACAATTCCCCGGGCCCCTCATTGAAGCCAACTGGGGTGATGTTGTGGAGGTGACTGTCCATAACAACATTTCCGCTCCTGAAGAGGGCACCGCGATTCACTGGCATGGGTTAGTTCCGACCTCAACTCTGCTTGTCAACCAGTCTGCTGACTTTGTCTTAGGATTCACCAGCAGGACACGCCCTGGATGGATGGTGTCTCCGGTATCACTCAATGCCCGATTGTACCGGGAGGTAGCTTCACATACCGTTGGAGGGCCTCTACATACGGTACAAGCTGGTGGCATGGTCACCATGCTCTTCAATATGCCGGCGGACTTTGGGGCGCGATTGTGATCCACGGCCCGACTTTCGTCGAGTACGATATTGACCTTGGCCCCGTTACTCTTTCCGACTACTATCACCGGGGCTATGAAGGAATTGCCATGGGCGCCATTTCCACAAGTTCCAATGAGAACGTTACCGTCCCAGCCTCCGCCAACCAGATGATCAACGGCTTGAACCCCTACACCTGCTCTCTATCTCCTTACCAGTTCCCATCGATCACTAACGCTACATGTCACGACAATGCCCCGAAGCCAGAGTTCACCTTCCAATCAGGCAAGGCCCACAAGCTCCGCCTGGTCAACACTGGTGCCCAGGCCCACCAGATCTTTTCCATCGATGATCACAAGCTGATTGTGACGTCAATGGATTGGACTCCCATTGAGCCTTACGAGGTTGACTTCCTTGCCCTCGGCGTAGGCGCCAGAGCGGAGGTTATTGTCAAGGCCACTGGCGACCCCAAGTCAGCCTACGTTATGCGCATGAGAACTCGATGTGCCACGACTTACGTCTGGGAGACAAATGCCACAGTATTCTACGATCAGGCGTCGCCAGACACTATTCCTATTTCTAATCCTGTGGACCTTGGACCCAACTGGCCAGTCCAAAATGCAGCATGCGGCCACGTAAGTTTCCATAACTCGGATGTACTGATGCCCGCTGACCGTATGCTTCCAGTATGCTCTGCCGATGAAAAAGCCAATTTTCAAGAAACGCGTTCCTAAGCCGGACATGACCGTGTTTTACAACGTCACCTATGAGCAAAACGCGACAGGAAACCATTTGTGGCTGATGAACAACGTCACATTTCAGGCTGACTGGGCTCGGCCGTTGTTGCTGGAGGCTGCTGATGGTCAGACTGACTATCTTGCCCAGCCGCAGCACATCCTGACCACGGTGCCCGAGGATGTCCGTCACGTCAGAGTGGTCGTCCAAAACTTCTTCTCGATTCATCCCATGCACATCCACGGGGGAGACTTCCAAATACTCGCCGAGGGTGACGGATTCTGGAACGGCAGCATTCTCCACAAGAAGAACCCTGCTCGCGCTGATACCGAAATGCTTCGCCGGAATGGCCATCTCGTCGTTCAATTTGATGCGAAGAATCCGGGCACCTGGAGCTTCCACTGCCACGTTGCCTGGCACGCCAGCCCAGGTCTCATAGCCAACTTCTTGGTCAAGCCAAAAGCAGTTCAGGCCTACGATATTCCTCAGGCGGTTCGAGACACTTGTGACGCTTGGCACGAGTACAAAAATGCTGGTGGGGAAGGTTCCCTGCCGTTTGACAGTGGCCTTCGGAAAAGATCAGTCTAGTTTGAGATATTCTTGAGGAGCATGGCGTCAAGGTTAGATTTTGGGGGTTGGGCACGATGCATGTTGGGAGCTTGGCGTTGGAAATCTTGTGTTGAATAAATTAGATGACTACGAGATTTTCTTCCTTCTTTTTCTCTTTTTTTTCTCTGGCAAGCTATGAGCGCGCTTTTTCTTTCACGTTTACTTCTTATGTATCTGAATTTGCTTGATTTGAGCTTTCACCGTAAACTAAACGGCAAGCAATGAGAATAATTGTCGTTGTTGTTGTAGTATTCAACGCCTGCTTTAAACCTCTATGAGGCATAAGGCGTCCGTGCCGGCAGTCTACTAAGGATATGCATCTATATATAGTGATAGAAAGCAAATATATAGATTCAATATACACAATTGAACGCAGAATGCAAACAGATGAACCAAAACCAAGTGAATCAATGAGAATAAGCCACAGGATAGGGGCACTATTCATGCGTATGGATCTGCAATACATTTTAAATCACACTTTATATTATGGGTGCGTCTAATGATATCTGGTTTAAAGCTTTGTCCCCGCATGACGGCAACTTGTATCGAAGGGCCTTCGAGGTTGTCGACAACAATGACGGGATAGCCAATGAAATGTCTCATTCGACTAGATAGCTGCTATCTTAAGGAAACTTTTGAAATCAAACGCCGTTGATATGCATGCATCCTAGATTAATGCCTGGGATATCGGCGATGTCGCCAAAGTCCAGTGCTTGACTTGTAGAGTTTAGCGGCGCAGTCGAAGAGTCCTGCGCGCATTTCATTGAAATCAGACAAAATGCACAATGGCTGTGAAGTTCATTACCTGCCTGTATCATGTTGATGGATATCTTACTTCCTTCTTTCCAAGCTGATATTAACCTTTCGGAGTGGTGGTCTGCGAAAATGTGTTTGCTAAACATTAAACGACTAGTTCAAATCGCACAGTAATGTATAGGCTCCTCATTGACCATTTAGCCGCTGCGTTATTGTATCGGCTCATGAAGTCCTGTGCTACAGCCTTGTACTGCTTGATCCCAAATTTTCGCAATACGAATAGTCTCATACGTCTGGCGATAGCCACACGTAAGCCACAATATAAGGGTACTCTAGCCACTGCAGCCTCATGCTCCGGAGGTCGTATCAACCTACCTCCTGCTCACATATGCAAAGAATGTAAGCGCCAAGACTCTTACCCCTCATCCATGGACTTTCGTTGAGCGCCTGATTTCCATTTTGATACCTTTTTCCACTCTTTTCTTCGACGTGTCAATCCCAAGACACCAAGATGAAGTGTTAATGATCACTTCCACCGACAGTCGCGTGTTCACGCTCCCTGCAAGAAACCGACTTTCTCATTCCAGACTTCGCCTCGAGGAAGCATTCGCTTTTGATTCATCACCTCGCGGCGATATCAATTGTTCCGGTTCTGAGCCGCCATGGTCTCCGTCGAAGCTCTCGATCGGAGTGCCGACTCCTATACCATTGGCTGGATCGCTGCGTTACCCATCGAGCGAGCCGCCGCTATTGCGATGCTCGAGAAGAAACACGATGAACCAAAGGGCTTTATTAGGCATCCAACCGATACAAACATCTATGCTTGGGGCAGCATAGGAGAGCACAACATTGTCATAAGCTCTCTTGCCGCAGGCATTTACGGGCTCACATCGGCCGCTACCACCGCATTAGGTCTGTCAACTTCAATTCCATCCGTTCGTATCGGTCTCTTGGTTGGAATTGGAGGCGCTGTTTCTCGGCCGGACAAAAATCGCGATATTCGTCTTGGCGACATAGTTGTCAGTCAGCCGGACGGAAGAACTGGTGGCGTTTGCCAATACGATTTGGTGAAGGCGAAGTCCGGGAACCATCGTGAACAAAGAGGTTTCCTGGGAATGCCTCCAATCGTGCTATTGAAAGCACTGTCAAGCATTCGGGCAGACCACGAAATTACAAACTCAAAAATTCCACACAACTTACAAACCATGCTCCGGGAAAACCCCAAGATGGCTCGGAGATCGGAAAACAACCCTGGCTACTGTCACCAAGGATCTCATAACGACCGACTTTTTCATCCATCGTACGATCACGTGGCTGGCAATGACCTGGATTGTAGCAGGTGTAATGCAAGCCATGAAATTCAACGCCAACCTCGAAGTTCTACAGATCCTGAGATTCATTACGGCGTCATTGCCTCAGGCAATACTCTCATAAAGGATGCTTCTACTCGCGATCAGATTATAGCCGGCATAGGGGAGGACTGCATTTGTTTTGAGATGGAGGCTGCAGGTCTAATGAACTACTTTCCGTGTCTTGTCATACGAGGCATATGCGACTATGCCGACTCTCACAAAAACGATCAATGGCAACGATACGCTTCTGCTGCTGCAGCAGCATATGCAAAGGAGTTACTCAGCTACGTTCCAGCAAGAGAAGTGCAGAAAGCCAGACGAGTGATAGAGATCCTTGAATTCGGTTAGTGTCACTTCTCATCTTCCATTCGAGTTGTTTTATTTGTACACATATCTTTTCAAGACATCAAAGTAGTGGAGTTGAGACTTGAAGATGAATGAATGCTGATTATATCCATATGTAGTCAGCCAGAGGGTAAATGATGTACATCAAAGTACGTTGGAAGTCCAAGCCACAATTGAGTCACTCGCGTTCGACTCTCGTCGAGAAAGAATCCGCCAATGGCTTGCACCGCCTGATCCATCTATAAACATCAATCATTCGAGAAAGCTTCGCAACCAAGGTTCAGGCGCTTGGCTGTTGAAGACCGACGAGTTTCAGAAATGGACCTCTGGCACATACAAGCATTTGTGGCTGTATGGAATCCCTGGATGCGGAAAGACTGTTTTGACCACAATGATCCTGGATCATGTTTCTGAGTGTTCAGATAAGCAGGTCGTCTTGAGTTTTTTCTTCGACTTCAGAGATCCAACTAAACAGACCACAGATGGTATGCTACGATCACTTGCATTCCAACTTTACAGAGGTGGCCACGACGCTGCGGGACACCTCGACAACGTATTCCGAGCGCATCAAGGTCTACACACTTGTCCCACCACAGAAACCCTTCACGACGTTGTCCGCGTCCTGCTAATGGCCCAGAAGAATACCATCATCATTCTTGACGCCTTGGATGAGTGTACGACAAAGAAGGAAACACTCGACTGGATCACAGACATGTTTTCTGATTCAGATCTAGATCATGTACAGCTGATCTACACTAGTCGAGAAGACGCTGAATTCGTCTGCGACATTCCCAACTTGATTGGAGAGTGCTACTTATCACTCGACAAAAGCGCCATTAATAATGATATTTGCTCATATGTTTCGGCAAAGCTTGAATGTGATCCCTGCTTTACGAACAAGGACCTCACAGTAGAGCTCATCAAGCAGATTATTGATAAGGTTGCAAATGGTGCCAATGGAATGTAAGTCTCATATCTCTCGCAACCACCTGATTTATTGCAAGCTTGAACTGTTAGCTGAGTTAATTCCAAGGTTTAAGTGGGCAGCATGCCAGCTTGACACTGTTGCCATGTGTACAAGTCCCAATGCAGTCAAGAAACATCTGGATATGTTACCTGACAGCCTAGCTGAGACATACAACCGAGTGCTTGAAAGCATACCATTGGACAACAGGAATGATGCTTTCCGTCTCTTGCAGTTCATTGTCTATTCGAAAAGACTATTAACTGTCCAAGAAGCCGTTGAAATCCTTGCCACGCATATCGAAGAAGAGCCGCCCCATTTTGATGCTACCTATCGGGTTTTCAGCGGCACAGAAGTCCTCCGCTACTGCTCGAGCCTAGTTTCTGTGATTGAGGTCAGAACCTCCAGTGGGACGAGGCAAGAACTTCATCTGGCGCACTTCTCTGTGAAGGAATACCTCCTCCTCCAGAATGGCTTCGACAGCATGAGTTCCAGTCTCGTTATCACAAGAACTTGTCTCGCGTATCTGAGCGACATTTCTGGCCATCGATGGAGTCTGTCGGAGACCTTTCCGATGGCGAGGTATGCCGCCGAGATATGGATGGACTTTGCCCCAGCCGCCGAGATCTCAGAAGTTGCATCAGCCGCCATAATTGCGTTTTTGCAAGAAGTCACAACGTTCGAAAAATGGACTTATCTGAACGGAAATACAGATAAATGGGAGGAATACGGAGATCTTCCTAGGGGACCCAGTTTGTACTATGCATGCGTTGGAGGACTACCAAGGGTCGCAAAGTCAATTCTTGACAGTGGAGCTGATGTTAATGCTCCAGGCGGCGAATATGGGAACGCGCTTCAAGCAGCCATTTGCAATGGCCACCTTGAAATCGTGAGGATCCTTCTTGGTAAGGATGCAGATGTTCATGTTCAGGGTGGTCTGTATGGGAATGCGCTCCAGGCAGCATCTTGTCATGGACACATCAGTATCGTTCATTTGCTCCTCGACAAACACGCAGATGTCAATGCCCAAGGCGGTAAGCATGGAAACGCCTTACAGGCGGCGTCTGCCAGTGGATGCCTCGACATTGCGAAGCTACTACTCGACAAGCACGCCGACGTCAATGGCCAAGGTGGTGAGCACGGAAACGCTCTCATTGCGGCATCATGCAGTGGTCATCTTGAAGTTGTACGCCTACTTCTTGATGCGAATGCAGACATCCACGCGCAAGTAGGCTTGTTTGGGAACGCTCTGCAAGTTTCAGCAAGGACAGGGCACATTGACATCGCACGATTATTGATAGAAAGAGGAGCGAGTTTCCTGGATCAGGGGAACTTCTATGGGAACTGCACGGACGCTGTCTCTATGGGATGTCATTTTGTCGCATCACCCAGCCAGAACATTATACAGGGAAGCTGGAAAGAGGCCCTGCTAGACGCGACATTCTATGTTGGGCAGAAAAAGCTGGCCTCAATGCTGCTCGACTTGGATTTGGATGCCCAAGAACAAACAACGATCGCAAACGGTGCGCCGCGGTTAGACCGTGATCAAATGAAGGCAGTTGATGCAAACACGACTTCAGGGACTAATGCATCGGATTTTGATCTAGCGCAGCGTCATCTGACGAAGGCAGTTGGTGGAAGCATGACCACACAGATGAGTGCATCAGAATTCGATCTAGAGGAGCAATATTGCCAGTTCTGTGAGTCTGAGATCTTGGAGGACTGTTTCTACCTCAGGTGTTATGCTTGTCTTGGTGGGGATTTCTGCATTTGTGAATACTGTTCTGAATCTGGCGTTCATTGTCTCGAAGAAGAACATGTACTCTATCCGCAGGGGAGGAAAGACATATAGGGCCAAATACTTTCCTAACACTTCAAGGAAACAGGCTGACGTATCAATGAGAATGCCGGACAAGAATTGCATATTGGCAGCAGCCTCTGGGCCAGCCAGAGGTTCTTCCTTGTCTTTCGTAAATACGTGCTGTTAAAGTTGCTGTCATGAAGATGGTGTTATTAGCGTAAATTTCGAAGAAGAGTCGGTCGTTCTTAATGGTATCACTACCACGTAAATCGAATCGTGAATCTCGATGCCAACTCAGATAATCAAGCGGCACTGAGTTCCTCCGAGGTTGCTTTGCATGAGCAAGGCTTGGCCGGATTACTCCGCAAGAAACCAATACTAGTATCCTCCGCCAATCAGTTTAATGTTATGATGCGGCGCAGTACATAACAAAAGACCTCCAAGAGAGTTCCAACCAACGTCTTATTGCCGTCTATGCCTCTCTGGAAAGCGTGCTCGCGCGAGAGAAATTATACCAGGGTCACGTAGCGATCAGTCTATCTAGACGCTTATCTAAACGATGCTCTGCCCCACAAGCATGCATGAAGACGGGGTTGCAGCAACTTTTGCCATAATCGTGCAGCCAATTAACTTCACAATTACAGCTGCAATGTCTTTAACTGCTTATTTTATCGAATTCTACTAGTTTGAGATATCCTTGTGTGGGATTGGATGCAGAGTGCAGAGACAAAGGTAGCGAGTTGTGTTTGGACAAAACATCATGTGTAAAAACTTCACTGCATTGAGCCGAGCGGGGCAGTTGGCAACTGGAGTACCATCGCCTGGCGGAAGTGAAGATATCATTGCCCCACGCAAGTCAATGTAGCATTGCCCGAGTGAAGCGAGGATAATCATCGCCCGCCCGGACGAGGTAGTATTGGGATCAATTGGAGACCGTGAGAATTCGAAAGCTAAAGGGGGTGCTGGAAAAGAAGTCCCAAAACTATTTCGTCGAGCTTGCGTATAAAAGCCCGACACTGGAACCTATGATTCCGACAGTTAGCACCTCAATCATCCAGAGTAAACATCTGACTTCGACTACAATAATACCACACACCTTCATCCATCAGAAACGCTTAGGCACCCACCGTCTCACCACATCTTTCGCAATGCATCTATCTTCTTACCTCGTTGCCACTCTCGCCGCTGCCGCAACAGCTTTCAAAGTCCCTGAGGGCGCAACTGATGGCATCTATGCAGCCTACTACGACGAGTCGGGTAATGAAGTCCACATCAAAGACCCCAACCCCATTACCGTGGCCGGAATCCTCTCTTCCGTCCCGGAAGAAGGCGTGGCGACGAAGCCTGGCGTCTCCCGGGTCCGTCGCTCCGCGTCCCCCAGCGAGCTTTTCGAGCGCGCAGCTACTGTGTGGTGCGGCTGTGGCTACCACTTGAACAATATCGACTGTGACGGCGCCGTCAACCAGATCAAAGACCAGATTCGAAATGCGGGCGGACAGTCCGACGTGGGACGCGGTCTCGCATGGTACGCACTCAGCGGTAACGTTGTCGTGTTCCTTTGCAACCGCAACGGGCCAGGCACCGGCCGCATCACCGTGGATGGCTTCACTGCGGCCCTGGCGACCATTACGAGCGCGTGCGGATACTATACTGCGGGAACCATCGAGAATGGTGTGCTTGACATTGGGTACATGAACAACGATGATGCTGCCTGGTTCTGTGAGAGAGCCCGGTGGTCCACTCAGCATCAGTGTTAAGGAGATGTCTTATTCTCCTGACACTCATGTCAGAGTTCATGTCAAGTCGGAGATGAGTGGTTGGAATCAAGATGGTATCCGCAACGATACAAGAGAGCTTGCGTTGGAAGTGGCCATTCCGAATCCTTAGGCATTGGCCGAGATTGAGAGAGCGGGTGGCCTTCTTACTAAACAGCAACAATTAACCTGAATTAAGACATGGACAGGAAGGCTTCTTCGATCCATGGAATTAAACATTCGTTCTGCCCCAAATCAGTATCATGTGAACTTCAGTGACTAGCTTATGTTGGGTTACCTTTTGAGCCTCAAACACTGAGGTTGACATCTCGATCTCTCATAAGTCTAGAGCGCTTGACCTGCGGCTGCGGCCGAGAGGGCCGGCCCGCCCGGGTTATCGCCGGTTTTGTGAATGACTACTTTAATCAGCACTCTGCACGTGAGCCTCGGAAGCCGAAGCTTAGTGCCGAGTTTAACCAGAATAGGTTTATCAATGATATCAAAAGACATCGGCATTGCGACGGACGTGGGCAATTCTGTGATGGGCAGTGGAAATAAACCGGAGAGGAGTGGCTACCGGCCAGAAAGGCAACAAAAGAATGACGGAACAATCAAAGAGGCGGGATTAATAATGGTGGGGTTTCCGGTGAGAGTCCATGGATGAGGTCACCAATCTGTTTTGCTGACTTGACTCACAATCATGACTCGGTTTCCGAGCTCTCATCAAGTCGATATAGGTCTTTATAGGTCGATGTCTCTCAAACTGTAATCGTTTGATCTTTTTCTTGTAACCGTTGGAGTTATCACTTGTTTCCCAGCGTGGCGTTTACTCACCAGCTTGATTAAACCGACCTCAAGCTCATCGCCGACCAGCCAACAACGCCACCATCATGCAGTCTCTGCTCCAATTTCGCCGGGCAGGCGCTGCGACTCAAGCGCAAATCGACAGAGATTTCGGTGCGGCCACCGCGTCGCGGCCGTCGGGCCAGCTTAGCAGTAGCCAACGCAAGACTTTGGATGTGGAAAAGGCACAGCCAGAACATCCTGAGCAGAACCCAGGTCAGATCTTTGAGCCCACCAGCGACACGAGTGCTGAATCCAGCAGCGAACATGACGACGTGATTGAACGCCACCACTCTGTGGGGACGGTCCGGACCCAGTACTCCGATGGGACCGCTCTCGGCCGGGCTCTGACCGGCATTCACGTCCGAGACCGCACAGCCCATGAAGGACACGGCGGCCGGGTCTTCGTCGTCGGCTGGGCGGGGCCGGATGATCCCCTTGATCCTCACAATTGGTCTCTCATGAAGCGTGTCGGCGTAACGCTACAGATATCCGTCATCGCCCTCTTCGTCGGAGCTGCATCCGGTATCGATGCCACTATTCTGCCCCAGGCCGCTGAAGACTTGGGCGCCAGCGAAGTCGCCGAGTCACTCGCAACAGGTGGGTGCACGAATTTGCACCTCTTGGCCAGTCTGTTTCCGCTAACAACTATTCTCAGGCCTTTACCTCGTTGGCATGGGTCTCGGCTCTCTTATTGCTGGTCCGTTCTCGGAGACTTTCGGTCGCAATGCCGTCTACATTGTCTCCATGGCCATCTTCATGGTTTGGATCATGGCATCGGGCTTGGCTCCCAACTTCGGCGCTCAAATTGTCTTCCGGCTCCTCGCCGGCTGCTCCGCATCGACGCCGCTCGTGTGTTCCGGCGGGTCAATTGCTGACATGTACAACCGCGTAGAGAAGACTTGGAGCTTTCCTCTGTACGCCATCACTTGCTTCGGCGGGCCGATGATCGGTGCCGTCATGGGCGCTTATATCGGACCGTCCCCGATAGTGAGCTGGCGCTGGACGGAATGGACAATGCTCATCTCGTCAGGGCTCGTCTTGGTACTCGTCTTGCTATGCATGCCCGAAACGTACGGTCCATTGCTGCTACAGTGGAAGGCAGCCCATTATCGACGAATCACGGGAGACGACCGCTTTCGATCGGAGCATGAGATTGTGGACGCGACCCTCTTCAGCAGACTCAAGACCAGCATGACACGGCCGTTCGTCATGCTCACCGAACCGATCATCATCGCAATGACTCTCTACATCACCGTCGTCTACATCGTTCTCTTTACTTTCCTCGTCGGTTGGCCGGACATCTTTGAGCACACCTACGGCCTCGACCAAGGCCTCGCCAACATCATCTTCATCGCCATGTTCATCGGAACGCAAATCAACTTCATCTTCGTCCCGCTCATTTACCGCTTGACCCTCAACAGGATCAAGTCTACTGGAGATGGATCTTTTGACCCCGAGACCAGGCTGTGGTATGCCATGTTCGGCGCCGCCATCTCGGTGCCCATCTCACTCTTCTGGCTCGGGTGGACGAACTTCTCCAGCATCAGCATCTGGTCAGCCATATTCGCCGTTGTCTTGTTTGGATATGGCGTCACGGGGATCTTCATGTGTGTTTACATGTACATCATCGACTCGTACGAGGTTTATTCTGCCTCGGCACTTACGTTCGTGGCGTTGATTAGGTACGTCGTTGCTGGTGGAATGACTGTTGTTGGGCTTCCGTTCTACGAAAAGATGGGCACGCATTACACGTTGACGATATTGGCTTGCATCGCAGCAGTGCTTGCCCCTATCCCATACGTGCTGTATTATTACGGCCCATGGATCAGATCGAAGAGCAAGTTTGCGGTGTCCATGAAGGCATGAGTCCTTTGTTCGCAAACACATATATACTAGGAAAGACTGAGAGGAGGAATATGACCGTTCTATTTGGTCAAGATTCACCATGTAATTGATAGTTGCACTGCACTGTGTCCTTCAAGTACAATAATTTCACATACATCGCACTCGCCCTGAAACTCGTCACCAAGCAAGTTGCTTAAAGAGCTCACCGGGGATTTTCCATCCATGATAGAAATTAATAAGAAACCCAAATCAACTCTTCTGATACTGGACACTTATTGCCGTGAAAGAACTCGATCCCCATGTACTATCCACATCAACTCGTGCCGATGTATGGCTTTCTGGCTCAGAGCAACTTCTTAAATCCCATTTTGTTGTATCTTCACCGTACTAGGCTTGTAGTAGGTTCTCCAGCTCCCAAAGTCGGTTTGAAAAAGCCATAGAACGTCGGCGCCGTAGGGAACCCGGGCGCTACCCCTAACCAGAACTCAAAATGGGCTGAATTCATTGTTCGATTGTGTTATCAGAAGTCCAAAACAAGTTCCCGGAATATTTCCCGCAAGATCCTCTTTCCTGCAACTCTTCCAACACAACATTGACGATCATATCCGAGGAGCCCATCTGGGTAGGGTTCATCACGATCGTATCCGAAAATCCCACTTGGATGAGTTTTGCTTGTATGACGCTTGTCTCGGCGGCGCTCGCTTGAATGACGCTCGTCTCGACGACGCTCGTTTGGATGGCGCTCGCTTAAATAACGGTCGATTACTTGACGCTTGCTTGCATGGCGTTCGCTTGGATGATGCTCGCTTGCTGGCCGCTTGCTGGTATGCCGTTCGCGTGCTTCAAGCTCTCTTGGATAACGTTCGCTTGCTTGACGTTCGCTTGCTTGATGCTTGCTTGTATAACGTTCCCCTGTATGAAGCTCATTTGGAACGGGTTCGCTTAGATAGGAGTTGCTTGGATAACGATCATATCCGAGGATCCCACTTGGATGAGGATCGTTTGGAAACAGCTCACTTGGATGACGTTTGCTTGCTTGACGTTCGCTTGCTTGATGCTTGCTTTTATAACGTTCGCTTGGACGATGCTCCTTCGGAGCGGGGTCGCTTAGATAGGAGTTGCTTGGATAACGATCGTATCCGAGGATCCCACTTGGATGAGGATCGTTTGGAAACAGCTCGCTTGGACGATGCTCCTTCGGAGCCGGGTCGCTTGGATAGGAGTTGCTTGAATAACGATCGTATCCGAGGATCCCACTTGGATGAGGATCGTTTAATAACGGCTCGCTTGGGTGACGCTGGCTGGAATACCGCTCGCTGGAATATCGATCGCGTGGATATCGCTGGCTTGGATAAGGCTCGCTTGGGTGACGCTGGATTGAATAGTGCTGGCTTGAATAACGATCGCATGGATGACGCCCACCCTCATACTCAGTGGTCCAATGTCTTCTAACAGTGTCGACCTCAATTGGGTTGCAGACCACTAGTCGATTAGGTGTCCAGATCTCCAATCTCGTTCTGCACACGGAGTGGTTGAGAAGAGCGATGGCGGAGTTCCTCATGAGACGCGTACGCTCTCGGAGCATCTCGAACAGGGAGACGGTCCTCCGCAAGCCTTCCTGGTTGCTCTCGGCCCAGGGCTCAAAATCCATCTCCTTCATCGTCATACTTTGGAAGACACCATCCGTATGTCGGCCGGTCAAGATAATCGAAGTCCGACCAACCCAACACTGCTCCTTTTTTTTGCTGCCAGTCTCATCCTCCCAGAAGGTCTTCTTTGTCGATTTCATTTCCGCAACGTTCTCAGGTGCTGTCCCACTTCCAGCACGAATCACCACTATATCTTCATTCGTTTTCTGCGAGTGTTGGAGACCGGCGGCTCCGGGCCTTTTTACGAGAGTTGTTGGCTCTCCTTCAGAAACTTTTGCGGCGCCTGGTAATTCGCATGATGCAGAATATGAGGCATCGATCTCATGGACGACAGCAACTTTGAGGCTGCCAAACTGATATTTGATCACCCTCTGATGGGCAATACTTCCTCTGAGCTCATCGTCGTATGTCGTGAAACCATCTTCAAAGGCGTGGCCCCAATTAAGGTGTGTCCGCCCGTTATTGTAAGTTTTGTTTTTTTCCTCTCTGTATGTGAGAATCAGAGTCCTGTTCCTGATTAAGTTCATCTGCAAGATGAATGCAGTTGAAGTTCCATTTCTGGCGAATTTGAACAAGTTTTGGAAACCGCCACGGGTTATGATGACATCAACGTCGTCGAGCTTTGCCTCTGGTGACATTACAGTCAGCGCAGTGAATACAGCCTTCAGCGGCTGGCGACGAGATTTGGCTCGATTGAGATCACGGAAGGAGACGCCGCTGTCCGGCTCCAGTCGAACCGGAAACGCACGAGGCGTGAAATTGGGAGCACCGCCTAAAGGAAGTCACCTGTCTGCCATCAAGACGTCAAGACTGCAACTCAGTGTGCGAACTCGGACGGCGGAGTATCCGTTGGGTTAGCCTGCATCGACTTGCCTGGAACATAGATGGTGGGAACTTCATCGTCCACCCAGTTGTATGAGCATAGGGTCTCAAAGCCGTCCTTGGTGGTAACCGGAACGTTAGATGGCGATATCGAGTCAACGGAGATTTCTCCGGCGGGATATTGCACTGAATAATACAGCCAATCGAGTGGAGAATTGCGAGGAGCTTTCGTCGGAGGCGGTGGAGGTGGCGGGGGAAGTTTGACTTCAACTTCAACTCCAACCTGGTCCGGGACCGGATCGAGTTTTGGAATGTGATTTTGATCACTATTACTGTTGCTGGCCAGCTTGATGCCGACGTCGAGGCTGATGATCGAGGCTGAATCCACCTTGGGCCCTTCATGGGGTTCCACGATAGAGACTGCTTCCATATTGTGTTATCAATGTGGTTCTACGGTCGACTGTCTTTGAGACCACGAGTAGAGAGGTCTTGATAAGGCTTTCAGAAGTGCGTCATGAGATTCATATCTCCGTCCGTGATTGCGGGGGGATGGGCAGAGGTGAAAGGACCCCTTTTTCTCGACGCGAAGTTGACGCGTGCCGCAAGCATCCTAGCGTAAGGTAGGTAGTCGTGCGGCTTCTTCCAGGGCCAATCACACGGCATTATCCGTCTCCATCATGCAACCCAATGCAACCCTGCTACATTTTCCCACGGACATCAAAATCATCACGTCCGAGGTCATCTTCAGCGCGCCTGTTCACGTTTTCACCATCTAGCAAAACTCAAATCGCATTAATTGCAGACGCTATGCCATGAATAGTGATTATACCGACCCGGCTATGCCATATGCTCCACATCATCATCAATCAATCATCATCTTCACTTCCGCTTTTGTCTACCCAGTTCTGAGCTTTGGAAGCGAACTTGGCAATCATCAACACCAAGGTGCCACCCAGAATGGCCCCGAGGCCAGCTGCAGAGTGAGGTTAAATCGCGTTTCAAGCGAAAAGGTCAACAACGCAACTGAAGGACTTACTGATCGTAAACGCCCAACCGACACCGATGGCATCAATCATTGGCACGAGACCGCCAACGGCGCCCGCCCCAAAACTGTACTGGATGATGTACTTGCCGCTAATGACGGCTGTCCGATGTTCGGGAAGAGCCTCTGCAAGGTCGATGAGTACCTGATGGAAACGGGGAGAGCAAGCGTTGCACTAACCGGCTGAATAGGTATTCAGGCCACTGAACGACCACATAAGACCGAGACCCTGAAAGAAAGAGCTGACGATCGGTAGAGCCATGCCACCCACTTCTTTCTGCACACTCCAGCCATATATCAGCGTCCCAGCGGGTAGGATGATGAAGATGGCAGGCAAGCTGCTGTTCAGCCGGTCCTGAGGAAGACGCAGACCATTGCGCTTGCGCATATATCGCTTAACAGTGTGGTCGGAGAGTCTTCCACCAAGAGTGCTACCCATCAAGAAACCCGCTCCAGGAGCCAAGTAGAACAGGCCGCTGATCAATGGTGACGTGAGATCGAAACGAGGGTTGATGACGCGTCGTACGGAACTGAGCAAGCCATACTGGTTGAAACCCAGCAGACCACATGTGATGTTCTGCCATTCTTGTCAGTGCATGCAGTGGCAGATAGAAGCAAGCAAGAGAGACGTACTGCAGCTAGAATGTTCGGATATTTGAAGGCGCGGAGGACGCCCATCGGGTTGAACGCATGTACCACCTCCTTCGCTGAGCGGACCGGGGTCTTCTCCGGAATCTTCAGGTGCGTGAGCTCGCTTGCTCTGGGAACGAAGAAAAACGCCAGGATAAGGCCAATGAAGGTCATGCCGGCTTGTACACCGTAGATGATTCTCCAACTCGTGAAGGCAACGATGACACCTCCGGTCAAGGGCGCTTTATGATGTCAGCGATCGGATCACTTAGCCTGGACAACTGACATACCTATTGTGTTGGCAGCAACGCAACTTCCGAGGAAGAATCCTACCGCAGTTCCTCGAGTTGTCTATCCCACTTGTCAGGCTAGTCACATCAGTCTCAAGATTGAAGTACTCACGGGTTCAAAAATATCCGCCAGAATTGTTTGTCCCGCCACCAGAAAGAACGGCCCTGTAGTTCCGCCGATGACCCAAATTGCAGTGAAACAAGCCAAGTTGTTGGATAATGCAGAGCCAATCGAGCAGAGAGTCAAGAGAGAGTTTGCGAGCAGGTATGTCGTCCTTCGCCCGAGTATGTTGCTGGTCGGCAGCCATATCAGCGCGGACAAAGCCATCGCGATGAAAACGCCGGCGTTGGCCGTGCTGATGCTGTGCGTTGACACGCCAAAATCAGCGGCAACTTCGTTTGTCGCACTCAAAATCGAGCTTCCGGAGAAGGTTACGGGCAAGGCCATCCAGCACACCACAAAGAGTGTAACCCATTTACGCCAGGTGGGCATATCCATGACCACATCATCAATAGCAGCAGGCCGGGGCGGTGCCGAAGCCGCCGGGATGGGGCCGGAGAGCGGATCGGTGCTCAATTGCGGTGCGGTAACGACGGGAGTTTGGCCCGGTTTCTCATCGGTTTGTGTGGCCATCTTAAAGAGTGTACCATGGGTTGAAAACGAAGGGAAATCGAATGAAGCATTGAAGTTGTCACATCGCCATACTAAGTGCAAACGATCCGGGGGGCACAACCGAGTAAATACCCAACGGAGCGACTCCGTGGTTCGGAGGCGCACCCGGCACCGAGAAAAATTCACCATTTTTTTCTCATTCTGTCGTATCCTGTGACTCAAATGTTTCGATAAGTGGGCCTTTAATTGCGAGTTCCAGACCGGTCACAAGCGAGGCCGATTCGGGAGCGGGAAACTTGGTTGCAGAAATGGCTTGCAGATTTCATGTCGGTGGCTCTTCTTCATCCAAGTCGGCAACTCAATGTGAAGCCGACTTGCCCAAGTGACTGCCGGAAATATTGTGGAGATAAGTCAAAAGAAGAAACTTCCGGCGAAATGATGAGATTATGCCGAGGTTGACCAGAATGACTAATGATGTCTCGGGGTAAACACGAATTTCTGCCGATAAATCGCGGCGTAGTTGACGATTCTTCCTCAACTTGTCATCCAGTGTGCTTTGACAGCAATGAAACACAGCTTTTCTTAGCGCTGACGACTGGTTTTCAGTGCTTCCGTTGATATACGGGCATAGCAGGTCACATTACCAAGATCCTCTGAGGTGCTGGCTGCGATCAAATACGCGTCGTCCGGCTCGGCGTCTGGCTATCTTCCCGAAGCTCATCGGAGCTCACGAGGGCACATTCCCGATCCGGCAAACATCTCGACCAACATGACTTCGGATGGAGATTTGTCTAGCGCAGAAGACAGGGTGATGTCAGGCCCTGCTCCAGATTCAACAAGCAAGAGTTCTAAGCCGCGCACGAAGCCTACAGCGTGAGTGATCGCCATCTCCTTCATTTCTTGTTCCTAAATAACACTGATTCCTTGGTAGGTGTCGCAGATGCCATTCGCGTAAGGTGAGGTGCTCAGGCGGGCAGCCCTGCGAAAACTGCCGTCAAGCGAGCAAGGGTGCTGAATGCACATACCCCCGTCGGAACCGCATGGTGAAGGTCAGCCAAAGGTACGGGTTATCCGACCTTTCAGTAAAAATCATACAAATCTAACAATTTCTGAGATATATCGATGATCTTGTCGCCGAAAATCAGCGACTGAAGAGTCAAAATGTCGGATCTCAGACCCAGGCCGACGCCATCCTCCCAGATATCCCTGCAGCACCCGCAAAAGAGGTCGTCGACAATGTCATTGCTGTCCAGGCCCCATCTCTGGATCAGCGCCCGTGGTTCTTCGACATGAACATCCCACATACACCCATTCTCATCGGCGAGGCATCGGATGCAGCTTTCGCTACAAGATTCCGGCAGGCTATTTCAACGGGAGATCATAGCCATATCCCACGCGTCAACTACGCGACCGACGAGAAGCTACTGGTCTTGTCTGACGTTGACTGCCCCTGGCCAAGCCCTGCTAGAGCTCGATTCCTGGTTGGCGTCGCTCTGAGATATGTGAGCCGGTGCTACCACATCATCCGAAAGAGCCTCATTCTAGATGGGCTTGAGCAAACTCTTCAGAACCCATCAGAGAGTGACACTCTACTTAAAAGCAAGCTATGGGCTCTCTTTGCCATCGGAGCCATGTACTCCACGCGGTCGGCGACATCCGAGAAGGATTTCCCTGGTATGGGGTACTTCGCCCGTGCAACAAGAGTTCTCCGCATCGTGAGCGAGCGACCACGAATCGATGTAGTTGAGTTGAGGCTGCTTCTTGTAAGTTGACTTGGTCTGTTCTCCTCCTGATTCCGCACTCATCATATCAGTCATTCTACTCTTTGGCACTGAACCGTAGGCATACTGCCTACACCTTCGCTGGCTCAGCGACGAGGCTTGCGGTCGTTATGGGTCTGCACCTGAACGTTCCCGAGTCTCAGCTCCGAGATGTCGCAGCCCGTGAGCATCGGAACAGAGTCTTCTGGACAGCTTATACCTTCGATCGTATGTGGGCCGCGAAGCTGGGCCATCCCGTCTGCATCCAAGACCTCGATATCGAGGTGGACCTCCCCTCAAATCCCCAAGTCGACCCAAGCATCTCGGACGATTTCGCAGACGCATCATACTTCATCGCCAGCGTAAAGCTTGCCCGCGTGTTGGGCCGAATCGTGCCCTCGATCTACCGCAGACGCAATCAGCAGAGCTCGCTCTCTCACCGGGTTCAAGAAGCTCTCAGCGCCCTGCGTGGCTGGGTCGAGGAGCTTCCGCCTCAGCTTCATATCGACCACAAGGTCAACTCGGATCGCATTCAAAAACCAATCTCTTTGCATCTCAACTTCAATCAGGTTAGTCTCGAGTCCGGACGCTCATCACCAAACTGACGACTTAGTGCGCCGTGAGCGTTACGCGTCCCATCCTACTCCACGTACTGCGCACCCACGTCGCATCCTGGGGGACTTCTTTGACGCCGGAACCCGAGATTCCAGCGACCGCCATGACTTTGGCCGAAGCATGCATCCGCTGCGCTCGACATTCGTGTCGATTGCTTACTGAATGCTGGATTGACGGTTCCTTTGCGACGTTCGACTATTTCTACACCCAATATCTCTTCTCCGCCTCAACTATCTTGGCAATCTCGAGCCTTCTCAATGGGAAGGAGAGTCACAATGATCGAGAGCAGTTCGAGGAGGCTGCCCAATTTCTCTCGCAACTGAGGGACAACGGCAACTTCGCCGCCGGGGAATTCTGCCAACATATTGATGCCATGAAAGCCATGATGGCTGCCGCTCATGCGCGCCGTGGTGGCTATTCTGTCGCTGGAGACCCCTCCACCTTGCTTACCGACGCTACTGCGACCTTCGGCGATGCTATGAGCATCGGGCAACCCTTCACAGCACAGAATACTACAGCGGGGATGGCGCTCGCTGAGCCGTCTTTGCAGGAACTTCTAGCCCAGCCGATCTTGGACTTGCAGTTTATTGATGCCTCTATCTACAACGATGGTGCTCAAGGGCTTTATTGGCCAGATATCAGCCCAGAAACCTGGACACCAGATTGGACAGCAACTTAAACCCTGGACGAATATCTTTGCTCCAAATACCTATCCTGGCAAGCTTATGACTGGCTTTCTGGTATCTCGGAATTGGCACTCTACTGGTTAAACCTCAGACTCTCGTCTAAGATCTTCAGTACCACGTAATCGCTACCAGAACTTAAACGGCACCGCCAACCTCGCACCAGCATTCGGTGTCACAGTTGGCGCAACAGCTGAGCCCGTCGCCCCGCTCTCCGTCTCCCCTGTGGATCCGGTTTCCGTCGTGGCGGTGTTTGTCGTCGCCGTCGTCGTTGCCGTCGCTGTCACGCTCTGCGTCACCGTTGATGTGGCCGAGGAAGTTCCACCTTCGCTCGCACTCCCGTCACAGGGCACTTCACCAGCCACAAAGGTATAGCTAGTGCTGCATCCGACTCGGCCACACGCTCCCTTGCATGGGAAGTCAAGCCAGGCCGTAGGCGCCGGAGTCGGGCAGCCACAGGCTTGCGTCAGGGTTGAGATGGTGATGCACTGCGGTACAATGCAGGTGGCGCAAAATTCGCGAGTTTCCGTGGCCGTCGGGCAACCGGTCTGCGGAGGCTGGGATGCCGTGAACGGTTCCGTGATGGAGCGGGTTGTGACGCCGGTCGGGACTTGTCCTACGACCCGGGCCACACTACTTCAGTTAGCGACACGATCTGACTACATGCACATGGCATATCGATCCCTACAGAGTAGAAATAGTGACGGTCAGACTCAAAGTCTTCATCTTCAGGCTGTCTTCAGTGAGGTTGATGAGGGGAAAGAAGAGGGATTTGGCGAAAAAGACAATGATATGACGACGGATTCTGGTCTTATGGGAAGCAGGTGACTGACGATCTCCTCCTCAAGACAGGAATCAGCAGCTCATTCGTCAGCTTCGTCGGTGAGCTATATCACCAGCCTTTTTGGGGTTGGTGTCTTGGCCGACAGGGGCTGATCTACGTGGACCTCGTATTGGGCGAGGTGAACGTGGATCTCTTAGTCTCAACCTATCACAAGGGCTGGGGAAGATCTTCAAAGCTACATGAAACAATCGCCATGCTACACAAGTTCTTTTTGCCGATGAATGGAATAAACAAGGATTTTTTTCTTGCCGTGAGATGATTGTCGTCGGTGAGCTAATGCCGCCAATCAGTACAACGGGGACATTTATGTCAGAACTGATGGCCAACACCACTAACGTGTAAGTTGATGAGTTAACATATCATACCTCGATCAACCACGTTCTCAACAAGTAATATCCAGATAAAATCGCATAAACTTGGGCTGTTCTCAACTGCATTGAATGCTTCACGTGTTTTGCTTCTGATTCAGGCGCGCAGAGAATAAGCAATACGATATTATGTCTGGTACAAGACGCGTAGTAGAATGTCTTGACCTGCCTAGGCGATGTATTCCCGACATCCTCATATTCAGTGATGGTCACTGCACACGTTTTGGATGCAATCATATCAGTAGCACAGATCGAAGACTGAGTCAAAGTCGGGGTTGGACGAGACTTGGTGATGTACCAAGTCCAGCTGTTTACTTGTGAGGGCCTGCCCGACATATTTGTTATCCAAAGGTCAGGGCTCTCCATGGCGATTGACAGCAAGGCCTCACATTCATAAGAATCGCAAAACTTGCATTTAGGCCACGATCCCACCGGCTACAAGGTCGAGAACGCCGAAAGTTTGTTAGATACCGAATTCTCGGGGAAGGTTACGCGTACCTCCTCAGAGGTTCTTCCCGAACACGAATTCTTCGGGACTAGACCCCAACCAACATTTAAGTTCTTTGGACGGTTCAAACAGCGCGGGGTACTGCCCAGATGAACTCAACCAAGGCGCCTTGATGCAAAAAGGGCATGCAACATGTTGAAAACGAGGCTGCACGTCACCAGACAGGGTGCTCATGTAAAAGTGGTGTTGATACCATCCAATTGAAAGTGAGGGGTTTCAACTTCTTCCATTTCTCAACACCTGTACTTTCAGAAGCAGGCCTTCCCATTACAAAGGATACCATGGAACTTGACATTATACTCTACATGTGGCGATTTGTCGTACTAATTCCCGTCTTGGGGATATTGTACGGGCTAGTCGCCATGTATCGGGCGCGAAGTCTCTTTAGAGATCTTCAGCGACGAGGATATCCAATGCCCCCTCATCACCCAATTTGGGGCCACCTCAAGGTCATCGCAAAAGTCATGAAGGAGCTTCCACCAGATCTAATGCCTACGGTCGCACTCGGCGAATACTTTCGACGACACTATCCCCACCTGGATCAAGCATTTTACCTAGACCAGTGGCCCTTTTCCAAGCCGATGCTAATCCTCCTCTCCCCGGACACTGCCCGACAAATCACTCAAGGAGTCTCATTGCTCAAAGATCCTCTACAAGGTGTTTTCTTGGCTCCGCTGACAGGTGGTTACGACATCGACACAATGGAGGGTGATGAGTGGAAGTTTTGGCACAACGTCTTCAGCCCTGGCTTTCGAGTCTCAAATATTACGGCCTTAGTACCGAGTTTTATTGAGATGGTCAACGTCTTCTGTGAACGACTTCGCGAACAAGCACGTAAAGAATCTCAGCCATTCTACCTGGCCCCGATGGCGTACGACCTTACTATGGATCTATCGGCGAAGTCAATCATGGACCACGACTTACACAGCCAGACCGAATACAACGATTTTGCAGCGGCCCTTGCGTCCCAACTTCGCTGGCTTCATTACAAGAGAAACACTTTGGCGGACCTCAACTTTATACGGCCACTGGTTCAACGGTACAACACTTGGCGGATGGACACTTACATCAACGCAGTATTATCGCGGAAGTCGAAACTCAGTCCCGAGGAGAAAAAGGGAGCAGTCTCCGTACTTGACGTTGCGAATGTCCCGCATGACCCGGTACATGTGCGAATACTTCCGAAGGTCATTCGCTCACAAGTCAAGTTCATGATGCTGGCGGGATATGACACCACTGGCTCTTCCATAGTCTTCATGACACACCGCCTTACAAAACATCCCGATATCTTAGCCCGTGTGCGCGCCGAGCATGACGAGATCCTCGGACCTGACATCAAAGCAGCGCCAAAGCTGATTGCGGCAAATCCAAAGTTGCTGAACCTCTTGCCTTACACCACCGCGGTGATGAAAGAGTCCCTTCGATTCTATCCACCCGGAGCCACCACGAGGCTCGGCCAACGCGACTTCAATCTTGTCATTGACAGGCCGGACGCCAATAACACGGCGGCTAAATTGGCTCTCCCCACTGAAGGGTTCATTTGCATGGCCATACATCACGGGATTCACCACAATCCTCGTTATTGGGAACGACCTCACGAGTTTATACCCGAGCGGTTCCTTGAGAAGGGAAAGGACGACCCGCTTCAACCTCCCGTCAATGGCTGGCGGCCTTTTGAACGGGGACCTCGAGCCTGTATTGGCCAAGAGATGGCTTTGGCTGAGATCAAGATGGTTTGCGCAATGACGGCGAGAGAGTTTGATTTCAGACCGGCATATGATAAGATTGGGCCACAGCCAGCCCATACGGTTGACGGAGACCACGTCTATCTTGTGAGTCGTGGAGGCGCTGCAAACCCTAGCGGTTTTTATCCGTGCCAAATCACTTTCACAGACAGAGTACAGACATGAGAGGAAGTTATGGACGTTTGGAGTGACAATATTATCCCTCTTTATCTATATATATCAACGGATGATTTTTGATGATTGCAACGAATTATTTTGCCTCCTCACACAAAATCCTAAGCAGGTATTGATAATCACAAGTGAAACATTTCCTCGAAGCTTTTTGTTTGTTGGAGTTTCATTCTTCGTAATTACAATTGGCTACCGAACAGTTCGCCATTCCATGATCCTTGACCTGCGTCATTCAAATGAGTTCGAGTGTTCACAACGATAATGTCATCCCGTAGTGAGGACAACGTTTCCCTCGCTGATGCAGCCTGCACGACTTCAATTAAAGATAGAATGCGCTCTGAAGCAAAGAAAACCGTGTCAATCTTTCCTGACATAACAGAAAACATCCGGCCGAATCGCGAGACCGTGCATGTGCGATTATCATGAGCTCCTACCGCCTTCGTCTTGATGGAAAGTTGTGGACCGACGTATCTGAACAAGTCGGGAAATGAGGGTAGGTATTTCGTTATTTGATCCTCCATGAGTAGCCGCTTCGAAGTGATGGTTTCAGTACAGATGCCGTCGCGAACGGCTTGGGCCTCTTCTGCTGTTGCGAACTGGCCTAAGGGTGTATGAGGAACGCTGGACAGGGTGAACAGACCAGGAGCCTCGGTCGGGTAGACTGAGCAGAGAGAGCCATCGACAAGCGTGATGGCAGGGAAGTCAGGTGGCCCTTCATAGTAAAGTAATAGTGTTGGCTCGTAGACAACTGGGATGTCAGGCCTGCTGTAATGTCCCCATGTTGCATCGATGGCGAAGTCGAAACGCTCGCCATCGAGAAAGACAGCATCGCCCGTGTCTTCTACACGACGTATTCGATGTCCCAGTTGCAGCACGTGTTTCAACTCTGCCTCGAAGTAAGCACGAGCTTTGGTGAGTAGGAGCACTCTTTCGGCTGTACACATGACACCAGACACGTTGGTAAGCTCGACCCTGGTTGGTAAACCTTCTGTAAAGTGTACCCCACTTGATGCCATGATGGCTCGATAGGTGCCGTAGTCGAGAAGGGAGTCATGAGACGGCACAGCGTAAAGGTTGTTTGGGACGCTTTTGCTCAGCTCAGGGTATCTCTCGATGAATCGTAGGAATCCGTCTCGCGACTGAATACGTGTCTCGCTGTGTCGAGGGTAATGGAAACCCATGTGCAATCGAAATTGGTTGTTCCCTGAAGCTTCATGCAGAAGGCGCTCATGCTGCTCGAAAAGCTTGACCCGAAATCCGAGGGCTTGGAAGGAAGCGGCGATATGGCAGCCATACCAACCGCCGCCGATGATGCCGAAACTGAACGGCTTTTGACCAGGGCCCTGGAAAGGAAATGATTCTGAGATGGAAGTTGGAGCCATGAGAGTAGAGACTTCTGAAGTATTTATGACTTCAAGGTATGGGGATTAGCCTGACGGACAATGCGTGCCTTCATACAGAGGCCAGTGTGAGCCGCACGATGTCAACTTGGGGCAGGTATAAGTTGGCTAGACTGGTTTGGATGTGATACGCCTTTGATTCGCAAGGGGCTAGTTAGCTAGCATTACTTGAGCAATCTGGGGTCTTGAGCCCTTATATGCTATTCCACGGCAATCCTGATGCCTTGGTAAGCGTAAGCAGTGCCACCCGAAGCATAAATAGAAGAGACCGGCGCGGAATGATGGATTGAGAGGGGCCATTGAAGTTCCGCCCTGTGCATCCCTTAGATTATCCTCAGTTTGAGCATTACACCAAAGGAGCGCTTAGGGTTGGATTCGTTCTTGAAGCTCACATGATGATGTTATTTCGATGAAATCTTCAGTTCGATGAGAAATCAGAAACATCTCTTATGATTTCAATCAGCTCATAATGCGCTTCGTCGCTGGCCTATAAGAAGAAGCGAATCTTTATGTAATAGGTTGAAATATCGTTATCAAGCCATGAATGTCTTGAGAACCCATCCATCTCAAACCTACAAGCTGGTTCAGCTGTGGTGCTTGTGATGCTAGAACTTTAAATATCTTGTCCAAATCGCAGTAAATCAGAACACGCCCCTTGCCTTATGAGCACAACTCCGGCGGTCAAAACACCCACGACTAGAACCCCTACAAGCCACATATCAACATTGCTCGCCCGCAGCGGATTCATTCTCATATCAGCAGTCTGCAAATGCATCGGCCTGAGCTCTTTCCCACGATCATTTAATATTCCACTTGCCCCTTTCTCCTTCTTCGCACTTTCATCGTCTCTACAGATCTCAAATCTGAGCTCGTGATCATACATGAACTCCTCAATGAGATCTGCAGCTAGAACCTTTCTGCGGCTAGCCAAAACAGCAATTCTTTCCATCCGGAGCGCATTGCGGCGAAACGTGCCGTCCTCGTCACGCATGAGTCGGCCGACTTTCTGCTCGATTTCACCAGGTGTAAAGGTTTCCTTCCTTACGGAAAGTGCGACGCCCGTATTGTCAAGAGCCAGCACTCGAGGGAGCTGATCTCCATAAATACCCATGCTGAGCATCGGAACGCCGTGGAACAGACTCTCATTTGCGGATGAGGGCCCTACGTGACTGAAAAAGAGCCGCGTAGACGGATGCGCCAGAACAGCACGTTGAGGAGCGAAGTCCACGAACATCAGATGAGGATGCTTGTTTTCAAGCAACTCCTCACTGCTGAGATTGATCTTGATTCCACTGGCACTCGTGTAGACGACACGGTCTCTGAGTGCAGCAAATTCCGTCTTACTCGCGCCGCGTATTGCCCATACTACACCATCAATATGGCCAGCTCTCAGAGCAGAGACAATACCGGCTCTGAGGTCCTTGAGCCTCTCACGAGAGAGGATGACATGCGTGCCGAAAGCAACGAACATCGTTCTCCCGTGCGTGGAATAGAATTGTAAGAGGCCATCATCGAGTGGTGCGTATTGGTCTGAGAGGATGGGCCCAATGGCATGAAGCAACGGAGGCGTCTCCTTGGGGGTCTCGAGACCAACGAACGAGTTGACGAGAACAAGGTGGTCCGGTTTAGGCAGCATGGGCAGCATGCCGAGGCCCTTCTGTGCGCGCATCTTTCTGGTGGTAAGGAATAGATCGGCGAACGCTATGGGATGCTTGAGCAGATAGATGTCCTGGTTGAAGCGATCCCACATGCTTGCATGTTCGCTGGTTTGAACTCGCGGTTCCAAGCCTACTCGCCCAGGGATGTATGGAACAGGGCACATGAAGTACGGCCACTGGGGCCACATTGTAGCCAGAGGCAGGTTATACTCTCTCTGCATGTCGCGGGCAGCGTCGACGTGGAAGTCGGCGAAGAGGAAGTCTGGCTGCGTTGACTCGATGACGAGTTTGAGGTTGTCGTATGTCTCTGACCAGAAGGAATCGAAGAATTTCTTCCCTTCTATCCAGTTTCTGAGACCCTTCCCACTCCAGCTCCATTCACTGAACTGAACATAGAGCTTGTCTTCCTCCTCGGGAGTGATTGCACGACCGACTACGTGTGTGGCGGACACGAAAGGGTAGGAATTCGCGTACGCCTCCCGGCCGGCAAAAGTAGCGAACTCGATGGTATGGCCCCGTTGGTGAAGATAATGGCAGACCTCAAACATGGGAGCTACGAGACGCCGAGTTAGTAGTGTCCGTTTCTGTCCATTCATGATGGTTTGCATATCTCACCGGAGTTTGTTGATCCGCCGGCGGTCACGACGACCAAGATCTTCCGCGGAGGAAGAATAGGTGGATTCTGGGCTGAGATTGACATCTTGTGAGACTGCAGCAAGAACACAAAATGATTAAGCTTCGAGGTTGTGAAAACTGCGCCAAATACTATGATTCAACAAAGTTGCTCATAAGAATCGATACCAGTTCTCGGGGTGAAGGTGAGGGAAGACAGCTGGACCTAGGTGGCTATACTCATAGTACCAATGTTAGAGATGAGAAATAAGAGCTTCGATAGCCTGAATCCTTCGGAAAGCATTTTTTCACGGCTGCCTTAGCGGGCGGCCATGCCTATGAGCTGAACAATACTCTCTCAGGTGATGTGATCCTCTCAGGTTGGATTCTCTTCCAGGATAGTCGGGACTCAGAAGTCGTATTAACAGCAACCTGACTCAGGCGACTCCGCCTCATTGACCGTCTTACGAACAAAAGTAAAGCTAATCCAATCAATAAAGCTACAATCCTTCCACGTATGCTATTCCTGCTAAGAACTAGCTATCCGTTCCACATTAGAGACATCCCACCTGGGATGTGTCGACATCTCAGAGGTACCGTGTTTGGATCTAGGATTTACTCTAAGCTGTCATGTATAGACGCCAGAAGGGGTGTTCAAAGTTGGACGTCAATAAAGTCTGGGCAACATGTTACGTGCATCCTTAGGCTTTGAGGCTGAGGCACCGGCCGTTCATCCCGTGTGGGGGGTAGGGAAATCTGACTTTAGATGGCATAACTCCACGTAGTCCAAGGAAACGGGGATGAGCGGGGAAGGGGGTTGGCTGTCGACTGGAGACGGTGTGTCGTAATCGTGGAGATGGCGTGGATGGAAGGTATGTGCCCGTCCCTGTTGGAGGATCACGTCGCCTGCATCTGGAGGGATTCACTTGACGGACACAGGATTACAGATTGGATGCAGCGTCATGAAACCTACGTCAAATTGTCCACCGAAGTGACATCGATGGATGTAATCTAGTTCATGTGTTGCCTTGGCGTCACCTATTGGTTGAAACATATCAATGTTCTGTCTCCAAGATCCGGCTTATCCTCAGCCACCATCAAGTATCGACAGTTGTAGAGATTTGTCGTTGTTGTCGTAAAGAGACCCAGTGGAGCTTGTGTGCCTCCAGCCCGTAGTCTACCCGCGATCTGGGCTAGGTAGCTCATTGGTTCAACGGGGATTTGGGGCTATCACGGAACGTGGTGGGATGAGAATTTAGTCCCGGCAAGGAGAGAATGATAGTTAGGTCACAGGTGGGAAGGATGATTTAACGGTCCAGGGCGGTGCTACGGAGTGGGCGCAGCTAAGCATCGTGGCGCCTTCGCAAGTTCTGATGCTGTCTCACACATGTACTTGAATGCTTGGCTTGAGACACAAATATCAAGAAACTTGGCGAAGGAGACACCTTCCTCCGCCAAGCTGCGGAGATGACCGGCATTTGTTCGGCCCCACTCGGCGTGCAGTCCCGGCGCCACGGAAAACTAGCGCCGCGAGATTTTGTCCCAAAGAGGAGTGACTAGCCAAGTGTCTCGAAGGCGCGATCCACTGGCTCCCTTGCAAGCCATAAGGCCAGCCAACTAGTAAGAAAATCGCGAGAAAGAGTTCCGCTATGATGCCTTGGCGTCGTGAGCTATCTACTATCGTTAGTCCCAGGTTTGACTGATGCCTGAACGCCAATGCAGTGGCTGGAGAAGCGGTATCGTGATGTAATATTCATCTAAACAGTAGCTACCAGAACAAGCATCTAGTGACTCGGGTAAGCGCATGGGTGAGCCAGCCCAGGAAATCCTTCGAATTGACTACGGATCTACCGGAACCGTGTCTCACAGCCGGTGGTGTTTCTATCAGCTTTGGACTGACACCTGCACGCCACACCCCCTTCCTCGCACGACTCATGAAGCTTAGAACCCCCTGTCAGCGTCTATGACATCCAACCTCTTTACCATTCAGGGCGTCAGAAATATTTAGATCTTAATGGGATTCAACCACGCAAGACGCACTTTCGTGATACGGATGACACCACCTAAATAACTCATTCGTCACCGTAGGCCTTTTCGGGACAGCCTTGCGGAATTGCGCGTGGGGAGGCGACTGCCAAGCCAGATTACATCGAGTGACATGGTGACAGTCAATTCAAGGACCTGGGCTATCATCTCAGGTTTTCAAACTCGTCGGATCTAACAGCCTATGCCACCATAACTAGCGCCCGTTGTTGAGCGGACTTTGAGGATCAAAGGAGTCGCTTGTAATCAGGCTCGGGAAGCTGATCCCGCCCTGTCTAAGCACCTCTTCCATCACTTCCATGGACACGATGGTCTCATCCAGGGGCAACACGTCACTCTCCAACCTTCCATCCCGCAGGCACCTGGCACATTCATCTGCCTCCCAGTACAGACCGCGCCCCCAGCCACCTCTAGCACTATCTTGGGGGAATGGAAACTCGACAGTTTCGACTTCGCCCCCTCCGCCTTTCCTGATGATTTTGTAGCTGTGTGGGCGGAAAGCCGGCCCACAAACTTGTAGTTCGCCATCAGATCCCTGCATCTTGATCGCAGGGCCACCCGTGAAGTCGTAGTCTACCCCTGACCCGAGTCGGAGCGTGGTCATACCTATGCCCATGGTGTTGTGCCTTGGGAACTGGACGATGAAGCTCGTTGTCTCATCAGTACCTGTATGGTACTTGTTCATGGCAGCCATCACGGCAGGGGACTCCTTTTCGTTCTCAGGTTGAAGGTGGTAGAGAATCTGCATGATCCATGAAAGCGAGTATACGCCCAGATCTAACATAGCCCCGCCAGCTAGCTGGGGGTTTACCATGCGATTGGAATCATCAAAATCCAGCTTCCCGTCAAGCAAGCTTCTGTTGATGGAGTTGTCCGCTATTTTTCATTAGTTAGCTTGTTAAGATATTTCAACTGCTTTCGGCATGTCAGGCTTTGCAGAGACCTACCAATGACACGATAGACCGTCCCAATAGTTCCCGTAGACACCAGCTCACGAATCTTGATACTCAAGGGAAAGAAACGGGTCCACAATGCTTCCATTAGGAACAGCCTTCGCTGTCTGGCAATTTCAACAAGTTTCTTCGCCTGGGCAGACGTGATGGTAAACGACTTCTCGCAAAGGACGTGCTTCCCGGCTTCCAGAGCTAGCATGGCGTTTTGGAAGTGATGGCTCAAAGGCGTAGCCACATATATGATATCCACGTCGGGGTCCACCACCAGCTCGCGGTAGGAACCATAGGTCCTCACTTTCCCTTTTTCCGGAATCTGAACCTCCGTGCAGAAGTCTACAGCCTTCTGGGTCGAGGTGGACGAGGCGACAGCAGTAATGCTGTGGCGAACATCATCCGCATCCCGAATTGACGGATCAGTAACAAGATCGCGGACAAAATCTGTGTTGTATGAGCACTGAGTGTAGATGGGACGGAAGGGGGACGGAAGGTTACTTCTCGCGATGTGACCGGTCGCCATAATCCCCCATCTGAGGGTGTGCGGTTTTGTAGAAGTCATGGTTGCGAGGGCTGTTTTTGTTCTGCAGGAGTTCATACATAGGAATGAGGGGAATAGCTGATGGTTCCTGGGTGTGGATGTACTCGGCGAGTCTACACGTTTGAGGGGTCCTGACGGAGGACACATTAATACCAAGGCTTACATTCCTCGGCTTTTTCTCGGAGCCTAAGTAGGCCCAACAATCCCACTTGCATTTCCGTGTCTTGACCTCGACGTTTGACTTCAAAATTTGGAGTGAGATTTCTGTTGTGTATTCAGTACGACTTGGCAATAATGATGAGCAGATAAGTATGACGAAAGCGTTTACGATTCCAATAAAGTAGCAGAGTTACAAGTTCTAATCAAAGTTCTCACTGCGCCTTCATTGCTTTCTCAATGCCTCTCTCAATCGTCTCAACCATCTTGTCTGTGACCTCCCTCGGAGCTGTAGGGATTTCGTGTCCTGCAGGGTGCTCCCAAAACTGCCTTGTCTCTTCGCGAGACAGATGCACCAGCTTCATGCAGGTTTCAAGGTCTCTATCAAGAGCTCCGACGAGATGTACCGTCGGGACTCCAAGTACAGCCTTTCCTTCCTTGTCTACTTCATTCTCGCAGTATCTTAGAGTGTTTCTCTCTTTGATTGACTTTTCCGAGAACGGAGGGCCTCCACAGATGAAGATGGCAAAGGCGAAAGGCGCAGGGAAATTGTCCCGAGCAATAAGCATCGCGGCCAAAGCAGCCCCTTGTGAGAAGGCCAAAACACCATCAAACGGTCCTTCTGACTTGACGTACTCTTCGAGATCATCAACAGCCTGGATGATGGTTTCGTATTTCTCTGTGTCGTAGTATGCAAAGTATTCAGCATCTGGCCCTGCCAGCGCGTTGATACCTAGGCAAATACCGTAAGTCTTTGGACTGAGAGCGGATCTGCTTTTAATGAACCTACCTGGAGCTGCAGGCCACTCCAAGGCACCTTCTACGAAATCAAATGTGGCTGAGAAGCTTTGTGCGAGGGCGCTTCGTATCGCAGCTTCCCGTGGTGTTAGCGAATAACTTGACATGTCAGATTCAGTGTAAAGAATCACCAGTCTGCACTGAAAATATCTAAGCTCAGTCAGTGATTTGCTTGATTGATCACAGGTATCCAAATACTTGCTTTGCTGCTCGTGCCCATACCGTGCAAGCAGAGAATACGCATTTTGGCTGTGGCCCAGGGAACGGTAAGACTAGAATAGGTTCAATATCTTTCTATTCAGAATGGCGTAAAGTTGCAAAGAAATCGATAAGTTGCTTCCTACATGTACTGAGAGTATGAGTGCATCGACCTCTTTTCTCGGAGATGATACCGCGGGAGACTAATATGATCCAGATATTATGTCCCCAAGTCTTCCAATGCCTGGCTCAATTCGACTATCTCATCCGTCCACCCAAAAAAAGATTGCCTAATCCAGCCATTCCTCCCCACGTACGTAACTCGATCCTGTTCCGTCACCAGCCAGTGCTCTTATGCCAACCAGAATCCTGCAGGATCTTACCCATATGCAGGTCGTGCATCTTCCAATACCCACAATCAGAACAGACATCCTGGAGTGAGACCCCTTCGAAGGATCGGAAACCTTATTAGACTATGCTTACATCTACGCCAGTAGGGCGCCATCAGCCCTCCGGCGGCAAGTTCACATTCCGTCATGTCCGCCAGAGTGAGACACTAACACTCATCGCCGCCGCCTCCCACAACGGCTGTGTTGTTTTGCTAGCTCGCGGCGGAGAACTGGCTTCAAGACGGGCTCAGCGCTTCGGCCGTTCATGGAAATAGACACGTGTTTTGACAGGTCTCGACAAGCTCTTTGGAGCCTACATATTGGAGCTTTCATGGGAAACGCGCGCATCCAGGGGTCACGAAACATTTTCTGCCCTTGATTTGAATTATTGCTCCATTCTTCCAACTTGTGTTGATTGCATCGGTGTAGTCGCAACATCCTGGGTGCTCGCCCCACGCATGTGCATGTCTGAGGTGATCGGCTACGCAAGGCAACATTCGTTTGGCGACTCGCATTCGGCGGGCTGCATAGACGCTTCACTTGATTGCATTTTCGGACGTTGGGCCATCGCCCGAAATCTGCTGCCATGTCTCGACATGATCACTGGCGGCCGGTGTCGCTTCCTCCTCTTCGAACCACACGATACTCGGGCTACCCCGAATATCCTCAGCTTCCACCGATCGCCTGCGACCCATTGCACGACTTGCATCGAGTGCCCTTTTTGCACAAGAACTCCGAATACCGAGTACCATTTATGGCAGAATCCAACTTGACCGAAGCCAATGGCAATTCGACCACGGCCGAATCGAGTGCAGAAAAGGCACATATGGCAGAAAGACACGGGGATACGGCATATGATCCTGGGGCGCGATCTCCAGCCGACACCCACAACGACGTTCCATTGACACCTACACACGCAGAAGAACAGCCAGTCGAAAGACAAGAATTTATGAGCGGGTGGCCGCTGTACATGCTTACTATGGGGTTTGTGGCATTTCTACACGTTACGAACGTTGGGGCCATAGCTGAATTCTCTTAGCATCTGGATCTCCCTCTTCCTATCGACTTTGGAGACGACAATTGTCAGTACATCTCTGATTGCGATATCAGATTCTTTAAGCGGCTTCGAGCTTCGAAATTGGGTAGTCACGGCATACTTCCTGACCTACACCGGTATGGATCCGCCCTTGTCGTATTTTCTCGCATTATTACACGATGCTAAACGATCCAGGATTTCTCGTTATTTATGCGAAACTCGCTAGCATTTTCGGATCCAAAACGATGTTCATTTTCGCTCTGACTATGTTCACGGTCTTCTCGATTGGCTGCGGCTCGGCAACAACCATGGAACAATTGTATGTAGGTCGACAATCCGGAGATTTGAGTATTTCATCTCACATAATGCAGGATCATTCTTCGGGCATTCCAAGGGATTGGCGGGTCAGGTATCTACTCTATGGTCCTAGTCATTGCACCTGCGCTTGTTCCCAAAACCGAATACGGAAAATACATCGGTATCATTTCATCAGTTTTTGCACTGGCCAGTATCACGGGACCGCTTGTTGGTGGCGCCATTTCTAGTAGCTCATCGTGGAGATGGGTGTTTCTGCTAAAGTGAGTACATGATCTCGTGAGCTGTTGCTTGGAGTAGCCAAAGAGATATTTACCTGCGTTTCAAGTGGTCCGCCCGGCTTCGTGGCAATTGCAATTGTTGCAATCTTTCTGCCGGCAAGCAAAACTGAGCGCACGACCGATTTCAAGACTCGCATGAAAAACAAGTTCACCCGCGAGACCTTGCAACGAGTCGACTTCATTGGCGCAGGTTCGCTTCTAGGTGCCTCTGTCCTCCTGGTATTTGCCCTCGAGTCGGGCGGTACACGATATCCATGGGACAGCTCAGCCATATCATCCACTTTCATCTTTTCGGGGATTTTGTGGATAGTTTTCATTGTATGGGAAATCCGCTTGGAAAGGAAGGACAACATGCCACAAGAGCCCATCTTCATCATGGGTCTACTCAAAGACCGACAGCTGGCCAGCATGATGTTGTATGTGCAACCCGTTTTAGTGATGGATCATTCATACTGACAAGTCCAGCACAACATTCTTCATTGGATTCCCCTTCGTCACCATCTTGTTCATCATCCCACAACGAGCACAAGCAGTTTATGGACTGAACCCTGTGCAGTCGAGTTTATCTGTTTTGCCACTGCTGCTAACATCCCCATTCGCCACGGCGATTTCTGGCGTGCTCACATCCAACTACAACGTGCCACCAGCTCACCTCATTCTCATTGGAGCTGTGATTCAACTGGTTGGAGTTGGTCTCGCTGTGAGTATCCCTCTCACTGGAGATCATATATCGGCCTCCCAATATGGTTTTGAGGCCGTGATGGGAGTTGGCTTTGGGTTGACACTGAGTACGGTGTTGACACTGGGTCAACTCATCGTAAGCAAAGAAAACGCGGGTAAGAATCTTATTTCTCTAAGGGAACTTGACTGTTGCTCATGGGAAACAGGTATTGTCATGGGTGCACTCACTCAGATTCGCGTTCTCGGGGGAACGATTGCCTTGGCAATATGGTACGTCGTTTATGTTATAAAACAGCGTGATGGTTCACTGATGGTTCGCCAGCTCTGCTGTCCTCTCCAATGATTTGAGGGCAGGTCTTGCTGGACTCATCAGACCAGATGAGTTCGGGCAGATTGCAGAATCTTTGTCGTCGATCAACGACCTTGACCCGGAACGCGCCGCCAAAGTTCGCCTGGCGTTCGCAACGGGATACAAACGACAATTCCAAATTCTCACTGGATTCAGCGGTCTAGCCCTTTTGGCGGCCTTGTTTCTTTTCAGTCGACACCCTGTGACAGTAAAAGGTGCAGCAGCTAAGGAGACTCCGGGAACATCAATCGACTCGTATGAGCTAGCTGCAAGAGGATCATCTGAAGCTCAGAGAAACACATAGACGATGTCCATGCAGTCATTATATGTTCTGTACTATAATCATTTCCTAGCTTTTACACGCGTTCAAATGAGCAGCGATACAGATAAAGACAGAGTTATAGCATGACGTACCTTCTTTATACTGCGTTTGAAGCATGACTATATCATTGCAACGGTAAACCATTTGAAACGTGTGACGTGCCTCATCGTTCCCCAACCTTTTGTGTGCTTCTAACAGACTGCTAAGATCGATCACTAAAAGTCATCCAGTGGTTATGAACAAATAACCGTGTCATTAAGCTCAGCAATGTCTCGTCTGCCCTCAATCTGAATGAGATTAAATCTATTGCCTTCGTTATGGAAAAGTAATGTGCAGAAGAGCTGGAAAGACCCCACAAGATTCTCCAAATAACGTGTTCCTTAATTGAAAGTCTAGTCGCCAGTGTTTACAAAATTCATTCCAATCAATACCTCTCGTCACTGGACGCGTTCCAGATCTTCCCCGCCTTTCATCCAACCTCAGACCTTGCGCAGCCTGACATAACATTGTTGAGGGGGGCGGAGGATCTTCTGATGACCCCATCGGCTGTTCAAATCATCAGGGACAGGAAGGAACTCGAAGTTCCACACCAAGAGAACGAGAAAGATTCTCAACTGCTGCATCGCAAGCTTGCGCCCTATAGCAGACCGAGTTAGTCAAGACGAATGCCGGTCTGCGAGAAGATAACTCACCAAAGCAGCCCCTGACCCCAAGAGAGAATTGCAGTCTTGTCAAGGCTCCAGCGTCAAATTCCTCAATTCCTTCCTCGGTCTTCTTGATCCATCGCTCAGGCATGAACTTTGAGATGTTCTGCATGGAGAAGTCACCCCCTTTGCGACGCTCCCAGGCTGTCTGGCTGCTTTCACTGCGAGATTCATCGAGTACACCTAACGGCTCGTTCATGAACTGGGCGTTACACATGATGTGAGATCCCTTTGGTACATGGTAACCTAGAATAGTCGTATCAACTGTAGCAGATCGTGCTAGAAGAGGTACGGTGTTGGCAAAGCGCAAAATCTCCTCTAGAGCCCCGTCTAGATAGGGAATGGAACTAGACAGGATCTCAAGCGCTGAAGGAGATGTGTGATTGGGAAGGCCCATGAAGACGTTTTTCAGAGTTTGGCGCAACTTCGACTGCTCTACCTGGTTATCAGCGAGAGTCTTCAGACCCCATCCGAGAGTTATAGCGGTAGTTTCATGACCCTATTATGTGTTAGTCCGAACAACCTGAGTCAAGTTTCTCTACATACCGCAACGAGAAGCATTCCCAGTTCATCACGCATCGCGGTGTCGGTGGAAGCTGGCGAACGCTGTCCTGTTTTTGCAAAAGCAATGGCTTCGCGGCGAAGCACCAGATCCATGGCGCATGTGTCGCCCTCATCTTTAATTATGATGTCGCCTTCGGTGGTGAGCTTCTCAAAGCGAAGCCTGGCATTCGTAATCAAGCCATCAATCTCCTTGTCTTTGAAGTTGCTGTAGTACCTGTATCGTTTCGATTGCCGAATCCACCAATGATGCTTGGCGGGAAAAGGAGAGCGCATAATACGCTCGATGGTACCATTAACGTATGCAATCGCATGAAACATGATCGATCGAGGAGCTTTTGAGAAGTGCACTGACTGATCTTTGTCCGTAACTGCGTTGACACTCTCATCGATGAGGGCATTCATCTCGTCCCGAAGCCCGGTCAAACGAGTGCCAAGCATAGCGATCCATATGGAGTCAAAGGCCGCCAGCTCCAAGTCATCCAAGGCCTCAAAGGGACGCTCAGTAGCCAGCTGGCATTTCCGGCTCCAAAGCTCGACCAATTCCGAGGCGCACCGATGCACGTTTGGGGCCACGACCTTTCTCAGGAACTGCGGTGACATGACATCCTGCCATAGTCTTCTTTGCTCTCTGAAAGCGGGTGTCGTAAGCTTGACCATACTGGCCTCTGGAACGAGCGGCTTAAAGAAGGCGATAGTTGAGGGTGCCCTGTCAAATTCTCGTGTTCGACGGAGGAGGATATCCTCCGTCTCGCGCGGGTCGTCAATGAAGATGAAAGGCCGGGAAAAAGGGCGGAGGAAGATTTGAACGATTGGAGAGTTCAGATGGCGACATTGTTGGAAAGAAAAACTTGCGATTTCTTTGGTTTTCTTGAAATGAGCGAGGAGTCCTGGAAGGTCTCCAAGAATGCTGTCGGCAGATTTCTTGTTGTAAGGGATGCCTGGATATGGTTTTGGAAGTGCTCTATGGCGCAGATACACCAGACTGACAACTAGAAAACCGATGATTGCAAGTATCGAGGCCATCTTGAGATTCAGAGCTCCAGACCGAGTGTTCAAAGAATCGATTGTTGGTGTTATGGTTTTGTGTGCTATCTGGAGATATTGATGACTTCGCTACTGCGAGTGAGAAAGAATCAGTGACGACTTACAAAGACTTCCTCACTCAGTGGGCATTAGGAGAAGTCGATCACCAATCTGATCCTCAACCATCTGTCAGTATTCTTGCTGCCACATAACAAATGTCAATCACCTCGCCCTGAGCTCACCACGGATGTCGCAGGATTTGATAGCTGGCTAGTGCATCTATTTTCGTGAACGTCTTAAAAATGGTCAACTCATCGTCGTGACCGGATCACACAGCCCCGGATGCGTTGTTTGTATCCCGTACTATCGTGATAGTTGCAATCGTCCCGTACAGTTGCATATTGTTTCGTCCTTATTTCTGACATGTTGCGTCAGCAGCAGACTATTCCCGAAATGGCTAAAATCTCGCGAACCCGCGGGGCTCATCTGCAAGGGCAGGGAGAGGGGGTGTGCGCGAAAGACGGAGCAGGGTGTGATCGTCTGATCCTCACGGCGAGGGTGACGGTAGAGAAACCAGGGGGGGCGCCCGCGACCTGACGGACTTCTGGGATGCACGGCAGATGGATTGCGGTACATGGGCGCCAACTACGATAACCGATACCGCGTTTTTGGCACTTGGATGATGATTTCATTTGATGCAGATCTATTCAAGTAATTTCTGCTGGTTTGAGAAGCAGCTGCGAGAAGCTGAGCCTCAGTATGTGGACTCGGTTACCAATGAAGTATATTAACTAGGCCAATTCTATTGCTGGATACTACGCAACCGTTTCGTGACAAAACACATTGTCAGATATTTACATCGTTTTCCCCTTGTCTTCACTAGTCTCAACAACAAGCAACATGGCTTCCCCGCCCACCTGCACGCTGCGCAGCCTGACCGGGAAGTTCAGGACTAACAAGCAACTTTCGGACAGCTCCGATCCCCTTCTCGCCATGGTAGGTCATCTCTCCCATCTGCAGACATTGTCGCAGGCTTGATATACAAGCTGACAGTTTGAGACAACAGCAAGGTATCAACTGGGCTATTCGTAAGGCCATGGGTGCTGTGCCGATCGTGATCAACATCAAGGCCTGCCCTCCCGAGAACGGGGTTGACGTGATCGAGGCGGAGAACGTCATCGGAGGGGGGATTCACAAGGCCAAGGAGCGCCGCCTCCTCAACTGGGAGGTTGTTGAGAGAACTGATGCCAACTTCGGCCGCCTCAGAGTCCAGAATGGATGGTCGGCACTTTCTGATGTAAGCCGCCTGTTCCGTGCCCCTTTCCCACGTTTTCATATCCACAACATCGAAGGTTTCGATTCTTTCATGCTATCATATTATCCTGGCTCTTGCACGTACATGTCGATTCCAAGTTACTATAGGCTATCGAATCAGGTGGATGTGGAATGACGTGAAGGCACCTTGGGTAGACTGAGCTAATCGGGAGCGGCAGATCAAGGATGACTTTCTGGCCGCTGGCTTGGAGAAAGATCATGACCAAGACCCCGTTGTACACATCAAGGTAGACAATCTGGACCATGGATGGACACAGGAGCAGACGTGGGGGTTTGAAGAGATTGGGGGCATAAGACGCTACGTTCGCAAGATTGTTGTGACGAAGGGCGATGTACGGGAGACAGCCCGTCTTGTGTTTGATTGGGAAGAGTTAGCTTGAATTACCCCAGGCCAAAGTTAGACACGGATTAGCCCGCAGGATTAAACATGTTCCATCACAAAACACCAGAAACTTGCTCAACTCGGATATCCTTCGCTATGCACGTGAACTCAACTTCGTCGACTAGTCTGTGATAGGACTGAATCTCGTCGGGTACGAACTAAACCGCATGCTGTCAGTATGGCGAGATGTAGGGCTGAGCCAAAGTACATCAATCAAGCTTTACCTAGTCTCTCCACATGCAGCGCTAGACTAACTAGCTTATTGACACCGCGCCATCTTCCCAGACGCAACGGCTGCCTAGACGTCCACGTCCCTTGTTCCATCCCGTTTCTGAGCGGGACACTACGCCACCACCATGCCGCGGGATCATTGCCGTGCTTACGGAGGTTGACGTTGAGACGTAACTAATGTACGGATTTGTACCCTGTCAGCATCCCATAGAGATAGCTTCAACTAGCCCCTGACCAGTCATGCCACGAGGTTCATCTTACAGTATCTCATTCACCGACGGTCTTTTTTAGCTCCCTATCACTATCGGAGAGATCTAAGGCACGTTGAGTTTATGGTGTTGCCTGATTGATCGATGCCGCCACATCATCACCAGACGTACCCCGGAGCGCGGCTGGATACAAGTCAGATGGGTGGGCAGAGGCTGAGCAGATACTATCCTTATACCTCTGGATCCTTACCCGTATTCCTTGCCGCTGACCGTGTCAACGGGAGGAATGCCATGTATGTCTAGCTATTTTCCAGCCTCGGACGATGGATTCGGCCGGCCAGCCATGATCTGGACATCCATGCTGACAGACATGAGAGACAAGCAAGGTCATGCTAGGCTACCATGGCTATGGAGCTGATACTATCACAGAAAGCTCCATCAATGAGAGGGTATCGAAGTCCCCTTGCTTCAATTTGGTCATTCGCATAAGGTTGGCGAGATTAGATATAAGTCATCGTATCACTTGCCATTTTGCATGCCTTGATCCACCATTCTCTGCATACCAGCATTCAGCAAGCCTTGATTCGTTCAACCGAGAGCAAGACAAAGTTTCATATTTTCCTTCTCATTCAACAAGAACATTGTCAATTTCATCATCAATATGACCCCTAACGTCACAATGAACAGCCCCGACATGGCTTATGGCGAGGATGTTGCCATCATCGGCCTCGACCTGAGGTTCCCTGGTGACGCCTCTACACCCGAAGAGTTTCAGAAGCTCCTTCTTGAAGGACGATCTGCTTTGAGTGATATCAGCAAGGAGAGATACAACATTCATGCCTTTTATCATCCAGATCCCGAAAGGGCTGGTGCTGTAAGCTCATCATTTTGAAATTTTAAAACGGTTATCAGCTGACAGGAGTTTCTCCAGATCAACATTCGTAAGGGACACCACATCAAGGGTGATCTTGCGGCTTTCGATGCTCCATTCTTCTCTATTCCACCCGCGGAAGCGGCCTGCATGGATCCCCAGCAGCGTGGACTGCTGGAGTGTGTCTACAGGGCCTTGGAAAATGGTATGTTCAATAATGTTGTGTCAACTGAACCGCAATGCTGACAAAAGTGTAGCCGGTATTCCAATGGAGAAGGCTGTAGGCTCTGACACATCCGTTTACATCGGGTGCTTCACCCGCGAGTACGATGGAGTCATCACTCGTGATCCCGAGCTTGATCTTAGATATCTCGCAACGGGTACTGGCACAGCTATGCTTTCCAACCGTCTCAGTTGGTTCTACGACTTTCACGGCGCCAGTATGACCCTTGACACTGCCTGCTCCAGTAGTCTGATGGCCTGTCACTTGGCCTGTACGAGCTTGAAGATGAGAGAGTCTTCCATGGCCATTGTTGGAGGAGCCAACTTGTTTTACAACCCCGACACTTGCATTCCCCTTACCAGCCTTGGCTTTCTTTCCCCGGACTCCAAGTGTTACAGCTTCGACCACCGCGCAAACGGCTACTCCAGAGGGGAGGGTTTTGGAATCTTGCTCTTGAAGCGCCTATCTGACGCTGTCCGGGATCAAGATACTATTCGCGCAGTTATCCGCAGCACCGTCGCCAACCAGGATGGAAAGTCTCCCGGTATCACACAGCCAACAAAACAGGCTCAGGTCAACGCCGCAGAGACAGCCTACCGCCAGGCCGGCCTTGATCCCAGTGTCACTCGCTTCTTTGAGGCTCACGGTACCGGAACCCCCGTCGGTGACCCCATTGAGGCCAGTGCCATTGCTCAGGTATTCAGCAAGCATCGGTCCCCTGAGGAGCCCCTTCTTGTCGGTGCTGTCAAGAGCAACATCGGCCATCTTGAGGGCGCAGCCGGTATTGCTGGCCTCATTAAGGCCGTCCAAGTTCTTGAGACGGGTGTTATCCCACCGAACATCTGGTTTGAAAAGCCCAACCCGAAGATCCTTCCGGAGTGGCATCTCAAGTTCCCCACCGAAAACACTCTCTGGCCTACTGACGGCCTTCGGCGCGCTTCCATCAACTCCTTCGGCTACGGTGGATCCAACGCCCACGTCATTATGGACGATGCGTACAATTATCTCCGAGAACATCAGCTCAAGGGCCAACATCGCACTTCTGAGCTTCCTAACAAGAAGCTATTGCGAGCGCCAAAGGGCGAGACCGTCGAGACCAAGGGCCTCAATGGCTATGCCAACGGGACTGAAACGTCTCATACAGATGACTCCAACAGCGAGGTCGCGAACGGAGACTCTGAGGCCACCAAGATTCACATCAACGGGACCAATGCCGTCAACGGAAACACAGGAGATAAGATCTTTGTTCTCTCCGCAGCTGACGAGGGCGGCATTGAACGTCTCGCCAAGATCTACGAGCAGCACTTGACAGCCAAGAAGGCGACCATCGAGGACGAGGCAAATTACCTCGAGGATCTGAGCTTTACCCTCTCTTCTAGACGGTCACAGCTTGCTTACAGAGCCAGCATCGTCGCTCCCAGCATCGAGACGTTGATTGAGAGCCTCGGTGGCAAGCTAACTGCCATCAAAGCTGGCACCAAGCCCAAGCTTGCCTTCGTCTTTACAGGCCAGGGCGCTCAGTGGCATGCCATGGGTAGAGAGCTGCTTGATGTCCCTGCCTTCAAGGAGAGTCTCGAATCAGCTTCGGATTACCTGCATGAGATTGGTTGTGAATGGACGTTGACCGAGGAGCTTACCAGAGATGAGAAGTCCTCTCGCATCAACGACGCGGAGTTCAGTCAGCCGCTCTGCACTGCACTCCAAATTGCCTTGGTTGATCTCTTGGTCAGCTACGGCGTCTCTGCGGGATCTGTCGTCGGCCACTCTTCTGGAGAGATCGCGGCCGCTTACGCTGTCGGGGCCATTTCCAAGTCCACTGCTCTCAGACTTGCATTCCATCGTGGTGCGCTTTCCTCTCAGCTCTCGCGTGGCGAAGCTGTTCCCACGGGTGGTATGATGTCTGTGGGCTTGGGTCAGGCTGAGGCAGAGGAGTACATTGCTGGAGTCGACAAGTCCAAGAATCAAGTTTTGTTCGTGGCTTGTATCAACAGTCCAAAGAATGTCACCATCAGCGGCAGCGTCGATCTTATCGATGAGCTGAAGGGGAAGCTTGACCAGGACGGGGTCTTTGCCCGTAAGCTTACTGTTCAGAACGCCTACCACTCTCCTCTCATGGAGCCAATTGCAGCCAAATACAACCGGCTGATTGGGAAGATTAAGTCTGGTGTCTACGCTAGCAACTCGGCCCGTCCGGTGTTTTACTCTTCGCTTGAGGGCAAGGCTATTGACATCTCGGCTTTGAGAAGTCCTGGCTATTGGGTGAGGAACCTTCTTTCTCCCGTCCTGTTTTCTCAGGCACTCTCATCTCTTGTCAACGACTCCAACCAAAAGACCAAGAAACTCGGTGCCAAATACAAGGGAACACCAATCACGGAATTGGTCGAGATCGGACCGCACGCTGCTCTGAAAGGACCCGTTCGAGAGATCTTGGCCCAGCTGGTCAACACGTCTTCCGTTGCCTACGAGTCCGTTTTGATTCGTAAGAACTCTGCGACCAACACTTTCCTTCGGACTCTCGGTTGGCTGTTTTGTAAGGGTCACAGCATCGACCTTACGTCCACCGGAGAGTCCCACCCCCAGCTTCTGGTCGACCTTCCCAGCTACCCCTTCAATCACACCAAGACCTTCTGGGCTGAGAGCCGTCTGAGTAAAGGGTACAGGTTTCGACAGCATGCTCGTCACGAGCTTCTTGGCGCTCCTGTCCCGGATTGGGACAAGTCAAATGCTATTTGGAGGAACTGGATAAGAGTCAACGAAAACCCCTGGGTCAAGGACCATCGCGTCACTGGCACAACCTTGTACCCGGCCGCCGGTATGCTCGTGATGGCTATTGAGGCCAGTCTCCAGCTTGCCGCTCCTGAGAGGAAGATCAAGGGATTCCGTTTCAAGGAAGTGTCTCTTCACATGGCTCTCCGCGTACCGCTGAATTCCGACGGTGTCGAGACGCACTTCCACATGCGCCCGTACGTCGACAGCACGGCTTTGGCCGCTTCGAACTGGAGCGAGTTTGAGCTGCGCAGCTACGAAAATGATGGCTGGGTAGAGCATTGCCGCGGTCACATTCAAACGGAGTACGAAGTCCCCTACACACCCGTTGACAACGGCCTGGAGGACCGCCTCTTCGCCGAGCGTTGCGCTGAGACTGTTCGTAATGCCGAGTCCAACTGTACCGAGGAGATTCAGATGAAACAACTCTACGAGATCCTTCAAACTGTTGGATTCGACTTTGGACCTACTTTCCAGAATCTGTCCGACGTCCGCATCGATACCGAGCGCAACTCAATTGCTACTGTTACGCCCCCGGATATCAAGAGCAAGATGCCGTATGGGCACATCCAGCCGCATCATATTCACCCTACAACTCTTGACGGTGTTATCCAGAGTGTCGTCGTCGCCATGACTATGGGTGGCAAGGAGATGGGAGAAGTCATGATTCCTACCTCTTTCAAGGAGCTCTGGCTCTCTGCCGACGGTGAGAAAATGCAGAGCCCTCACAGAGTTCATGCCCATGCAAAGTTCCTTGGTCTGCGCCAAGCTGAGGCCACCTTCACTTCGGTTGATGCTACCACCGGGGAACCTCTCGTCGTCGCAGAGGGATTTGTCTCCACAGCCATCGCCCAGAATTCTTCCAAGAGCGGCTCTGAATCCGGTCGTCACCTTTGCTTCAACATCGACTGGAAGCCTGACGTGGCATTTGTTGACCAGGACATTGCGACCCGTACCTTCTTGGCTGATGAGGAGCTGCTCAAGTTCGACCCTTCGGAGCTCATCAAGAACTTGGAGACTCTTTGCTTCTTGTACATGAAGAGATATATGAAGACCGTCACACCTGAAATGGAGCAAGAGATGAAGCCTCACCATCAGAAGTACGTTGACTGGATGCGTTGGCAGTTTGAGCGCTACGCCGACGGCAAGAACTGTCATCTCGATCCCGACATGGACGGGCTCGCCGAAGATGACACCTACCTGAAGGAGCTCGAAGACAAGATGGACGGCAAGTCACCTGAAGCTACACTTGTTGTGGCTGTTGGCAGGGCGATGACCGATGTTCTGGCCGGCAGATTGGACCCTCTTCAAGTTCTTTTCGCAGAGAAGCGTGCTGAGAACGTCTATCGCGCCGCGACCGGTGCTGCCATCAGCTACCAGAGACTTTCGGCTTATGTCGATGCTCTCGCCACCAAGGAGCCTGGTATGAAGATTCTTGAGATTGGAGCTGGTACGGGCGGCATGACCCATCCTATGCTGGAGACCTTGACTCATTACAAGGACCCCAACGCCAGCGGCATCAGGTTCGCCAGCTACGACTTCACCGATATCTCCCCCTCGTTCTTTGAGAAGGCCAGAGAGGTGTTCCATTACGCTGTGGACCGTATGAACTTCAAGGTTCTCAACATCGAGAACGACCCCGTTGCTCAAGGCTTCGAACTCGACAAGTATGATCTGGTCGTCGCTGCCAACGTCTTCCACGCTACCCAGAGCCTGGATGTCACCCTGAAGAATGTTCGCAAGTTGATGAAGCCTGGCGCTCAGCTTCTTCTTTACGAAATCACCAACAACACTCTGATGCAGACCGGTTTCGGCTTTGGTCTTCTTCCTGGTTGGTGGTTGTCTGAGGAGGAGTACCGCCAATGGAGTCCTCTCTTGAGCGTACCCGACTGGTCGACTCACATGAAGCGCACCGGCTTCACTGGAGTTGATCTGTCCTTCACAGATTACCACGACCCCAACAACCATGTCAGTTCCCTAATGGTCGCAACTGCGTCCACCGGCGATGCCAAGGCTCGAGCTCGTCCCGACGTTATGTTGGTGACGTCCTCTACTTCGGGGGTCTCTGACTCGGTTGCTGCTGAGCTTAACAACACATTGGCTCGTTTGGGCGTCGAAAACCGCACAACGTCGTCACTACTTGATTTGACGGTCGAGGACTTCACCAACAAGGTGTGCATCTTCCTAGGTGATCTCCAAGCCCACCCCTTCCTGCTTGACATGGCTTCCGAGCAATTCGATGGCCTGAAGAGGATGGTCACCTCAGCCAGTGGTCTTCTTTGGCTGACCGCTGGCGGTGGTCCTTCTTGCAAGACCCCAACGGCCGAGCTTGTCACTGGATTCTCGAGGACAGTCAGGGCGGAGAACCCCAAACTGAAATTCATCACCCTCTCCCTTGAGAACGGCAGGGATGTAACGAGTATTTCCAGGTACACAACTCAACTCTTCAACGCCATTTTCTTGGCTGGAGACGACTCTGTCGTCGACAATCAGTTTGCTGTCGTCGATGGTACCATTCACATTCCTCGCCTTATTGAAGCCACCTACATGGACAAGGCCATCAACGCAAAGACCAACAAGCCTAGACCCGTCGAGGCTGAATTTGGCTCTGATCCTAGCAGGGCTCTCAAGATGGTCGTCGGCTCTCCCGGCCTTCTTGACACTCTCCACTTTGTTGATGACCCGCTCTACGAGCAGCCTCTCGCAGATGACCAGGTCGAGTTCAAGGTCATGGCCAGTGGTCTCAACTTCCTCGACATCATGGTGTCTCTTGGCCAAGTCATTGGCAACCAGATTGGTATTGAGGCTTCTGGTATTGTCACCAGAGCTGGCAAGGATTCCCCTCTCAAGCCGGGAGATCGCGTTGCCGGCATGCTCAGGGGTTCTGTCAAGACCTACGCCAGAACTCCCTACAAGGCTCTTGCTAAGTTGCCCGACAACCTTTCCTTCGTCAATGCCGCAACGCTTCCCGTCGTCTTCGTCACCGCCTACTGCGTTCTCTACGACATTGCCAATATTCAGCCTGGCGAGACCGTCTTAATCCACGCCGCCGCCGGTGGTGTAGGACAAGCTTGCATTCAGTTAGCTCACCTGCGAGGCGCCGAGGTGTACGCCACCGTCGGTTCTCTTGACAAGTGCGGGTTGCTTGAGAAGGAATACGGCATTCCCCGCGACCACATATTCTCGAGTCGTGACTTGACCTTTGCCCAGGGCATTAAGCGTATGACTAAGGGCAGAGGTGTTGACGTCGTCGTCAATGCCCTCTCTGGTGCTGCCCTCCGCGCCTCATGGGACGTCATCGCCCCCTTCGGTCGCTTCGTCGAGATCGGCAAGGTTGATATCTACTCCTCCGCCCGTCTCAACATGGAGAAGTTCAAGAACAATGTTCGCTTCGAGTTCCTTGACGTCAGCTACTTTGGCGAAAACCATGAGGACTCCTTCAACAGGGTTCTCCGGGCCATCATGCAACTTGTAGCCGAGGGTAAGATCAGCGAGCTCCGCCCTGTTACAACATACCCTCTCTCTCGAGTTGAAGAGGCTTTCCGCTACATGCAGAGCGGTGCCCACTCCGGCAAGATAGTCATTGAGCCACACGATGATGATAAGGTCATGGTAAGTCACGTCGATCATCCCACCACCATAGCATATACTGACTCAAACGCTCCAGATCATGCCCAGTCAGAAGCCGACCTACCACTTTGACCCCAACTCCTCTTATGTCATCTCTGGAGGTCTTGGTGGTCTAGGCCGAAGCATGGCCAGCTGGATGGTCCGCCGCGGCGCCAAGAACCTCATCCTTCTATCCCGCTTCGGCCCTGTCCGGGAGTCTGGACAGAAACTCATCGCTGAGCTTGAAGCACAAGGTGTGCGCGTTGCTGCCCCTGCTTGCGATGTTACCAGCAGGCGGACACTCGAGAGCGTTCTCGATGAGTGCCAGAAGGATATGCCTCCTATCAAAGGTTGCATCCAGGGATCCATGGTTTTGAAGGATGCTGTCTTTGCGAACATGACTCTGGAGGATTACGACGCTGCTGTCCGTCCAAAGGTCCACGCTTCTTGGAACCTTCACGAAGTTCTCCCTAAGGATATGGACTTCTTCATCCTCTTGTCCTCAGGTTCAGGAATCGTTGGAAAGGGTGGCCAGGGTAACTATTGTACTGGCAACAGCTACCAAGACGCCCTCGCTCGCTACCGTGTCAGCCACGGCCTCAAGGCCACTGTTCTTGATCTCGGTATCATCCTGTCCGTCGGATACGCTGCCGAAAAGATCGATGTCATGGGCCACCTGCGCGCCCAAGGCTACGCCGCGCTCAGAGAAGAGGAGTACCACGCGCTTCTGGATGAACTCTGCAACCCGAACAACTCTGTCGCGCCTTTGATTCGTTCTCAGATCTCGCTCGGCTTCGAGATTCCAGAGACCCTCCGGTCAAAGGGTATCGAGTTCCCCGGATGGATGCACGAGCCCCTCTTCAAGCACATCCACCAGATCCGCACCATGGGAGGCGCCATTGAGGAAAGCAAAGACTCGGTCAACTACAGCATGTTACTGGCCGGTGCGGAGACCCTCGAGGCGGCGGAGAACGTCATCACGAAGGCCATCATCCAGAAGCTTTCCAGGGCCCTGGGCATTGACGCCACGACTATCGACTCGTCGCAGCCCTTGCACGTGTATGGCGTTGACTCTTTGGTTGCCGTCGAATTGAGGACTTGGCTGTCTAAAGAGATGGGCGCGGAGGTTGCTGTATTTGACATGGTTGGCGACTCGACCATCAGGTCTCTGGGAACTTTCGTGGCTGCGCGCAGCACTCTTGTTCGCATCAATAACGCTGAATCTTAGACTTGGATCGGAGATAAGATGTACATGGGATTTGAAGCAGACATGGGATGGTATTATCTTGGGCCGAACATTAAACGAATTGTTTTCTTCTGAGTTCCATCCTGTTTAGTTACCATGAGAATTCGAATTATGAAATTATTTAATCAACGATGACTTTACAACAGTGACCCTCCTACAATCGTGACCCAGACTTGGTGGTGTCACCTCGTTGCCATGACACGAAGTCGTGATATCCGAACTTGGGATGGTAGTCTATCGGCTTGGACTTTCCAGTGCCGGGCAGCAGCTTGCCGACAGTGTTAGAGAGAACGCTGCCCGCAACACCACGCGCAGTATTGACCCTGTCACCAACCCAAGATCGAAGACCGGCCACCAATCCCTGGCTGGTCTTAGACTCAGTTCTCTGCCGCCCTTCTTGGGCGCGCTTCGTCTGTTCTTGCCTTTCGAGAAGATCATGGTTGATATTGATGAAGAGTCGCTCCCACATACCAATGCGCTCCTCCTCGAGAACAGTGTCTCCTCTGCTCCAGACCCAGTTGTTCTCGGCCTCTTCTAGCTGGTAGAGATCGGACTCGTACGGAAGTTGATGGAGAACCAGCTTGTGATCGGCGCTTGCATCCATGGGAAGACCGCCATGAACGGAAGCGACTGTGCCAGAGAGCGTTTCATAGGTTGAGGCAATGAAGTGCCTGTGGTTCGGGTCCTCGATTCTCAGCGGCATGGTGCTTTTCTGCAGCTTGAACCCGTTTTTGGTCAACGCAGAACACTCCCAATCCCCAGCATCATCCAACCCGAGGCCATCATAGAGATAGCGAATGCGAACGGAAGGGTGTACAAGCTCGCATGGATCTTGGATGAAGCCCTTCCTGTCGTCCTCCTTGTACGATCCTGGAGTTCGAGTGCCACCAACAGTGTTGCCGCCTGTCAGCCTCTGCCACGGATACCAGAGAGCATCGTAAGCTTTGTCGGGAAGGGCGGTGGTTGAGGAGGGACTGGATATTCTGCCCTTGCCCCATTCTCGGGCTTCGACGCTGGGGTCCAGGGTGTAGAAAATGCGCTTCATTTCGGGGGTGCTGAACTCCACGCCGACCGACGTAAGCTGGTCCGCCATCCCTGTGCCATTCCAAGTCAGCTTGAAGATGATTCCATGCTCACGGCACAAAGAAACAACTTACACGCAAGTGCAATTGTTGCTATTTGCTGATCCTCGAATCCTCCGCCAACGTTGCTGTGGCTGCCCGGGAACCAGACTTGTCGAAGATGGGTCTTATCGTTGCCGCGTTTGCCCCAGAGAGTGGGAGCGAAAGCAGTCCGCCATTCGTCCAGGGCAAGGGCATGGAAGGCATGTTCGACGTTGGGGTGCACATCAAGACTGGCAAATCGTAACTGGGACCGTCAGTCTGTGTTCAGGGAATCTGCAAGTGGAACATTTGCCTCATCGGCACTCCTGTCTGTGCGAATCTTCTCCCATGGCATCTTTGGCCAACCAAGACTTCCGACCGTGTCCCAGACTCCTATTCAATAGTTAGCTGCATGTAGAACAAGATAAACACACCCAATCAAAACTTGCCTACGGCCTGAATGGTGACGTCGACAGGCGAAAAGTACCAGTCAGTCTTGCCATCTCTATCCTCGAGCTTCCTTTCGCAGAGTATCATTTGATGCTGTGCATAATCAGCCTGGTAAAGCGACTCATCTAGGGTTAAAACATCCCACTTACCTTCTCAAGGAAGTCTCTATACTTCTTGGCCATTTGTACGAGGTCCATCTGGTCGGCGCCTTGCTTTTGGCACTTGATGATCCTCTCAAAAAACTTCTTCTTGTCCTCGTCAAGTTCTTTCTGCATGGTCCCGTGGTCCTTTCTCTCGGCCCTGTTGTTCTTGGTTCTAAATCGCTCAAGCCGCTCCCAGTTGGTAAGAGTGAAGCCGACGAGGTGGTCCTCCATGTCGAACGTAGTTCGCGGCCTCCAGTTCGGAAAGTTCTGGTAGTCATGGAAGATGTCGCCAAAGTTGGCAAGACCAACCCGGTTAAGCAAGCCTATGTTGCAAACCATTCCGGACACTGATCGTGCTGTAAAGGCGCCGCGAGAGAATCCAACGATGACCAGCTCGTCACCTGGGTTGTAGTTGTCACAAATGAACCGATAAACGTCTGCGATATCCTATATCGAGGCAAATATCGTCAGCTGAAACCAGTACCACCGATTCGTACGTCTCTTGACAAACGGCTCACCTGTATGATGCCCTTTCCTAAGACGCCTCCCAGATACTGAGCTACCTTCGACTCCTCAGTGCCTGCACCTCGGTGGTAATACACAACCTGCGGCATACCCGTGCAGCACTTGTGCGCAACGGCCGCGGAAAGTCGCGCAACATTGGTCGATATGCTTCCCTTCTGGTTTCTACGAGATCATCCTGTTAAAATGTCCGTTATCAAGCTCAGGGGACTGCAGTCTTACGAGTTGTTCCACGTTCCATCGCAGCAAATGACCAGTCGCTTCTTGTTGGCGTATTTGCTCGTCTTATGGGCGCATGGCTCCAGCTTGGGTCCCAGCTGTGGGACTTCGAACTGGATCTCGGAGATCCATGGGTGGTTATCGGTGGATGCGTTTGCCATACTTGCTGTTGCTCTCGCGGTTCAACTAGGATGATCGCACAAACAAACTGGCCAGACGCCAGCATGAGGTTGGCTTGAACTACTAAGGGTGATGATATAGAAACGACGGGGTGGTCGTCCTTTTCCTATGAACTTGTGGTGAGAAAGGAATTTTCTAAGATGATTTCGGATCACATTCAAGGGATGCGAAAGCCCCTTGACATTGACCCATACTCTAGCGGTCCCTTTAACGCTTTGACTAAGACACATTTAATGGAAGTAAATTCCTGTCGGGTAGCATGCGAGGGAAATCGGCGTTCAAGTTATGCAGCTGTCTTACGGAATGATTTCATCGACATAATCTCTTGGGACTTCATTTCCTCAAAGTGAATTCGTTGCGTAAGCGTCCATGGTGTATCGCGACAAAATAACGTTGGAAACATAAATTAGACCTTGAAAAGTTGGAATCCAGCTTTGATTGCTGCATAAGAGATCCAAATTGGTCAATTCCCACGTGTATTGGGACTGGCTTTGCACCAGTTCGAACAACCCCATGCCAGCATGCATATCACATGAATGATTATCCCGCAGGCGATGATCAGATTATGCGTTATCTAGCCATCGAAGAAAGATGTTCATGTCGTTCTAAGTTCCCTCACATGAGTCCTCTCTTTCTCAATCAACTCCATGTCGGGAGTTTCTTTCCGAATGGTCACTTCATCCTCGAATCCCATGTCCCTATCAAGCCGCTCATCCGAAATCATATGAGGATTCAGAGCGAAAGATCCTTTTGGCGCAAATGTTGAGCAGAGTACCACAACCGAGATGACGGTGAACTGGACGCCCGCGGTGTTCACCAGGCCGCTGTAGATAGTTCCCCCGCCATCGCTTCCTCCGCTGGCGTTGTACACCGAGTCCAAGTACCTGCCCAGAAATGTACCTGCGACAGCATAGAGAATGATGTAGAAAGAGTACAGAAACGCCATGACGGCTCCAAGAGCGGAGATGTTCCTGTTGGCTGACTCTTGCCGGGCAAGAGAGGCCTGGATATAAGCAGCAAGGGAAACATCACCAGCAGCCCATCCAAAGGAGATGGGCAGGAAAGTAGCCGCCACGATCCAAGCCTGGGTTACATCGTGTGCTGGAGGTCGCCAGTAAGGGATGTACCAGACAATCAGGAGCATCAATGCATCGATTCGCAGCCATGGCAGCGGCGTTTGAATGACGTTCGTGAACAAGAACACGCAGAGCGCACCGAGGAGCTCTCCCAGGTTCGAGCCTCCGACCATGATCTGCGACCATGCGGATTCGCCGAAATAGCGGCGTGCGACGTGCGGTGCGATGCCGTTTTCGAGGTAGCGATGGGCGTAGAGGGCGATCGCGTAGCCGGGGATGAGCCAGATGAACTTTCTCGAAGTGAAGATGATTCTAGCTCCGACCCAGATCGACTCCCCAAATAACCAAAGCCCGCTCCAAAGGGCCTTGAAATAGCTAGGACGCTCTTGGAGTACGAGGCCCTTGTCGCGCCGTACAAAGCCGAGGTCGGAGATGAAGTACCATATCGTGGAGGCGATCGCGAAGCAGACCGGGGTGATGATGAAGCTCATGTTGTTGCCGAATTGAGGGATGAGCACCAGGGCGGTCACGAAGGCTCCCGCTGTGCCGGTCGTTTCGTAGAAGATGTGAACCTGGATCAACCCATGTCAGATTCGTCGTAGACTGACGTGAAGTGTGACGGTGCTACTCACGATCGAGTCCATCTTGCGCAGCTTCTGAACATTGCCGCCGACGATATCTCGGGGGATGATACGTCGAATCAACTCCACGCAGCCATACGCAATACCACTGACGGTATAGATCGGGATGATCGCATCGTTGGGGTACTTTCCGTAGTAAGACCACTCGTTCTTCGGATGATGTTTCCGATACGCCGCCGGGACAAAGGTGCCACCTGTCGAAGCATCCAGGATAAGGAGAATAGCGCTGCAGAGGCCGAATAGGAGAATGGCGCAGACGAGCACGTTCTTCGTGGGAAACCTTTTCACCAGAGGCGCAATGATAATGCTGCCCACACACTGCGCTGCCTGATTGAGGCCTTGGAGTAGTGCCAGCCGCTCGAACGTTCTGGAACTGGTGTTGTGGGTGATGGACTCGTAGTCGTATCTGTTTGTCGCGAGCGCTGTGATGGATCCGTTGAAGGCTTCAAGACCGAACTTGTAAACCATGATTCCCAAGACGTAAAATACCAGGTTGCGGCGCTCCTGGGGTGAGAACGCCCGCAGGCTGTCGCGGAGATCGGCGAGGTAGCCCATTGTGCCGAGGCGGCGATTCAAAGGGCTTCAAGTTGAGCAGGGTGGGCATTGAAGCAACCCTTTCCAATTCAGATGGGAAATGGGCTTGGAGGCAGGGCGCTGCATATATGGAAAGGCTATCTTGTTAAGCCTCTCCCAGATCGTCACCGACGGCCAGGATGATAGTCTCCGCTTAAGGACGCCCCAACGGCAGCCTGATTCGAGGATGAGCCTCATGCAGTTGACAGGAGAGCAAAGAAAACGCCATTTTGTAAACAACTAGCGCGATAGAGTTGACGACGGCAGCCACGTGGGTTGTCTTGCATGATGAAAGGTTTCGTTGAAGGCAGCCGATTTACGGTACCGAGAAGGAGCTGAAGCCCAAACCGCAGGGGATTCTTCCGCGAAGTTCACGAGCTACACCGGATTCAGACTTGGCGTCGGCGATGCTCTCGGTTCTTGGCGAAGTAAGTCGGCAGTATATATAAGATGAGACGCGTCTCCGTTGGATCTCTGTCCTTCTGGCAATCCGGGCAAAATGTGAAGGATGTGTGTAAAATACCATTGCCAAGAGCCTTTCTGAAGACAGTCCAACTCACAATTGCTCTCATCCAATCGTCTTGGCACGAGGTCGTGCCTCGTTGTTGTGCCCCTGTTGGTCTCAATTGAAGCTAACCCCATTGGAAACCGAGCAAGTCCAGGGGTTGTTTTCTCAGGGTTGATTTGCACCCCAATTTCTGAGCAGCATTGTGAAGGATTTTGTGGGCTTCTTGCGACCTCCGGCTGACGGTCGTCTCACGGTGGTCCAATTCAGCTATAATGTTGATGAGCAATCGAAAGGTAGTGTTTGTGAGTAATGAAGTAGTTGATCGAGCCGCAGCTTTGTCGTTAAACTCCTCGATCCAAAGTGACGAGAGTTGAGACGCATTATTTGAGATGCACATCAAATGAGGTGTCCATCGGTTGTCTACGTGGGTCACAGAGGGCGCCAATGTCAATTAAGCTTTCTCAGCAAGCCGGGGTGTGGGGGACTCTCCAACCGACCCATCCTGCTGGTAGATTCCGAAATGCACCGTCAGATCGTTTGCCGTTGTCCTGAGCAAACATGTCTGCCCCGGCCTTGGAAGGAAAGCATCTTGATGTTCAATAACGTTGCGTGTTTTGTGTGCTGGCGGGGGGTTCTTTCGCTGTGAAACCTGGGTTATACATGATGGGTTCATCCGCTGTAACCGTCACAACATGAAGCAATTTTCTCCCTCGAGGATTGCAATGATGAGCTACATGTAGGTTCTCAACAAAACGAACGAGAGACCAGCAGCCCATCTAACTCATCAGGAAAGATGTCGCCAGGTGGTCCATATTGCCATCCACTTCCCACAACGGCTAGATCTACCACCCGCGCTGCAACCGAAGACTCCCTGCAACCGCTGCAACGCACTCGTAGCCATGATCCATGCTCGAACGGGTCTACCGTTTCTCGCCAGTTCGACGGGTGAACTGTGCGCCAAGACATAAAGAAGCAGCAAACCACTATGTCGTGCTCGCTGTTCCTCGTACTGCGCCTCTGTTCTCTCGATCCCTCACCGAACGCCAAGACGAACCGGCGGCCATTACACCTTCGCTTATTGTATGAGACATTTTTCATGAACCTGTCGTCCAGCTTTGCCATCGCGGCTGCCAAGACAGCTTCTCAGTCTTTTCCAAACATTTCATGATGAGGAAGAGCGATTGTCGTCGCTCGTCAAGTCTTGGCAGCACATTTTGGCTATTAGTCGCGCACGAATGATGGTCTTGGCACCGCCATGAGCCATATTCGTCAACCAAAACAGAGGCCTCCTTATTCAATTGCATAGCCACTGCGGCAGCGTATATGATCCTCGTCACTTCTTGCTTGCGGCACTCTTCGCGAGAATGAGCCATGCTATTTCTTCCATCCTTAGCACCATGATCTCATGTTGGTAGATGAGCAACTCCCCTCCAAATCTTGATCTAGGCTGATATGACTTTCATATGCAGATGACCGGCGACGATGATCATTTCCCACCTTTCACATATCTCTCTACCTTGTATTCAAAGGCACCGTTTCTATTCTTCCATCCCGCCGTCTTTTTGGTCGCATCCGTGCCGTTGCGCACATTCACCGCCGGCCCTCGTAGCTGCGTCCCGGACAGCACCGAGCACCGGACCCACTCGCTCCGGGGCCGGGCCCGACTGTCTCCACTCTATTCCGTTCTGCCCGGCGAGAGATGATTGAAGCACATACTAGCACTGAGTTTGTCTTGATTGATAATTTGATTATATAGCACATCACTAATGAGGATATGAGTAGTCTATGTGTCGAGAAAGAGCAAAATACAATAGAAGTCTTTTTGGGTACAAGATCCAGAAATGCGAAGGTCCCGATGCGCCCGAGATCGAAAACGACTAGGCAGAGAGCCTACTATCCGAGGACCATTCTCAAATTACTACTGCCAGTCAACCGTTTTAGTTGGTCATTCCCCATCGGGGAGCGTTGATGATGATGCCGGTAAGACAGCCTGAGATGATGCCAGCGGTAGGCAGGGTGATGATCCATCCCATGTAGATCCAGCCGACCATGCGCCAGTTGATAGAGCGCCAGGTACCCGAACAAAGACCGACACCGACAGTCGCACCGGTGATGCACTGAGTGGTGGAAACGGGAAGTTCTATCCAAGCTGTTAGCAACGGTGGTGTATGGTCAAAGGTTGCAGACACTCACTGAGACGGGTGGCCAGGATGATGGTGACAGCGGCACCCAGTTCCATGGAGAAGCCACGGGCGGGAGAGTGGAGGGTCAAGCGGTTACCGAGGTTGCGCATGATGTTGTATCCGTAAGTCCAGATACCGAGTGCAATGCCGACACCTCCGAAGCAGAGAATCCAGATCGGAACATCGGCCTTGCTACCCTTCAGCGCGCCAGTGCTCCAAACCTGGTAGATAGTGGCATAGGGGCCAATAGCATTGGCAACGTCGTTGGCACCGTGGGTGAAAGAGGCAGTACAGGCAGTCATGACTTGCATGAAAGAGTACAGGAACTCTGCCTTGTTGTCGTAGTGCTGGACGCGAGCGTGCATCTCCTCCAAGTCACCGGTAAGTACGCTCTCCTTCTTCTGCATGTTGATAATGTCCTGGTCGACACCAGACAGAAAGACCTTCTTGACCATCCAGAAGAGAACGGCGCCGGAGTACAAAGGACCCTCAGGGCGAGGACCGACAATTGGCTTGTGAGTGTAATCCTGGCGCGGAGCGGGAGTTTGGGCGTCGGTGTTGTCCTGAACGACCTTCTTCTCGCCATCGGCGGAGCCAGACTCGACATCATTGCTGTGGGTGTGAACGACGCCTCCACGAGCAGAATCAAGTTCCTCCTTGGTCATGTGGCCGGAGTAAAAGTCGCGGATACCACCGGCAACGCCCTCGGGCTGAGCAGGAGGCTCAGGGCGGCGCAGCAAAAGAGGCCCAAGGGGGATGTGCCACCATCGAAGCTGCCAGTCATCCTTCAGGACAATGCGGTACAGCCACGGAACAAGGAAGATGGTGATGACAAGTGCCCAGGCAGCACCAACACCGACGATCATACCAGCAGTCTCGGCGTCGTTGAAGTTGACCTTGATGGAGCCGCCCTTCCAGACAATCAACATGGTAAGCAGAGAGGCAGTGATGCCAAAGTAAACCGGCGTGAGCATGAGACCCTTCATGACAGGGTTCTTGCGCAGCATGACACCATACTTGGTGATGGTGAAGATGATGGCACCGAAGGCACCAGCCAAGCCGGGGGCAATAATCCAAGCCAGGAAGACGGAAACGACACCAGAGTCAATGCTGCCGCTAGCCGATGTCCAGTGAATATTCTCTGCGCCGATAAGAGCGACACCCATGCCGATGACACCGCCCATGATGGAGTGGGTGGTGGAAACAGGAAGACCGATCTTGGTGCAGAAGGTAAGGTAGATGGACGAGGCGACAACGGCACAAGTCATGCCGAGCATGAGAAGGGCAGGGTCATTCTCGAAGAAGTCGATGTCGACAATCTTGGTACGAATGGTGTCGGCTACGCGAGCACCTACTCCGACGGCACCGACGAATTCGAGAATTGAACCCAAGGTCATAGCCTGGATGTAGCTGATGGATCGGGATGAGACCGACGTGGCCCACGAGTTGGCAACATCGTTAGCACCTGTGGAGAGGTAGAGTTAGTCTCATTCTGACTCTGCTCATTCATTCTTCGAGTCCAAGTGGACTTACCGATGTTCCAGGCGTCAAGAAACGCGAAGATTGTGCCGATGGCAAAGATGTAGTCGTACTGATGCAGAGCCATCTTGTCGGCTGGCGCGAGTGCGCTGAAACTTGGCCTCTTCTGTCTGAAATATCAAAGAATGTGTCGGACTGAAATGCAGAATGCTGCAAAGCAGGTCTGCCTAACGCAAGGGAGGGTTAAAGAAGAGATCGAAGACCCTTATGGTGGCGCGGAAAGCAAGGCCGGGGAGGGGGATGATGTTCGAGAAGTCAACATGGAAGCGGGAGGACAGAGACCGGGCAGATGCAGAGGATATATACCAGACGGGAGGGCGATCGCAGGCGAACCATGGTCCACAGCGAGACAACCCTCCAAGTTGGCATCCGAGTGATGGCCGGGGCCGGGGTCGTGCAAGGCACGATTCCATGTCTTCTCGGGCGTGGGAGACAGCCCAGCTGCGGCGGCGAGTGCAGGCTGCAGACCAACATCAGCAGAAGTGGAACAAGGGCATGCCACCACTCCATTCTGCAAAACGCAAATCCGCCGGCAAGGACTCGCCACATCCATCATATGCAAGCGCGGCGGGCCCGTCGATAGCCTTCGATCAAATTTTACACGGGTGCATCCTTAGGGTACGAGGGTTGCAGCCGTTCAAGGTGTTTCCCATTTTGGGACTGGCTGGTAGAAAGATTGGAGTTGTCGATGTACTTCAATGTTGAAGATGTCAGTGGTTCGTTGACGAATTCTCCCCGGGAAAGTTCGAGATGTGTGCTGGAGTCCAAGGCATCAAGCTGATGAGGCGTTCTATGATCGTGAACGCCCAAAGGCTCTTGATACCTGAAGAAGTTCTATATCGAGAGATGACATTTGGATGCCTCAACAGGGCAAATCACGAAGGCATGGCGATGGCGCATAAGTGTGGGGGCTCTTCGGTGGAAGAAAGCGGATGCTCAAGACGACGAGCTGAGAGTCTGGCTGTCTTGAACGTTGCAGGGGGCGGAATGGTGTGGGTAGTGAGTGTCTGGACGCAAGCGTGTATGCGGCAGCAAGACGATGGCTGCCATCACCCACGTGCGAACGGGAGGACTGGATACTTGATGAGCGTCGCAGTCCGCGTTCCAGGATCTTCAGCTCTGGCCTGGCAACGATTCCGAGAAACGACGTTGGTCGGTGGCTCGGGAGGGTGGAAACAGGTGGGTAGAATATGATGAACTCGCTCTTTGGGAGACCTGCTCGCGGGCCAATAGGGATGGAAAATCGGATAGACTTTTCATTGCCCAGAGCTCTGAGAATATTCGATTGTTGCCCAGCGCCGATGCCATGGCCGAAGAGTCGAGGAAGCAGATGTCGATGGAGAGATATCGCGAGAAACACGGACTCACAATGGGAAGTGACGGGAAGCATGGGACGCGCCTTCCCCAAAGAAGCGACCGAGATCCACTACCGAGTGGGGCGTCACAAGCGACTTGGCGCGCCAAGCGCCAAGACTGGCGCTCACAGGAAGCGCCAAGCGCCCCGTGCATGTCAGTCACGGCCCCACTTTCATCCCCCACAACTGCCGAATCACGGCCTCCGGTTCCCCCACGTGTGTGGTCCCGTCCCTCCCTGTGGTTCTTCCCGTCCAGATCCCCGGACCATCCATCCCTTCAACATCTTTTAACTTCCTCTCGCGGCTTCACACGACTCACCTCTCCCGTCAGCCCAAACGTCCCCAATGTGGCACGAATGCCCGGAATTCTATAAAGCGCGCTCCCTCCGCCAAGCGGCCAAGACCTCGACTGCATCCAGTGCCTCCCAGAACGCTCCGCTCGCCGTCTGTATCGAATGTCATTTCCTCCCACCTCAACCACTCACTCGCTCCGCCCAGGCGGGTTGGCTTGCCCGGGCTGCTCCCTCTGCCTAACTACCCGGTCTCATTCGTCCTCCCACCGAGGAGAGGAAAATGGCCCTCCGGGGGTCCCTCCAATACTTCCCCGATACAGCTAGATGCCCGGTTTCCGTCCCTTCATTTGCGCTGCGCTATCCCGTCAGCTCCTCTATTCCACCGAATTCATTCACCAAACCGACCGGTTTCGCGAACCACGAGCGAGCTGACGACCACTCGAGCTTGGATTTACGCGTGCTTTCTACGCAAGAGACACACGGTGGGATGATTGGCCTCCGACCTTCGTCATCCCTCAACACGTTGTGCTACCGGGTTACTTACGTACCGTACCGTCACCCCGGTGTTGGCCGCTGTGCCGCATACACACCCACACTTATTACCTATTACCGACCAAAGGACCAAGACCTCCAAGACCTCCAAGAAACCCAAGCAATTACCAAGTCGATTCGATCCTTTCTCCTAAGCGAATCAGCATGCCGCTTCGGAGCCCGTGGTCTTTCTATGCTAACCAAGACCTGCCAGACGTCCTGGCTGGGCTTTCTTGGGTTCTGTGGATCTTGGTTTCACCAGACCCTTCGACGACAGAATGAACACGAGCAGCAGTCGGTTTTCTGTACCTGACGAGCCTGGAAGAGTGGTGCAGAATTTTTAATCGCCTGATATTGCTGGGTAACTGCAATACTTTCCTTCAGGCTTGAAATCCCCTGACCCACGACAACTCAGAAGCAGGGCCTAGGTTTCCGACCGACTTCGACGATTGTTTCTGGACTTTGGAGACCCCCCGAACTGGCAACAATCTTTCATAATCGCCGATGGTTACGCTAACTAGTTCGCCGCTTCATTCAACATTTGATGGCCCGAAAGACGCGATTTCTAACATCATCCACAGTCTGTTGTGCTGTTGGCATCTCTTTTGAACCCCAACCTTTCCAGTTAATGGTGGATCCTGCCAAATGCCCGAAGATAATCACAATTGGTTCTACGGCGTCGAAGCATCATTTGTAATATATGGCGATTATTCTAGCAGGCTGCTGCTTGGCCCTTCGGTGTGCAACACGGCTAGCCTGTCTCCTTCTGCAGTCTCAAGTGACCGGCTCGGTGATTTCAACTCACAGAGCCATGTTTATTGCATAAGGCAGCCTCAATATGCGGCACAATACACACGTGTCTTCACTTTCATGCTGATAGGCCGTACGTAAATGTGCCAAACCACATGAGATTGGCATGTTGCTTCTGGCGGCAAGGCCACAGTTGATATGGCCTTGTAATATCATACGGCGTCACACTTGTTGGCTAGTCGTCGTTTGTTGGTCAGGCATGTCAGCTGGGAGTTCTGTGTGGCATCGGTGATTCCGACCGAAATGCCATGCTTCTAGAATAGGCATCTACATAACGGCGAGGCTCTCATGCCCTCAATAGGTGGTTATGTTAAGTCTAACAGCCCACGCCTCAAGACAGTAGAAAATGCAGAGAAGGCTTCCTCTTGGGTTGATAATAGCTCTCGGGCAATCGAGATCAACCCGACTTGGTTCAGGGCGGGCACTCGTTATTTCTTCACTGACATCAGCTCACGAGCTACTCATAGTTGTCGCCCCAGATACAGGCGCATTGTAGTAAATAACTCGCGCTTAGGTGCGCGGCATGCAGACCTTCATGTCTATCAAGCGTCGGTTATGCCGAGCTGTCAACTGAGGGGACCTCGGAACTATCCACTCTTACTCGTCCCTTGCCGCATTCTAGAATCTCGGCGCAGACGCCTGCAGTAGAATGCATAGACAGATGTCCCAGAACTACGGCGCCGGGTGGGTTGCACTTCCTTCATGACTGTCGGCGCTGGCCGAGACTCAACCCCTACTATTGGAGGAGGTCTTATGAGTGGACCTCTCTTGTCACATTGACGTCTGCTCCTTTGCCACTGTTGACGCGACTGTAAGCTGAAGTTCAGTTGGCTTTGCAAGCTGCCTCATTTCCTTGCTCATGGAGATCAAGAACAGGTTGGAGAATAGTCCATGAACATTCGATGCCATGGTATTGGGACTTGACACGGTTAATACATCACGATGAAGCTACTTGAATTCAGTGCTGACGTTCTATTGTAATCAGTCGAAATTCTACTCTTAATTCAAGCTGTTCTGTAGTGGACGTAAGCTTAAAAATGTTATTTAACTGAGTAACTTCCTCAGGCCGTCCTTCAGAGCATCTTCCCCCTCATCCCCAACACGTTCCACCTGGCTCTCGAAGTTCGAACCATACCGATTATCCTCATCCAACAGGGCCACCGTCGACAGAGCTGCGTACGCCTTTGAATTTAGTCTGTCCTGGACGCCGTTGCGAGTGTCTTCCTGCCACATCTTGTGAGCCTTCTCGAAAAGTCCGTCAAACGGAACGTCTTCAACCTTCCAGCCTTCCAACGCCAGCTCTTTGACAATGGAAATGAGTTGGTTTGTGGAAACCGTGTGGCTAGCAAAGTACGCCGCGCGGTTTTGATACTTGCCCGGGTTGCTTAGTACAGCAACCAACGCCTCCCCGTTGAGGTCGCGCCGACTCATGCTGTACCTCTGGTTGCCCGAGCCATACCGGGTAATCACTTTCCTTTCCCGATTCACCCAAAAGATTCCCTTCTCAATCGTCCAGTCGTACCACGGACCTGTCACAATCGCCGTCCAGGAAAGCTTGCCATCAGACTCTGCGACTACTCTTTCCAGCTCTCGCTGGGCCTCAAGCTTCGGGTTGAATATCAGGACCTCTCCGGCGCGTGGGTGAAATGTGTTCCCGCTGAAGTCCGGTGTGATGACGTGTCGAACTCCCGCGTTGAGGACGGCTTCGAGAATTGCTTTCTGGTGGATCGCCGCCGCGGGGTTGAATGCTTCGACCACTGCGTCGTGGCCATCAAAGGCTGAGGTCAGGGCTGATATATCGGAGTAATCTGCCCGTTTGATGCTGACTTGCCCTGAAATTTTCGACGCACTTCCGGGACGGAGGATGCAGGCTACGTCGAAGTTAGCAGCAACAAGAGCTGGAATCAAGACCTCGCCGAGAGCGCCTGTAGCCTAGAACGTGCCATGAGTTTTGGGATATAGACAGAGCTCTTGATACTGAACTTACACCAAGGACAACAACCTTTTTGATGTGGACCATGTTAACGCACTGTTGAGGGCAGATGACTTTCACCTAAGAAGAAGAAAGTATATTGACGCCTCATCTGGCCGTGATATTTATATTGGAAGCTGCACAAGGGCTTTCCATAAAGCAGCTGCCGTTTTCCTTTCTTCTACCATTTTTGATCACAGCATTTCAGCATTTCCACCAACTAGAAAACGCCATAATTCGCAATGACATGCTGGTGCTCATGGCTTTGGGGATCATAACGTTATATACATGCTCTGTTAGCACAGTGGTTTCTCATTTTGTGTTCCGATTCCGGCTAGAGCGTGGCGCCAAAGATCCAATCCCGCGGCGTAACTGAGCTCCGGCGGAGCGTCTCACGCGGACGGTTTATTAAGCCGTGTGGTATCGTCGCTTACGAATTGCATGATCACTGCGCTGTATCACGTCAAACAAATATGCGTGTTAGTATTGTTTCCCAAGAAGGCACTTTCTACGAATGCGGGTTAATGCAGCGGCGTTGCAGAGATGCGGACTTGCGGACAAACGTGCGTGCCTGCGTCGCTTTGTGAGATCTTGCTTAGAAATGTGTTGTCTGAAATCCTCGTAATGTATTGGTTGGCAGGAGCTTGAGAGGAAGAATAAAATGGCGGCGAAAGCTGCATGATTGAGTCAGGAGGAAGTAACGTTATCGTTTGACAGTAATCAGCCAACGCCAGCGAAACATTCACCTTTCACAGGTTCAAATTCAGGATGTCTTCTATGAAAGCATTAGTCACCCAAGGCAACGGCTTTGTATCCGTCCAATCCGTTCCCACTCCGGTCGCCGGCCCCGGCGAGGTACTCGTCAAGGTGCATTACTCCGCTCAAAACCCGTCCGACTGGAAATCCGTCAACGGCTCTCCGCCCGTCGCCCCACCCGCCCCGGCCGGCCTGATCGTCGGCACCGATTTTGCGGGTACCATCGAGGACCCGAACGGCTCCACATGGCGGAAGGGCCAGCGCGTCGCCGGGTTCGTGCAAGGAACCAGCAACAACGGTACCCCTGCCAATCTGATTCGCGGCGGGTTTGCGGAGTATGTTCCCGTTGAGTCGACGCTGCTCTTCGAGGTTCCCGACAGTGTAGAATTGAAGGATGCCTCTACAATCGGCCTCGCGTTTGCGACTAGTGTGCAGGCTCTGTACCAGCGTCTTGCGCTCCCAGAGCCCTCTGGCGCAAATAGCGACAACTGGGTTTTGATATACGGCGGTGCTACTAGTGTTGGGAACTACGCTATTCAACTTGCAAAATTGAGCGGCCTGCGTGTCATCACCACTGCATCTCCTCGGAACCATGAGTACCTGAAGGCTCTGGGTGCTGACGTTGCGCTTGACTATCATGGCGACTGGGCTGCGGAAGTGAGAAAGCTTACGGATGGCAAGCTTCACCACGCGCTTGACACTGTGTCTGAGCACGGCTCGACGTTGAATATTGCCAAGGCTCTTTCGAACAGTCCGGGTGATCACGTCCTCACTCTCATACCAACTCACCCACCCGCGAAGGAGGAGATCAAGGCTGTTAACCCTCACACCAAGATCGAGTGGACTGTTGTCTATACTGTGTTTGAACGGGCTCTTCCTTTTCGTTTCGACAATTGCGGCGACGAGACGCCCCAAGACAAGAAAGTCTGGGAAAAGTACCTGACACTTTTGCCTCAGTACTTGGAGCGAGGTCAGGTGAAGCCGAACCAAGTTCGGGAGCTTGGCGGACTGGAGAGTGTAACTGAAGGATTCAGACTATCCGAAGAAGGCAAGGTTTCGAATGAGAAGTTGGTATACAAGCTCTTGTAGAGGAATTCTTGGGATACGGAAATCGATTTTATGTAGCGAGTATTTAGATGAGTATACTACTGGAGTGTATGCAGCCCCCCGAATTTCGAAACTCCGCCACATATCATGCTGGATCCGATCTATGAATGCTCTACGTGCACCTTCTCTTTGTCGGAAGAACTTGAGACCGTCTTCTCTGCGTCAGTGCCAACATCAAGTCCGCTCTTCATGGCCTTCTGCATCTCTTTGGCCACCTTGACTGGGTTGCGGCCTTGAGTGAAGAACTCATCGATATCCTCCAGACGCATATTGCTGGTTTCTGGGTAGAAGAAGTAGATAATCGGGATGAAGGCAAAGTTGGTGACGACGAAGATCAAATAAGCCTTCCACTGCAGTCGGTTGATGATGACGGGTGTAATCATGACGACGAAGAAGTTCCAGAGCCAATTGGAACTGATTCCGACGGCCGTACCTCGGGTTCTGGCATGGAGTGGGAGAATCTCGGGGACTACCACCCATGGGACGCAGTTCATTCCCATGCCGAAGATGAGGTTGTACCTTTGCAAGATGTTAGTCAACCTGCATCGAGGTCCAAGGGGAAGAATCGAGACTCACAAGAAGAAAAACGCAACTGAAGCCGAGGCGCAAGCTTGTCCGTTGGTGAACCCAACACGGGACAGAAGGATCGAGATCATGAGCATGCACACGCCCAGCCCAGCACTGCTCCATATCATCGTCTTGCGACGACCCATCCGATCCAGGGCCAGAGCGGGTAGGATTGAGCCAAACATGAACATCATCTGAACACATCCGCCGATGATCTGAGCCATTTGCGCTGTCATCCCAACATTCTGCACCAAGACGCTCGGGATATAGTACACGACCAGGTTGATACCGCCAATCTGGTTCATGAACTGTGCTCCCCATGCCAAAAGCACACGCTGTCCCGTCTTGACGCGGTCATTCTTGAAGATGCTCGAAAATGATGATTGCTTTTGCTCGGCAGCCTCGAGTTCGATAGCATGGTGGATGGCATGGACCTCTGCTCGGATGTACTCGTCGGATACGTCCTTATCAAAGACGTCGCAAAGTACCTGGACAGCCTCCTGCTCACGGCCGTGTTTGAAAAGCCAGCGAGGCGACTCGGGTAGGGCAAATACCAAGACAACGACCACAAACGCAAAGATCATCTGGAAGGCAAGGGGTAGACGCCACGCAACTGGTCCGCCTACGAAAGACATACCGAAGTCAAACCAGTACGCAAAAACAATGCCAACACCGACGAAGAGGGTTTCGGCGGAGACGAGACGGCCGCGGTATTTTCGGTCGCAGAGCTCGGATTGGTACCTAGACAAGTAATGATGGTTAGCAGTTGAGCAGCTGTTTCAACGGGAGTGTTGCCGAGAATATGCCTTACATAGGTACGGTTGAAGTCTTCATACCAGTTCCCAATCCTGTCACCACACGTCCAATGACTAGATGAGGAACTGTGAAAGCACTGGCCTGGAGCGTGGCTCCCACGATCACCAAGCCCATGGCGGACCAAATTGTCTTCCGGCGGCCGAGTGTCTCTCCGAAGATGAAGTTAACTAGCACTTTGTTCAGCATTCAACACCGACCGTGGAAGATATTCCAACTTACGAACGCATCCAGCCAGACAACCTAGATTATAACACGACACAATAATGCCGGTTTCTGAGTCGGAAGGGTGGTCGAACTGATTCAACCAGTCCTCCATCTGTAGAATACCCCCAAAGACTCCCTGTATTACTGGTTAGAATCTTTCAAACGCAAGTAGATTCCAGTAACAGTTGACACACTTGGTCGTAGCCGAATAAAACGAACGCAATTAAACCTGCAGAAAAGTAAGCTTCAATCAACAATTTCAACAACTAATCAATAACGAAAGAATAATAGCCTTGCGTACAACAAACGGTGACGCCCATTTGGAGCCTTTTGCCCCGGCCAAGGCTGAAGAGTGCCATGTTGAAGGGGCCTAATATAGGGATGAGTGTTTCTTGGAATCTGCACTTCGCTTCTTGGAACTGAGAAATTGCCTGTGAATCTTCTTTCGCAGGAAAAAGCCTATCAGTTGTTCGAATTCCGTCTTTGAGGATTTTATCAAGTCGTTTGGGCTGTCAGTGACGTAAAATACCGAGTTCACGTTGCGGAGCGCAATCCGGGGTAAAATTGGATCTTGTCAACTGTGATTTGGGGAGGCGATGCGGGGAAGATCTGATGCCCAGAAACGGTAGTGTTAAAAGCCTCCTGGTGGTTAGAGCCAGACAAAAACCCGGGGTACGCCCTGAGTCGATGGAGTTTCGGCAGACGTGAAAAAGAGATCAGACTGGCCGCTTGCGCCTGCAGTTGTTCCAACACGGGCGCCCTCACAGAATTTATACTTCGGCCTCCGAGCCGAGGCCATCGACGTGCCGGCGGGCGAGCGGGAGGCGGTCAATCTCCCCACGGACGCGGGGCGCTGTGTTGAATAAACACATGGGGCAGACGTGAGTGATCTGCACGGCATCTGCTCCAAGCGATGCGGGTTGCCCAGGGCAGATGCGCTTAAAAGCGCCCGTTCTGGTTCGTCCTCGTGTGCTGCCATGTTGGAGCAAACATTTGCCGGGGCACCAACATGCATGCGGTCATCAGAGCACCGCTCGGCGTGATGTCGTCCTCGCATTGGATAACATGGACGACGAAAAGCAAACATAGCATGAGGTCGGCCCACTATGGTCCCAGTGAGAATGGAACAGTCAGGCCCAACGTTATGACCAGTCTTGCAGTGGCAGTGATGATAATTGGTGTCGCTGGAATTCAATCATTATGCGCGCCAATCACGAGGTTTGCCATTTGCACCAGCCACCGCAATAATGGTCGCTAATGTCTAGAAAATTCGATTGATCTAAATGATGTAGCTGTTGAAGCGTACGTGTAATTTGCACTCAAAGGTGCAAGTTTCTCATGTTTCAGGGTATGCGAAGTGTTATGAAGTTTCAAGTTGGCTAAACGAAAACGATGCATCGAAAGGGAAATCACGAGCTTCGCAGGACTACCATAGGATAGGATATGCTTATCCGTTGCTAGCTGCGGCTTTTCCGGAGATGATCGTTCCGTCCGGAGTCTACTGTCAACTCCCGTCAGCGGCTACGGTGCTCCATTACGATACATAGCGGCCGTTACCGGGCGAAACATCATCGGTGGTTTGCCGAATTGCCGACTAGAATATTGGATGCCTGCGGTCTTCCGACGAACTCCACATTTTCCGTTGGCCCGCTCCGACCTTCGGAACTGATGCCGGGCCCGCGGATGTTTGTCGTCGTTCTTGTCGCTGCACTCACTGTACCTTATGGCTAGGTCTAAATGCAGTTTCGCACGACACGATCAATGTAAGTAACAATAGACAACTACATTGAACACACTACAAATGCACCAAACGCAATACGCCGCGCAGCACAATGCAGTCACCCTCGTCATTTTGATCGAAACCTTGTCATACCCAACGAGTACACAGGGGCCGTAACGTACAGCCTTTCACCTTCAGTCGGAAGCGAATGAGTTTCAGGGGCAGTTTCCTGTGAAAAAAGCTCTCATATAATTAAATCAGGAATAACGACATACAGCCATCCTCTCAATTCTATAAACAAGCTCTATAAGTTTCAACACGCAACGCTAAAACAAATTCAATGCTGTGTTTCGGCCCCCAGAGTCAGCCAGTAAGCACATTTCTCGGCTAACGACTTGTCGATCCGCTCCATTCGAGTAGCATTTGTCTGGATGTTGAGAAAGCTGCCGTGCCTGGATTCCTCCCATGTGGGCGCACCTGGATTCCTGAAAACATTGGGATTGCCAGATGATCTTGCAAAGCTAGTCCAGAATGCCTGCACTACGGGTACTATCGCGGAATTTGGTTTACCGGGTTCGTAGCTGTCGGCATCGGGCAAAGCAGCGTAGTTGATGGCATACGACGGACCCCAAACGGCCTGGGTGTCCCACGTGTGGGGGACAATGTAGCCGGCTTCAACCTCAGCTGCGTCGAGTATGCTGTCACGAAACAAGCGGACCGAAACCCCTGCGTCGTCGAGAGCCGCGGCGAAATTGACAGCTGGGCAGATGAAAGACGAATCACCGTATATCTCTGCTGCGCGATAGTACAATGGGGCTTCCGTTGTGTTGACGCCGGGAAACGTCGCAGGCGTGTCGGAATACAGAGAGTTCAATTTACTGAGTGTAGCGTTGGTAAGACTGGGGAATTGAGCCTTCAAAAATTGGTTGACATCTTCCGTGGTGTTGGCTTGGGGTGCAAAAAGCGTTCCTTCGGTGCTTGATGATCCTAGCATCATAGGCTTGTCCTTGGCAAATTGGCCCTCTCGTAGAAGATTCAGAGGCCTGTCTGGAAGGAAGCTTCCATCTATGACCGGACCGTAGCCGAAAAGTGCAGTCTCGTCTTGGCTGGGGAAGGGAACTGCGACGTTTGCTGCTTGTAACTGATCGGTGGGGACTTGTCGTAGGCATTCCAAGTCGCTACAGTTCGTAGCATCGAGTAGATCCGTGTAGTGGAATTCCATCTCGTCGACAGTGAATACGGATGGCAGGAACATTGATTGCGCGATTCCAGCGCTCCATTTCGCTGTGTTGTTTGTCGAATTGCCTCCGTATGCGAGGAGTTGCAGCAGAACGCTGCCGCCACCGACGGAAGTTCCGAATAGCGTGACTCGATCCCGATCACCGCCAAATGCAGCCACATGCTCCTGGACCCATCTGATTGCAGCAAGTTGGTCATGAAGTCCCACGTTCAAGTTCCCTTCCTCCTCAAGGTCTTTGCTTGCGAGGAAGCCGTAGGGACCGACACGATAGTTGAACGTGACCACGATCATGTCTCCTTGAGATGCTTCAATAAGACCAGAACCGTTATAGTTTGCGTTGTAATTCTGGACATAGCCGCCTCCTTGGATCCAGAGCATAACAGGAAGTCCGCCACTGTCATTTGCCTTCGTCTTGGCTGGAGCATAGACATCGATGAATAGGCAATCTTCTGAAGCTTGAAGAGGAGGGCTGGGAGTAGCTGGGTTTGTAACACCAAAGCAGATTGGACCGTGCTAGATGTTTGATGTCAAGAACGCACTCGCTGCGAACACATGGTTTATGAAACTTACAGCTTGGGCCTTCAATAGGCCTTTCTCTTTGAGAGGGTCTTCGGGGAGCCGGAAACGACGCGATCCTATAGCTGGAGCTGCATATCTAACCATATGTGAGCCAGACGACGACTTGATGTAGTTGATATAAAGACTTACCGCATTCCCAGGAATTGGTTTATGCCATTGGAAAGGGGTGTACCTTCGTACTCGGCATAGCCAAGACTGACCCGGGGTGCGGCTTGTGATGCGCCACTAGTTACAGGTTGTGCACATACTGCCACATCCTTGCTGAGGAACGCAGATAACAGCGAAATGTATAGAGACTTTGATAACATCTTCAGCGAAGTTCGGGTAATGGTTGGATTCGGTAGTGCTTGAAACCCATATGATGGCGAGTATCATTGGTATATATATCCGTAACAAGATCGCGTATGTCCCCAATTACCTAGTGAACCAACAAAAGCCGTCATTGGTTTGGATGCCATACTAACTTAGCGTTAGTACATACGTGGTGGACAAAGCTTATTCAAGCGTAGTGCTGACCGACTGGTATCTTTGCTTGGACTTTCAGTCAGCCTTAGTACTTTTGCTGCTTCAACAAGAAGAGGTTAGGGCAGAACCAGGTGGAGCAATGTAGCTACTCGGATATCCGAGCCGAATCATCATCCACAGGCAAGTTCTACTGTTGTTCAATGCTTACCAATTCAGCAAACCGCGCGCGTATTACAATATTGCACCGGTGGCTAGCACCAACTCCAAAGCAAATCGGACTAACGCGTACCAGATTTTAATAATTTATATGACATCAGTGGCTAAACTGTTTCCTGACATGAAACATCTCCTCTCGCTTGCCTTGCCAACAGTCCCTGCCATTATATATTCTAACATTCGATTCCCTTGCCGTTGAATATCCCGATGCCCATTGTTTAGTATTATAGAAGAGGCGATGTTTGTCATGCATTCGAATCTCTGTTTCAATTTGGTGGGTGCCATATTTTAGGAAACCATAATAGTAGACTTTTCGCTGCAGCGCATAATCTAACAATCAGCTCGCCTTCCCGTTATCCCACAGAGTCCCCCATGACTCGTCAAGTCCAGTTTTGTTGCCACAACTGCCACTCTTCTGTGTCAAAAACTCGTCTACCTTCGAACCAAGAAGCTGTGACACGGTGTATGCGATATGGCCCGAGTTATACCAGAAGTATTCGCCTATTGGCTGACACCCAGAGGACTCGTAGTTGGTAGCAATATCCCACGCGTTGTACTTGGGACAGAACGACGTGGTATTTGTGATGCCAAAAGACGCAGCGTTGTTGAATACGTGAGTGAGCCAGCTGTAAGTATCAAACACCATTGCGGTCGTTCCTGGGTGCTGTTCTGTGAAGGCCTTTGCAGTTTGATTGAGAACATCATTGAACGTATTGATCATTGCTGTGTCTGGTTTGCGGTTGGGGTTTGTCTGAGATGCGGGCTATTGAACGATCAGCAAAACGTGAAATGATACAAGCAGCACCCAGTTACATACCGTCTTATCCAAAGGAGGCAAGTTTAGAAAGAGAAAGTTGCGGTAGCCAGCCTTGTGGACAGTCTCCAAAGCGGTGAACTGCTCCGCAATAGCCGCAGTATACAGCTCTTCAAAACTTGTCAGGTTCTGAAGAGGGAATTCAAAGTTTGCCATGTCGTTGATGTCGTTTATTCCGATGAAAGAGGCTACCAAGGATAACTTTTGGTCGGCGTTTATGACAGATCTTCCGTAGGTATCCCATTGCCAGACCTGGTTCTCAAAGGAGATAGTATAGTCATGATGGAGTGGAACGCTTGAAGAGTGTCAGACCCGTTTGATGGAAACCGTGTTACGCTACTGAACTCACAACGTGGTCGAGATGTCGGCGCCTGCAAAGGCAAAGTTCCATAGCTGAATCTCACAGTCCCGTGGCAGACCATCTTTGCAACCCGTCAACTCCTCGATCCAATTGGGGCCCCCGGCTGAAGAGGTGTTCTGTCCGGGTACGATTCTGTCCGAAAGAAGCTGCTCTGGCGTGAATGAAATATTCAGTTGAGAGCCAATAAAACTGTACCCCCACCAGCCCTCTGTCCCCTGTACATAGGTGTACGAGTCCCCAAACGCAAGGCTATTCTAACATTAGTCTATCTCCCATTTGGTGATTCGAGTGCAACACGTACACGTGGGATGTTTTCTGCCAGTTGAATGAGGCCGCTGGTGCAGTGGGTGAAGCTAGGATAGCCGTTGAGGCGATTCCCAACAACACCGCCAAAGAAAACGTCATACTGCCGACTACACGACACGGACAGTCAAACGTTGGGACAGTCAAAACAGATCACCAGAAAGAGGCCAATCACCCCATCTCATCATGTTCGCGTCCCAGAGCCAGAGCAACTGCAGCAATTATAGATCTCAAGGCGGCTATATCGCAGTCTAGATTACGAGGATTTCCCCATGTTTTCCTTCCCCCGCTTTGAGGACCTACCCCGAGTTGCAGGGCCGGATGAACGGCTTCGATGACACTAGTTTGCGTACCGTTTGGCGGACATTTTAGCATCCACCAGTAAGAACGGGCGCGGGCCTGGCTGTCGATGGAGAACCCCTGTTCGTGAAAGCTTGAGCGAGCAGGCAGTGTCTGTGGTGATCGGACCGGATGTGCTGTTCGGGTCTCGTTAAAACTGTCCCCGAGCCCAGAAACACCATCAAAGCTTCAAGTCCGGCAACATGAGATCAGCAAACCGCAATACAATTGATTGAATCTCAAGGTTTTGACGTAAACGAGACTGTTATTGCAGCAAGCATCCAGCAAGGATACACCAACGACAACGAACTCCAACGATGGTAATGGCAGCACAAAGCATCCGGGAATATTGGGGCGATATTACAGGGAAGTCTGATGAATGGCAAATACGTTGCATCTGCCAGGTGTTGCAAAACGATGGAGATGCCAACCACCGCCGACACCAAAGTGAAAGAGACGTGCAGACCCGGACAGATGTTAGATCATAGTAGACATCGTAATGCAATGGTAGTATTTCAGTTCGAACGTTTGCCAACACGTCACGCGCATCGCGCACATATAGTCCCCCCTATCAGCCGTCTCATTACATATAATGATTGCTTTGAATCATCAGCTAGCGTGGCTTTTCGGGCTGTCCCAACATCGAACTGTGTCGATTCATGAGTCAGTACGTAGATAACCTGGCAGTATGAAAGAATCCGGGGACCTGTGCTTCATACCAATAACATGATATTGATAAGACGATTTGAACTGGAGACTTGAATTACATTGTTGGGTGACTACACCGTCTAGCCTCCCTTCTCCCAGTGCCTCGAGACGGCGTATGCGATTTGCAGTCCCACTCATACTCATCGACCTTCCCTGATTGTCGTCTCTCTCGTTACCATGATCTGATTTCCAAATTGATTTCTCGCGCCTTGAACTCCATGACCGACCTTCGGCTCTGCTGTGGCCTGCGAGTAAACCGATGGCATGACACCCGACTGGCTGGCTATCATGTCCTTCAAGACAAGCTCCTCGGTGCTGACCTCCCGTTGGCCACTGCTCTTGAGCTCTTTGAAGTTGCTTCTGCCCATGCCGGAGGAGCTCCCGTATCTGGGGTACGCGCTTGTGCTCTTGTGGGCGGAGGAAAGACCGGCACCAGGGAGCCACTTCGCGAGCAGCGGGCGTAGAGTCGGAAGGGATGCAGCGATGATAGAGGTATTGAGTTCGATGGCTGACCAAATCGCTGCCCCAATGTTTTCCCATGGCGGGTCCTCGCTGTAGACGGCAGTGCGCAAGGTGAACATGCGGTATATGGAGATGATGCACACACTGAAAGAATCGCAATCGTTAGCTTCACATCATATCAAGCAGATAAAAGGGATAGATGCTCAAGTACTTACAAGAAACCGAGGGAGAAAACACCGAACAGCATTGCCTTTTGCCTCGTAGGTAGGCGAAGTTTGAGGACTGACGGCAGTGGAATGCAGAAGATCATGATGTCTGTTGCCATGCTCATACCCGAGGAGAAGTACCAAATAGGTAGAGTGTTGAGACAGAAGCTAGCTGTACTCGGTACGATGATGGATATCGGAAGGCATGAAGTGCCAAGCAGTGTGGCCTGCGCGCATGCCCAGAGAACCACGAAAATCATCGCCCAGAAACAAATTCTCTGAACGTTCTTGGCCACAAAGACCCTTCGATACTGGAGCAAGAACGATACCTTGACAACGTTCATTCCCATGTTGTAGTGGAGAACTGCAACCAACAGAAACTGTTGTTTGTCAGTATCTGCATGGAGTCTTTAGGCGTAGAGGTCAACTGACTTTTAGTTGCTCCATCGTTTCTTCCATCGAAACATTCTCGACGTGCCTACCCATACCATACTTGACTTCTGTGTTGAGGGAATGGCCATGTCAGTATATCATGCAAGAGTTTGTTCCTTCGAGCAGAATCATCAATACCTAAACATGTTGCTATTGTGACTACAACGGCAAATACCTATTAAGATAATTAGCATCAATCCCATAGAGCCCCTTACGGATTCTCATACCTGCGCCAACAGAATTGACCAGTCATCCTTTCCGGTTGTTCTTAAGAGAACAAGTCGTGTGTACAGCCGAAGCGATAATACACATGTGGAGGCGACAACAAAACCTATGGCAATCCCGCTCACAATATGGCCATTCGACTCGGTTCTGATTACAGTGTTAGGCGTGGCCATTATTGGGAATATGCTGGCCACATGGGCAGAACAAGGGGAAAGTTTCTCAAATGTCGAAGACCCACGGATCCAGTCTTGATCTCCCAAATGAACAACGGCCCATGGCCTACAAGCCAGCCTTATACTGGTCATCTTGGTTATCTTGACAATGAACCCGATTCCATATCTTGAGCGCAATCAGACGGCTGGACCTTACTTTGTTTCCCAGGGGGTGGCTCACGTTCCATCTCTTTTGGCACAACACGGAGAAGACTTCTATTCTGATCCAGTCTGGCGAAGATTCTGCATGCAGGGGCGATGTAGCCGACCCGGCACAATTAGCAGCACCTGCAGCTTTCATGCGAGGGCCTGTCTCATTCAGGATTGTGTTCGGTACCAAAAACAAGAATTCGAATAAGGAGTGCCAACCTTGCTGTGCCTCTCATCTCCCGACCTTCCTGAAGTCTGGACATCTTTGTACCTTGGGGGGAGAGAGCAATGATTTAAATGAAGTCGCTTTACAATTCAGTCCACCCTTGCGTGAAGACCATTTATTTTCGGAGTTCGGGACCGGGTAATACGGGACATCTGTGAAATATGGTAATCCGTGAGAATGTCCAGGTCAGGCTGTGATCAATCCTCCATACATCCCTGTGCTGCGTATTTTCAAAATAGTTGTTAAAATCGTATCGCTATCTCCGTTTCCTCGTTACGCGACGAACGTCGCCGTGGGGTCTTATGGCGCCGAGAGCACGACCTCGGCCGATCGAACTTCTTCTTTCGGCCGCTCCGAACAGCCGCGGGTATGGGCACTTTGTAAGATAAACAACACGGGCACGACTCTATTTGTTGTATATCCAGCTGCAGCTTTGCTCGGGCCTCTTTTATGTTTTCATTTGATGGTTCATCCGTCAAATGCAACGTTATGTACTAGAACACCACTCGCAACCTCAAGAATCCAACCCTGGACCGATCCAAATGCTCTCGGGACAATCACATCTTTCCTAAGTAGGTTGGAGTCCCTTTCTTCCGTTCTCAAGACCAAAGAATGCTCAGTACCGCGTAAGAATATGGCAATATCTTGCAGCGTAGTATGGGACGCGGCTTTCTGCTACAGGAGCAGTCACCCTGCCAGAAGTGCTTCGCTCCTGCAGTAGCGTGTCTACTGTTGAGAAACAGGATTTAGCCTAGCAGTGCCCAGTGCTCAGTGCGACTGAGACCGGCCAAATACCTCAATGAGGGGGAGGAGAACCCCTGATGGTGTGACTAACACCATCGCTAACAAGAAACCTTTCCAGAGTCGTTGGAACGAAATTCTTCGAACCATGTCATGCATTTCGATTCGATGAAGAGTCGCACTTTTGTGGAGTCTTCAAGGGTTGAGCGGGGGAACAGCTGGGCGGATTCGGAGAGTCGTGGTCTTCATCACTAAAGGACCCTCGCATGACGGATTCTCAGCCCAACGACATGGACATTTCGACGTAATCAAGATATCGACAAAACATTCTAACAGCTCCTTGAACTTGAAGCAATATCGGAGTCGTGGGGTGCAACTAGGTTCACTCATATGTACAACATTGATCCAAACGTTGTCTTGAGTGGAAACAGCGGATCACATCCCCAGATGCGCCCTTTCTTCACCCCATACAAGGCTTAGTGCTACTCTTAATCGGACTGCCATTGCTCCCCGGGATTTTCAACGGCCACCGTTGGCGCTAGCCATCAAATCCGCCCCCGACGCCCCTCTTAACTTTCATGCTCCGTTATATCGGCAGGGGTTACCCTGAAATACGAAGCGTATCCCTCGAACCGAGTGAGACCTTAGGCCTGACGCACTTGATCTTGAATGGCCCAAAGCAACATGACCGCGCGTCTTCGCGAATGTTTTTTGAGCCCCTGGCCGCACTGGCCTCGAAGATGGGACCAGGTGTTCGTCTCGACCCGCGTACTTCTGCTCTCCGCAACTATCCGCAACAGAAGAGGGGCGGGCAACAGATGGATCCTCAGTAACTAGGGTAATCAGAACACCTTGGGGTTCTTCCTCGACAGCCGCGCTGTGCGCACTGATGCTCGGAAGAACTTTTGTTTTATACCACACGTTAGACCCCGGGTTTAGAGAACAGTCTTCACGGGGCAAAGCTCACTGAAGAACATGAAGCTTCACGAAGTGTGAATACGGGGTCTGTCAATAACATAAGCTGCCGCTGTAATAATCAAATCACCACTGCGCTCCGGCTACCACGGTCAAACCAACATGAATCCCGTCTTACATTCAAAGGCACATGCTAAATCCAGATGCAATCCCGTTTCCGTCACCTTCAGCGCATCAACATGCTTCCGCTTCTAATATCGCTTACCCCTGCCCGTGCCTGACCCTGCAGAAAGGCCCTGAATCTGCTCTGTAAGGCCAGGGAGACCAAGATATGCTCCGGAAACGAAGCTGTTGGCATTACCTACTGCTGATAATCCAGCTGGGATATTGGGTCAAGAGAAGTAGGTGCAATCCATGCCCCTGTGCTTTACTTCGGTCCCTACAATCGCCAACATCAATTTCCTCAAAGTATGTGTTGCCACGCCTCACATGTCCGCATTGGTATATCTCTCCCGGTAAAGTCGCTCATGTATGGTTCGATCGAGGGAGCCAGACATGGCAATGCATGAATCAAGACATCTCAACGAACATTGTTCTTGCAATTGCATGATTACTACTCAAAAACAGGCTAGATCACCGAGATTCAAAGCTACCTTCCCGGTAGATAGCCCGTTGCCACGTTAGATATGCGCAGACTCCGGCATGTACAAAATGAGCCATCATCCCATCCAATGAGAAAAACTCCCAGACCACCCAGCCTCCATCGTCCCTTGAAGTCAACAATCGGTGGCCGTCACTCGTTTTATCTTGCCCAGAATGATGTTCTTCAAGGCCTTACCGGGTCTTCTCTTCGTCGGCGCCGTGTCCGCTGCCTCCGACAAGACCTATGACTATGTAAGTCCCATCTCTAATACCTTACTCCTCCCAAGTTATGACGAGCCCTTTCTAACTTGACCATACAGGTTATTGTGGGAGGAGGTACCGCCGGTTCCGCCTTGGCGACCCGTCTGAGTCTCGGTCTTCCGAACGCTCAGATCCTGCTCCTCGAAGCCGGTCCGTCCGCTCTCGATGAGCTCCGCATCAACGTCCCCGGCCTTCGAGGCTCGATCCTGGGGACGAACTACGACTGGAACTTTACCACTGTCGATCAAAGCGGTCTTGGTGGTCGTCAAATTGCCGTCAATCGTGGGAAAGTTTTGGGTGGCTCCTCCGCCATGAATTACCTTTGCTACGACCGCGCTTCATCTCCAGAGTACGAGTCGTGGGCCGAGATGGGCAGCGAGGGCTGGACATGGAATACGATGATCGAGGCCATGACGCAGTCGGAAAACTTCACTGGGTCAGACAATGATCCTCGCGGTCGCTCTGGACCGATCAGAAACACCTACAACCGTGTCATATACGACGTTCTCAACACATGGCAGCCGGCTGGTAGCGAACTCGGTCTTCCAATTAATGAGGAGGGAAACATGCATGGCAACCCAATTGGTATCATGTTCCAAGGCACCAACATCGACAACACCGACTACAGCCGGTCTTACAGCGCCAACAGCTACTTGCCTCTTGCTGGGTCAAACCTGGTCGTCCAGACCAACTCCCAAGTTGTGAAGGTAAACTTGGAGAAAGCAGGCGAGAACGACTTTTCCGCAACAGGCGTGACCCTGTCTGACGGCAGTGTCATCAACGCCGCCAAAGAGGTCATTCTTTCTGCCGGATCTATCCAGAGCCCTGGAATCTTGGAGCTTTCTGGCATCGGTCAGGCCGCCGTCATCGAGGCGGCTGGAGTGACTCCTGTCATTGATCTGCCCGGAGTTGGCGAAAACTACCAAGACCACATCCGTACTTCGAATGTTTACCGCCTGAAAGACGGTATTGATTCGTTCGACAACTTGATATTCGACGCCGGCGGTGAAAATGCCACTGCAGAGCTCCAGAAATGGATCGACGGAGAAGTCTCACTGTACGACTACACATCGGCTGCGTATGGATTCTTGAACTGGGGTCAGGTCGACACTCAGGCACAAGCCGATCTCATTGCCTTGGCTGAAGCTGCGGTGGGCAGCAGCACAAACCCTATCGACCAGAAGAAGCTCGAATTCCTGAAGAATGATGCCGTCCCCGACTACGAGCTCATCTTCGAGGCCAACCACGTCGGTGCCGCCGGGTACCCTGGATCGGGCAAGTTCATCACCATCTTCAGCACCGTCATGCATGCTCTCAGTCGTGGCAATGTGCACATTGACCGGGCAAACCCAACGGGCAAGCCGATCGTGGACCCCAAATACCTTAGCAATGAGCACGACGTGAAAGCTGCCATTGAGGGCTCGAAGTTCGCGCGCAAGATCGCAGAGGCGGGGCCCATCAAGGCCATGTGGGAGGCCGAAACAGAACCGGGTCCGGACGTTCAGACTGACGAGCAGTTCCGCGAATTCGCCGTCAACACAGTCAACAGCTTTTACCACCCTGTTGGAACCTGCTCTCTTCTGCCCAGAGATGATGGTGGTGTTGTTGATGCGGATTTGAAGGTCTATGGAACTAAGAACTTGCGTGTGGTTGACAACAGCATTGTTCCTATCATCATTTCAGGACATATCCAAACGGCGGCCTACGGTATCGCTGAGGTAGCCGCTGCTAAGATCATTTCTGAGGCAGCCTAGGGTAGATAATGCGGATGGTGCTTTACTTAATATGAATGGATTCGGTTAATCCCACTGCTTAAGCCTTCGTACATGTATCCTGAATATGAGGTCTTTGGGCTCTCTGCGTCGAGATACCTGGAGGCGTCACCTCTCTGATAATTTAAGCCTCCCACCAACCACTTTTCCACAATGTCGTGAAGCCAGAAGTGTCACAACAGTTTTGAGTTGCATCATGAACTTCTACTTCTCTAGAAGGGAATTGTATCACGGAGGCAATTCAACTTGGCAAAACAGGTTTCACACTATTGCTGTGCAAAAGCTAAAGAATGAAGAGACCTATGCAACTGAGAGGGAAACCATATCTTAAGAATCAGATTCGAAAACGTAGACCCAGCCGCTTTCTCTTTGTCTCTTATCCACGACGGGAAATATAACCAGCAACTACGGCTTGAAGATCACCTTTTGCACTTCGGCGTTGTCGAAGAGTTCATATCCTTTGACAGCTTCAGAAAGAGGTAGAATGTTCTCGAACATGAATCTGGCACATGTATTCGTTAGCGTGTAAACGAGGTAGTTGAGATTGCCATAGCTCTAGATACGACGGGATGGGACCGACCCTAGAAGATGATGCTTCTCCTCCAAAAGCGCGAGAGCTTCGGGAAAGATGCTGCGAACAGGACAACGTCCCATCTGGAGGCGAACATTCTTGCTTTATAATACTCAGTATGTCAAATCAGTTGATTTGATCATTGAAGTATACGACTTACTTGTAAGCCTCATTGCCCGTCCAGGGAATCTGTGAAAGTCAGAATGTCGTCGTCTTGCTGGCTGTGTTCTTTACTTGCCTCCGCATTATGGACACCAATACTGCTGATCACACCCAAAGGCCGGATCAAGTCAAAGGCAGTCCTGAGGGCCGGCGATAGCCCTACTACCTCGATTGCCACATCTGCACCGCGTCCATCTGAGACTTCTCTGACTCTAGCCTGCATGCCCGCCTTGTCTGAAAGAAAGTTCAACGGCTCCGCACCAAGCCTCCGGGCCTGGTCGAGTCGGCTGTCGACGCTGTCGACTGCGAACAGGTGTTTCGGTTTGTAGTGAGCCGCGACAGTGATCGCACATAGTCCTACCGGGCCACATCCAATGACTACGACAACAGAATCCTGCAAATTGCGTGAAGGCAGAAGCTCGACAGCGCTCTTCACTCCAAAGTATCCGGTCGGGAAGATATCCGCCATGACAACCAAAGCTTGTTCTGGGATGCTGGGAGGGGCTTTGACAATTGTGCCATCTGCAAGGGGGATCCGCACAAACTCAGCTTGACCCCCGTCTAGTAGGGCAGAGCCAAAGAGTAGACCTTCTGAGCATCTGCAGGTTCCTCCATTCTGACAGAAGAAGCATTTTCCGCTTTAGGAAACGTATGAGCAGAGGTTCTGAACCAAAGGAAATCATTCCAATTATGTAACTTGCCATGATACGGTGAATGGGGCCACGACATGATCCCCAACTTGAACCGATTTGACAGTTTTGCCAATAGCAGTAACCGTGCCAGTGAATTCGTGGCCCATGATGAACCCGGTCTTCGACTTCTGATGCCCGCGATAGACGTGGAGCTCCCTAAAGGTGGTCAGCTGGATGGTCATGGTGGTCGAGTGGAATCAACTCTGATTGCACATACGATCCACAAAGAGCCGTTGCGCTGACTTTGACAATCACATCTTGGTCATGTTGGACTGTGACCTTTCAATAAACTACCCGCAGTGGTAAGATCCTGAATATCAGCTCACGTTGAGGAATTGGCCGATCCTGAATAGAGACCTTCCGTGGCCCATCAAAAACTACGGCCTTCATCGTTCCGGTGCTAGAGCTCATGATTTGTCGTCGATGTCGTCGTGAATCTAGCGTAAACTGAGAGATTGAGACTGCTTTCAAGCCTGTAAATTGTTTGCCCTAGTGTTTGAGGACAACAAATTACTGGGAAACCCCCAACTTATCAAGGACCAGTGCCGAGGCAGTTGTAGGCTGCATTAGCAGATCTCGACGCCAATTGGTACTTGGCAATGGTCTGACGACCACATAACCGAATGCCGAGCTGCAAATCTGATTCGGAATCGATTTCCGAAAGAGGGGGCATGACCTCCCCGCAACACGCTACTGCAAGCCATAATATCACACATCAGCTTTATTGATACGTGCATAGCTTATATCACGTCGTTGAGACACGGCTAGACCTGGTTTCAACGACTGGGCATGGGCCGCATGGGTTGTCAATAGCAAAGAGTATTCGCGGTAAACTTTTGACTATCAATCATTTTCAAGCATCTACATACTTTCGTGATTGTTCTACATAATTAGGCTACTGCATATCAGTAGCGAGACCAGGTTGCCGCCCGCAGAATACTACTCGTCTGTTGAAATGGAAGCTAGGCATCAGCACCAGATGCACTGGATGTTGAACTTTCTAAAGTCACCAGCTCGAGGAGTTGGGCCATGTTAGAAATGACACTGACATCGTGTCCCTTCACTCGACAGCTTGAGCTCTTGCTCGAGGGCTGATACAAGACGGCACTCCACCCTGCGCCGAGAGCTCCCTCGATGTCCGCATTCATGTTGTCGCCCACCATAAGAGTTCTCTGTGCGTCCACCCCCAATAACTTGGTGACATGATCGAATATGCGCCGGTCTGGCTTGGAGTAGCCCACTGCCTCGGAGCTGACAAGATGCTCCACGAGATGTCTTACACCAATATGGGAAGCTTTATTCTCTTGAACGGCCTGCCATGAGTTCGTTAAAATGGCAAGGCGAAAGCCAGAGTCGCGCAGTCGCTGCAGTGTCTCCACACTCCCCGGGGTTGCGATTCGATTTTCTGCGTACGCCGGTCGATGAATGCTGCGAAATCGATCGGCCTCGGCAGGCTCGAGAGGTTTTAAACCAAGAGATGCAAAGAACAAATCGAGTTTTGAGTTCTTCATATTTTCCCTGTTGATTCTCTTCGACATATATTCTTCGTAAACTTGAGTGCTTGCTCTCGCATACATCATAATGAGATGATCCAAGTTGTGCTGCTGAAGAAGGACGGGGAACTCCTTTGTTACGGCGGACATTGCTTGTCTTCCAGTGTGTTCGTTATCGAACAATGTCCTGTCCAAATCAAAGACAATCGCGTCGAACTTCATGTTGGAAACGGTGTTCGTAGTGGACATGGTCGTGAAGACGGCTCAGAGGTGATAAATGCTTTAAGTGGAATGCATGTGTGCATCCTTGCTGGTATAGTTGGCCGCCTTAAGTAGGATATTCCGGTCTATCTCCTTAAGGTCCTATCCTTTTTCAGGCTCTCGGCTATTAATAACCTTAAGAAGTATAAAGTTCTATGGAAGAGTTATGATAGCTTAGAAGTTTGTCAAAAGCCTTTCTACATATTCAATGTTACATATGAATAGACTTAGACAGTAGGGGTAAGTATAATTTATTGCACAGCATCTTGGGACTTTTCAAGTATGATATGCTACTTTCAACGTGATATTTTAGAATATGATTGCTTATGAAAGACTCTCAGCCTTTTATTTTAATAAGACCTCCCCGTATGGGTCCAAAAGGTTGATGCAGAGGATAGTAAGTGAGCCTTCCGGGTAGAAGCACAAGGTTATTGATTAACAAGGGGCCAGGCAGCACGAGTAATCAGATAAGGTTTGGAGGGCAGACAAAATGACCACGCCACCAGTAAGCTATATTTATGAGATATCTAGGAGATTCAAAGTCCCTCTTAGACGCATTGGTTTGCCATCCACATGTCTCATATTCTCATGTTGCTGTACCTTCACCAGCTTATAGGCCCAATTCAAATATTAGGGGAAATGTAGATGTGTACTCTGTCTAGTGAATTGATGTATATTCATTTGCTGCAAAGTCTGTTTTCTGTCGCAACGCAAAAGCAGCATCGGAAAAGACGCCTGGTGTACCGGCGACATCTCCGATAATCTTCCCAAGAATAGAATCCATAAAAGTCTATGTATTCACAACTCCGTCCATAGCCAGCCAAGATTGTAAAATTATGTTAACTTTACATGCATCATCTTACTACATTTCTATCAGAAGGTGACCTCATCTGTAGCATCTCTGACAAGCTTCATGGCTTTCTTCAAGCCCTCCTGATCTTCAGCACCCACCGCCACATCGGCCAGACTAACGCCGGTATCTGGATCCTCGTACCAGCTGATGATACACATCTGCCCACTTTCAAACTCCTCTTTGAAGTTGTCTATGAACTCTGATCGGCCTTTCTTCAAACTGATTGAAAACGAAGATCCACTCCAAAGACCGCAACTCATAAAATGACCTTGAAGAAGGGGGAGACAGAGAGAGCCCGACGTCCTAATATTCAGGTCAACGACGTGGAAGCAGGAGAAATCTTCTCCGCCGTTCTTCGTTCCATTTGTGTGATGGCCATTGGTCTTTCCGTTCGTCACCGGCGCTGTCTCAAGCACATCAGCTCCAGCGGGCCCGACATAATCGTGATTTCGCAACCATATTGCGATCCTTTTGACCAGCGGTCCGAACTTCTTCTTCAACTCGTCCTGGCGAGCGTAATTGATGGTGCTGCCGATCCATGCCTTCTCGTCGTCAATCATCTGCTCCGATGCTGCCAGGAAGATCGGATCGCTACCATCGTCTGTGACAAAGAACGTGAGGCCGTAGTCGCCGATGGGGTTCTCGACGAGGTCGGACAAGATGAGTGCGGCAGGTCGAAGATGGAAGTTGGACTCAATAACGGAAGAGAGGAGCTTACGCAGGATACCGTTGCGGAAGTCCTGAATGACACTGTCGCGGTCCTCTTCTGTGTTGATGATGTACGTTCCCGCGCCACCGAAGGTTTGTTGGTTCTTGAGCACAAACGGCAGAGGATGAGCCTTGAGTTCGGCGAAGATCTCTTTGCTTTGCTTTTCAAACCATTCACCTCGGCTGCCGGAACATGCCTCGGGAATGACGAATTCAGCAACGTCGCCTTTGCAGAGGGTGCAGCACATCGTATTCTGCGCCGCAAACCCATCGAGCTCGACAATTTTCGACTTCGGCGTTGGTAAACCTGACTGTGCGAGCGCGGCCTTCGAGTTGAGGAACCAATGCGTCTCAGGCGGAACAACCAGGTTGTAATCCTCCAACCCGTCTAGCACTAGCTTGTACGCGATCAAATCGATTCTAGCCTCCGTGATCGGGATCTTGGACGGACCCGGGCAGAAGATGAGGTCCGGTCGCTGTTTCTTTGCGAGGACCGAAATCGTCTTCTCGGCCTCTTCCTTGTCGTGAGCCTTCTGTTCGTCCGTTTCGTCGATATTGAACAGAACGACGGCGGTATCGCCGCTGATGAATGCGTCGCGTTGGGGAATCAACGATAGGTACTTGACGGCCAGCTCTTGTTGTTGCTTCTTGTCGCCCACGTGACTACCCGCATTTTTGTTTGTCGAAATGGAGTTGAAAGGGCTGTCTTGGTAAAGATATTTCGCGTTTCGAGGGACGTTGGCGCTCAGCTCTGAAGCGGAGTTGACTCCGCAGAGGACCTGCGCGATGCGCTTATGCGCATTCTTCGGGCTTGCTCGCCGATATAGATCAGCCAGCGTCGTATCTAGGGTTATTGTCGGTAGGTTTGTCATTTTGGAGTATGTTTGTTAAATTCGAACAACAGGCATCTACGTTGTTTGGGGATGGAGAGCTTTCATATGGCTAGAAGTTGGTACGCGGTTGCAAGGGATGATTAACACGTACGCCAACCACCCTTGACGTGATCCGAGGTTAGTCGTTATTAGTGCAGATTCTCCAAGCCTGTGCAATCTTGGATCTCGGGACGGGCACGCCTCGCTAGAGGCGCAGATGCGGCTAAATAATGTGATGTCATTGTCTGAAGCCACGTTCGCAGGGGGCGGGTTAGGATTCGCTTCGTGTACTGGGGCATGTGGCGTAATCAAGAACAGGTCACATGCAGCAAGGCTGACGTCGCTCCCTCCTCGGTCGAAGTTGGTTCTCATCAATATGGCAGGGTATTCTTAGTAGGATCGACGACCACGTTGAAACTGCGGCTGCCAACTGTATCGAGATGCCAGGCCGCATGTCAGTGTTGCAGTGCTCTCAGGGCGGCTCTTGGCAATCTTGCATCATCTTGCTGGCCAATAATCAGCCCTAGCATTTCCCCAAGAAGTGGAATCCCGGATTTATAACGGGTCAGCAATGCGTCATGTGCAATGAGACAACTTGCCCAAGAGATGCAGGGAGACGAAACTTGTTCTCGCTATTGCGGAGAATTGTGTCCGGCTATGGCTTTTCGAAATGGCTTTTCAGGACCATCTCTTGGCGATACTTCCAACCTCAAGTTTTGGTATGGTGATGGCGGGAACGAACAAGAAAAAGAAAAGAAAAAGCCCCTGATGCCAATATCTTTTGGCAAACTCATGGGATGTTATCCTTCATTGTTTTCCAAAGGCCCTCGGTCATCAGTTCTGTCCACTGGCACGGCTTTTCTCAACGAGACCTGAAGACGGATAGCTGTATTCGGAGCTTTCGCTCAAACTAACCTCCCCAAAACCCGACGCGAGTCGAAGGTAGCATCTCATTCCTCCCCTTAACCTAGAACAATCCCTACACAAACGTACGCCGACTCCAAATGCCCTGCCACGACCACGCCCATGGCGAACCCTTTTCTCTCTCATCATATCGAAGGTACCGGCTTGGTATACTATACAACAGTTGTTTCTCGTCATTAATACAGCGGGACGACGACCGCGCATTCCCGCACCCGAGTGACTCGTCAGGTCTGTGTAAAAAATCACTCGATTTCCATGGCGCCGTCGCTCTCGAGGTTGAGGTCGAGAACGCGGGCGTACTGGATCGTAAGGCGTTGAAGTTCTCTGAATTTTCCTGAAGTAAGATGTTAGTGATGATGTGACAGTGCAAAGGGTGGATGAGGACGTACCGAGAATCATCACGACACCCTTCAGCAGCTCCTTCCGATCCCACCCGCAGATCTCGTCTTCCTTGCTGAACCACCCACGTCTGCCCTCAGCCTCGCCATCCTTATCCGTGAGAATGCCGCCGAGCAGGCTGTTCAGCAACTCTTCGACCTTGCCGCGGTGGCCCTCAGCACCGATACGCTTCGCGTACATGAAGAGGTACAGACGGAACTCGTCTCTGGCACCAAGCTGCAGGGCCGCGGCAATCCGGTTCTCCAGGTGAGCAATGCTGACGGTCGACTCGAACCCCTCGAAACCATCCTTTGACAGCAGCATCTTAACAATCCGCTGCAATGTGTAGGCCCGCCCCTTAAGCAGGAACTCGTTGGTGGTGTGGCGCTCGAGATACGGGATGATGCCAGCGGAGACATTGGCGTTGTTGGCATCCTTTGGCTTGGCGGGCGTGACGGGACCGACGGCGGTTGACTGCAAGGCGCTGATAGACGAGTCGTTGCTGTTCCAGTACTGCGAGCCCACAGCCCACCAGGCCTCGCTGACTCTCTGCCATGAGAACATGTCACGGGTGTAATAGTATCCATCTCCATTTGTCAGGGTCACTATGATATGACCCGCAGAGTTGAGTTGGGCCGATGTGATTCCAGGGCCTGGTGTCGTCGAGTTGAGGTTGAGTGTCGTGGTGGCAAGTTCTAGGACAGGACCCAAAGACGTAGGAGGGTGAAGAGCGGCTTGCTTTTCGAGATCCCAAACATGACATAGCCCGACGGCGTTGATGCAGAGTAGGTAGCTGTGGCGAGATTCAAGAATAACAGGCTGTGACTCCATGATAATGGGGTTCATCAGTCGACGGCCCGCGGATGTCCAAGTGTAGATACTGCCGTCTTCGCAAGCGGCTGCCCAGAAGTTCTTGTTACCCGTGACAAGAATGACGGCCCTGGGGAGGTAGTCTTGCCACAGTAGCGTGCCGCGCTTCGTTGCTGAGATGTGAGATGGGTCCCTGATCTGAACGGGGTTGCGCGCTTCGAGAATGACATTTTCAGGCACCTTTGATGCTTCGTCGGTGCTACTTTCAGGAAGCAGGACACCCCGCTCGAGTGGACGAATGATCTGGGATCTGACCTTTGGTACAGCCAGTCGAATCTGGGCAAAGGCAATCGACGGGTTTAACACCGCAGGGCGTAGGTACTCCGGAGTAGGAACGACGCCGTGAGCTGCTGGCACGACTGACGCTGGCTCAACTCCATCCACGCCATTGATAACGACCGGCGTAGGGCCTATGGCTTGGCGCTTGGAGCCATGGTCTGCGTCCTCCTCCTCACCCTCGATTGCCGCAGCTTTCCTCTTATTACCAAGCAGCATCGCCGCAATTCCTCCCTTGGGCAGTCCGTCGAATGGCTTCTCGAGATCCACGATCGTTTGAGGGGCGTCGTTCTGCGTGGCCCTTGCCGTCGACGTGGATCCAACGAGCTGTGTTTGAGGGAGAGATGACTGGCCTGTACTTGACGCCGAAACCAGAAGCGGTGCGACACGTTTCCTGCCGTCTTTGCCGACAGTAACTCGGGACTTGAGCTCCTTTACTCTCTCTGCCGACTTGTCTGCGCTTTCTTCGGCCGGTTTCTCCTTCTCCTTTTCCTTCTCCTTGTCCTTGTCCTTGTCCTTTTCAGGCTCGACGTTGCCGTTGGTTGCCTGGGGCGTTGAGGTGCCTGTCGCCGATCCACCGGGCTTGGTTCCATTGGTCGCGGGCGCTGGTTCCTTCGCAGAAGGCCCGTCACCCATGAGAGCACCCATTCGAGATTCGGCGGCACGAGACTCGCCAGCCTTGCTTTGGTTTTCCAGGTTCAGACCTTCGATATCTTCCGCGATACCCATACCTTTCCTGGAGGCCCCATACTTTTGCAGCGCTTTGTCGTTCTCCTCTGCGTTGGCGACCCATCCAAGTTCTCCGCGGTCGAACTGAACACCAACGACCGCACCGTCCAGACTCGAAGCGAAAATCGTCGAGCCGTCCGGCGACCAGGTAAGATCCGATATCGACTTGCCAGCAACATCCTGGAGAATGACCACGGGTCTACTAGTGTTCGTATTCCATATGCTCAATGTTTTGTCCTGGCCTGCCGATGCAATGACAGTGACCAGTCCAGTGTTTGTCGGGTTATCGGCGGGGTTTTCCGTGTGGAACAATCGTGGCGAGAACATGCAGACTTCAGTCGGCCCTTCGTGGCCAATGAGGTTGATCTCACTATCCCAGCGTGTACGTTCAATGATAGCCACAGAGCTGACTGGGCCGTTGACAGCATTCGGTGCAGCGATGTGGTTGCCGTCGGGAGACCAAGAGCATCGGCGGAAGTAGGTCGTTAATGGTGAGCTCTTGAAGGGGGCGCTGATTGTGGTCTCGAGCACAAAGTTGTTAACCATATCATGCTGTGTCGCGTTCGGCGCGGGGGGTGTAAATCGGAAGATCTTGATCGTTCGGTCATCGGAGGCGGTCGCGAAGAACTTGTTTGCAGGGTCAAAGGTGATGCCCTTGACGTGACTCGAGTGGACGGTGATTGTCTTGAGCTTCTCGAAGCTATGGCCGGACCAAACGACAATCTTGGAGTCGAGACCGACAGATACTAGTATGGAGGAGTCGTAGGACCATGCCAGGTCCTGAACGTCGTTCTCGTGACCGACGAGGCGCTTGTACGTCTTCCAGTTCTCGACAGGAGGAGGTTCGGAACCGAGGCCTGCGAGAGCATGTTAGCAGGTGCGAATGCCGAGGCGCATTGCTGCAAGAGGGTGCGCATTACCAAAAGAAGCTACGGGCGGGCCCTTGTCGAGATGGTAGACGCAGATGAGCTTGTCGTCGGCGCCGGAAGCGAGGTAGCGGCCGTTCGGGGAGAATCGAACGGAGTGGATTGTGCCTAGATGATGGCTCATATGGCAGAGCTGGCGCGGTTTGTTCTCGGCGGCACCGGTGGCATCGCCGTAGATAGCCTCAGTCGACCAGACTCGTACGTGGCCGTCGCCGCCAGCGGTCGCGAGTCTTTTTCCATCGGATGAAACGTGACAGCTGTAAACCTCGAAGTCTTTCTGCTCGCCGCTATGGCTTAGCCATGTTGGCTTGATGACGCGCATCGCGATCGGCCCGAGGGCATTTAGGGACGGACGAGCGATCTACTGAGTATGCAGAGGAATATCGATAATCGGACAGAAGCTTGTTGATGCGATTGTTGTCGGGGTGGTGGCGCGGCGATGCGAATAATGGTGTTGAGGTCAATTGAAGCAGGCAGGCAAGGCAAGCAAGGCAAGCAAGCTGGCCCACGCGGTCGCACGGAGAAATTGGGGCTCGATTGGCATCCAAGAAAACGCGTTTTGCGGAACCCTGACGCCTTGGAATTCGCGTCTCAAGCTTCAGGTGCTCAATGGCGCTAAATTGACCGCATCAAGCGCCGTTCGCACCTCTAAAAGCTGAGCTAATCATTCAATCACGCATCCAATCCGAGGCGTCCGTCTGCCCCGCTCCGCTTGGACCGGAACCCGCTTGTTGTTCGGATCGGACTAATCGACTGTCCGACGAGTTCGGGCGGCCCACCTCATCCGTCATTGACTCCACTAACGCCCGGACCATCGGTATCGCTTATGAAGCCAATAATACGCGTTTTAGCACTCAAAGCTGTCCGTGCTGAACTCCACCCGTCGGCTTGATATCAACCCGCATTTTTACCCTTTGTCAGCGCCAATTACCCCAGCTCGCGGGGTTAATTAGCTCTCAATCGGCTTCTTGATTCCTCCTCGTTCGAACCACTGCAGGATGCCGCTACCTTCAAATTGAAAGTCCGCTGACCTTAGTAATGGCAAACTCCACGGCCACACCCATATTCGTCATCAGGATCATGAAAAACGTTATGCTTATGGTCTCAGCCATATCCGGCCAACTACTTGGGGACACGATCAGGACTTAGCGGTCCGCAGCTGTGACATCCAATTAGTTTGCCTGATGGTCAGTAGCAAGCTAATTCAAGTATAAAGATTTGCCAACATGTAGCAGAACAACTCATTCTGCATCAATGTCAACACTGCCTCACATTCTACAGCTTCTCGAATCGACTTCAATACTACCATCACTCAGGCTTTCCACCACCTCATATCCAGGACTCCCTAAAATAAGATGTCTTCAACTCCTATCAAAACCCTGGTTGTCATCGGTGCGACTGGAAACCAGGGTGGATCTGTGGCCAGGACCTTCTTGAACCCCTCATCGTTAGCTTCTCAATGGCATGTCAGGGCCGTGACTCGGAATCCCAAATCTGCTGCGGCTCTGGAACTCTCGAGACTGGGTGCAGAGGTCGTGTCTGCCTCCCTCGACTCCCTTGCCGACCTCCGTGCAGCTTTCAAAGACGCAAACGCCATATTCGCCGTGACAGACTTCTGGAGCGCCATCCAAAGCCCAACCGTGGTCCAACAAGCCCAGGAGAAGGGCGTCCACCCAGCTGTCGTCGCTCAAGCGACCGAAGAAGAATGGGGCCACAACATTGCCGTTGCTGCTGCGGACATCCCGACACTGGAGCGCTTCGTATTCAGTACCCTCCCCGGTGTCTCTGAATTGAGCCAGGGGAAGCTCAGGCATGTTTACCATTACGACGGAAAGGCCAACATCGCCAAGCACATCCAGCAGTCCTTCCCGCAGCTGTGGTCCAAAACATCACAGATCATTGTGGGCCACTACAACTCCAACATCCTCCCGGGCTCTTTCTTCGCTCCGGTTTACAACGCCGAGACCAAGCGGGCCGAGTTTGATGGACCCACTCCGGCTGACACGCCGTTGCCGTTCATCAATGCCCCAGTCAGCACAGGTCCGTTCGTCAAAGCTTTGATCCTGGACGAGCCTGTCGGCACTATTCTTGCTGGATTTGATGAGTGGCAGTCTCGACAGCAGACGGTCGATTTTCTCGGCCGTCTGACCGGCAAAGAATACGGCTACGTCCAGAAGACTGTGGAAGAACTAGCCAACTCATCACCCTTAGGCTTGGAGCTCCCAGAGACTCATTTATTTGTTGCCGAGTATGGGTTCTTTGGTCAGGGAGTTGATGGATGGAAGGAAAAACTGACTTGGCCGTCTGATTTGAAGATCAAGATCGAGACCCCAAGCCTTGAGCAGTGGCTGAGGGAGCAGGATTGGAACCCGGTTTTCCCATCGGCGTGAGGTATTAATGCACACTGGTACCTTTTTATATATTCGAACTCCTCTTAATGTACGTAGAGCTCGTTCTTGGCTTTCTATGGACTCTCCTAGTTGAATATATTTCGACGGAAACACCTCAGCACCGCCGATGTGTGTCTTTCTTGTCGTATACAGCCATCTTTTACCATAACCCGGCCAGTATGCTGTGTCTAACATGTATTTTCAAGTCTAGTTCAAGAAGCCGGTAACACCTTAGAAATATGGCCCTGAACACACGCGAAAGGCTCAGAATGTCGTCCTCGAGAAGTCAACCGCCGACCAACGCCGCAGGCGATCTCTCATTTGTCTAAATCATGCTATGCCTAATTCAGCGCTTCGTCCGATGCGAGCAGGAGAACGATGGCCTGTCAAAACTGTCACATGCGAACTAAGAAGCTTCATATCGTAGAGGAGGAGCGGCCGTCTCCGATGGTGATGGTTGAAGCAAACCTCAGATTAAGTGTCAAGCATCGGGTGAGCGGCACAGACCCTGGCACCCAGGTTCGTTAAGCTGTCTTCCCGCGAGAAGCTTGCCGTTTTGAAGTCTTTGAACTGATACGTCATGGAGACCGTAGAAAATAAGCTTAGTTTCCTCAGCAATCCAGAGAGACCATTCGCTATCCCATGCCGTTTAAACAAGACCCGCTACCAAGCCGAAAGCCAAGATCAATAGAAATGAAGCAGCGGAGCTCTCTGGATTCCTTACCCCACCCGCTACTTTGCCGGTTCCGAGGCGATGAGACGAACATACCCAGACACGCTGTAACCCTATGTAGAAGGTAAAATCGTCAACCTGTAAGAAGGCCGGTTAACTAAGCGCGTAAACTAAGTTCCCACGACATTCCACAAAGAGGACCCCGTGGCAGAATGATAGGGACAGCCCGACACGTTTCGAACCCACAGCCAGGTTAAACCCGTTTCGACAGCTGCTTAAGGGACCGGTGGATCGGAGGTGGCCGCAGGGTGCGCTTCAATGCGGGGATCTCACGGGAGAAACGGGCAAGACTTCCTCACCCGGCCTCGACAGTTCCTTGGCCCCAGGGGTTTGGCGTTGCAATGCCGGTCGGTAGATGCGCCATGCTAGCGCACGACATCCATGTCAAGGCCACCAATTAATCAGACCAAATGCCATTGGAGCTGAACGGAGAACAAGGACGAAGAAGTGTGCTTTTTTGGTGTCTTGTATTTTCCAGCCAACCACGGCCGCGTTCCTGGCCATGCCCGATAAGATCCCTACAAACACCTTCCGGATTGAGGACCGACGATCGACAACACAACGGGGCCGGCGCTGACGCCGCAACCACACCTCCCGCTGCTAATTGTGCGTTGCAATAGGAACGGGGGCGGTACTCACTTTCGGAAAGTCTATTCGTGACAACTCTCTTTCTATAAAGATGAAGTCGTCTGCACCGAGTTCGTCAGATTTGGGAGAAGATCAACAGCCCAGTTCATCTCATCCCAACTCCCCCTCCAGTCTTTACTCAAGCCCCTCGCAACCTTGGTCAAGATGCAGTTCTCCGTCGTCGTCCTCTCTCTGTTCGCCGTCGCGACCCAGGCCGCCCCCGCGGAGCTGTTCAAGCGCGCCACCACCTGCGGCAGCACTTCCTACACCACCGCCCAGGTCAACGCCGCCTCCAACGCCGCTTGCAACCACGTCAAGGCCGGCACCGTCGCCGGATCTTCCACCTACCCCCACCGCTACAACAACTACGAGGGCTTCAACTTTGATGTCAGCGGCCCGTGGTACGAGTTCCCCATCAAGACCAGCGGCGTCTACACCGGAGGTGAGTTTGTTCCCCGCGCGAGCTTGGCGCAGTATGCCCACAATATTGGCTATGCTGCCGAAGTCTATATGCCACGATTTGTGCAGAATACTGATTGTTTCCAGGCTCTCCTGGCGCCGACCGCGTCGTCATCAACGCCAGCTGCGGCCAGGCTGGTCAGATCACCCACACCGGTGCCAGCGGCAACAACTTTGTCGGCTGCTCTGGTACCAACTAAACGACTGGATGAGGCCTTCGAGTTGAGAGAGATGTGCGGAGCCTGTTGAGCGATTTATGGATTATGACATTCAATTCAAAACTGAACATATAGACGCCACTGGCATCGTCTTAACCCTTAATCATCGGTTCTGTTGCTTGTGATGTGCGATGCTACATGTACTAGCCGTTCATCAAGCCGTGACGTGCTTCCATATCCCAACCTGACAGTCTCTTGAAAGGTAAGAAGCTTTGCTAGAGCTTGTAAACGAGCTTGGTAGCCGAAATATCTCCATCTCGGTATTCCTGGAATCCTTTCGTTACACCATCGAGACCCCCAGGAATAATCTTTGGTTTGTTGGGCCTGATCTTGCCTTCCTCAACCCATCCGGGAAGCTTCTCAAAGAACTCGGTTCCGAGCTTGTGGTCCTCCTCATGCGCCTGTCCACAGTTAGTAATACTATCCACATGACATAAGTAATAGATCGACATTACTTACGGGCCAATGGAAATCCCCATAACGGTGATCTTTCAGGAAGGCAGTCCAGACAAGCACATCGGTCACCTCGGTCTGCTTGGTAACTTCCTCGGTGTTTGCCTTCCCAGGCCTCACAGTACAGAGACCACCACCACTCTCGTCGATGGCTTGTGAGGCTAGACCAGATGAGGACTTGTTCCCGATTGTGTCGAAAACATACTTGAGTCCTGGAGCCGCATTTCTGATGGAGTCTACGACGCCATCATCGTGATAGTCGAATGCGTGCTTGGCACCCAGATACTTCACCATATCGAAGTGACGGGGACTGCAAGTAGTGATCACCTTGAAACCGTGCAAAGCCGCGATCTGAATGGCATAGAGGCCGACGCTTGCTGCCAGATCAGTTAGTCCAAGATACTGCAGTCGAGGCCAGAGATCACCTACAGCTTCCACCCCAGATCAAAACTGACGCGTCATGTCCACTGTCTCTGGGAATAGCCAGGCAATCTTTGGAGAAGAGGGCGAGCCAAGCCGTCATCGACGCCAGGGGCAGTGTAGCAGCTTCCTCTGGCGTAATGTTCTTGGGAACACGGAAGCTGATGTCGTTATCTGCCACGGTATACTCGCTGTAACCTCCGACGCCTTTTATCTCGCCTGTTGTGGATTGAAAGTTAGCCCAACTCCGACCGTGATATGGACGCAATCGTACCTCCCCAGATCAAGCCAGCTACCGAGTCTCCTTTGTTGAGCTTGTGCACCTTGTCGCCAGTTTCCTCAACGGTGCCGACGAAATCGCAGCCAAGGACTGCGTCTTCGCCGAAGGCATTGCTGTCCAAGGATTGAACTGTCGGTTTTGTCAATATTTCAAGCAAATGCCACAACTAAGGTTTAGAAATCTCACCGTCTGTCGGGTTTTGGGCGACGTATGAGACTTTCACCAGAGCCTGGTTGGATGCCGGCTGGGGCACTGGGATCGCCTTCTTGACGATAGTTGGCGATCCTCCATTGGGGGCCTCGGTAACTAGAGCCTGACACTGTTTCGCGGTCATGATGGTTCGAAATGAAAGCGATTAATCCCTGGCGTGTGCTGCGGAAACGATATAGCCTGCTAGAATGCAGCCGGAGAATGTGGTGGTAATGGTTGATGGCCGATATATACTAATCCCTCAAGGTATGTCGTCTGTTTTCACTCATCAGAGGTACGTCATGGAGGCTAGATCGTCTGACGGCTTTCTGTTGCGGGGTTGATGGCTGAAAACATTACAAATCGGCTTCGGCCGGCGTCTTCGTTGCGGGCCGGACCATGATAAAAACGGGTCTCGACCCCAGAAAACCCCGGTCCCGACGCCCGGCTGCCTGAGTCCGATGACGGCCCACGGTGGAGGCCATACGGTTCGGCCAAAGTGCAAGTGTAAGCGCAAGCGCCATCTAACGAACATCACAGTAGAGTGCCCGACCATTACCCTCAGATGATTGTTGGGTGATTCAATTCATGTGTCTATGTGTTCTCAGTTGTGTTGCTCGAAGAGGAACTTGGAATTTAGTTTCCCCAGCAAAACAGTTCGAATTTTGATAAGAGGCCAGCTCCTCAAATTGACTGAACCTGTCATCCTCAACACTGAAACTAGTGACGCCATTGCATTCCAACGCCTCGAAATCCCGCCGTCGGCATCCTTCAACGTCCTCTCAACTGCAATTGGATCGGATTCTCTCTGCAATACTACGACTTGCGCTGTAAGAAGGTAATCCCAGCAACGTTGAAGTATCTACGCCGCCAAGTGTTGCTAGTAGTGACAATCGTTCATGCGCCGATAGTTTGGCAACCCTGAACCTTGGTGCTCTCGGATCGTCGGATGTGGCCATCCGTCATCTAGCTATCACCACGCTCCCAAGTTCATGTGTTTGAGGGGTATTTGTTCCTTAAATTCACTTACCTTCCCAATTGAGCAACCGTACGAGCCCTTTCAACCTAGTGGTCAGTCTGGTGGATCAGGACAATATGCTGCCTAAGCTCCCGATTGACGACTGCCAACTTGAGATGAATCAGCCGGTCTCGTTTTCTTTTTCGTTTGACCCTGACCTTCAAGAACTTACTGAGCAGAAACTTCTTCATTCCAGATTTCCCGAGGAGCAAACCGATTTCAGAGAAGATGACTGGTCCCAAGGATCCAAGGTTTCTCGCATACGGGAGCTGGCCGAACACTGGAGAACACGTTACAGCTGGGAGGACCAAGAGGTACGTTCTAAAAGAGAGGATTTATCTCAGTTGACTCGTCTTACTTGAGAACTGACCGATACTCAGAGAAGAATCAATGAGATCTTCAATCACTACCTGATCAAGATGGATGTCCCGGAGTATGGCCTGGTCACGTTGCACTATACCCATTCGATGTCATCAAGTCCCGAAGCAATACCGCTTTTGTTTGTTCACGGTTGGCCAGGATCATTCTTGGAGGCAAGCAAAATCGTCAACGAGCTCACCGTTGCAAATCCAGACAACGACAAACATCCCACATTCCATGTCGTTGCTCCTTCGATACCGGGCTTCGGGTTCTCTCCTGCGCCGATAAGATCTAGGGTTGGTCCTGAAGTAGTCGCACATGCCTTCAAGAAGTTGATGACGGATGTTTTGGGCTATCCACACTTTGTTACCCAAGGCGGTGACTTTGGCGCTTTCATCACGCGCTGGATGGCCATTCACTATCCCGACGTCGTCCGAGCGCAGCATCTCAACATGTTCCCAGTCTCCGCACCAACCTTACGTTCCGCACCTTTTGCGTACATCCGGTGGTGTCTTTCAGGACTTCTATACTCCACCTACGAGAAGAATCTCATGAGAATATCGACTGCGTTCGAGGAGGATCAGAGTGCATATTTGCATCTGCAGGCCACAAGACCTCAAACACTAGGTTTTGCTCTTGGCGACTCGCCCATCGGTCTGCTGGCTTGGGTTGTAGAGAAGTTGCAGTCATGGATAGACGTACCCGAATCTCTGGATAACGACGATATCATCAACTTGGTTATGATGCATTGGATCCAAGCAGCCACTCCTGGCTTGCGCTTTCACAGGGAAGCCTTTGGGGAGAGGCGGGAAGCCGAGAGAGCGTTCGAGGCATATGTCAAAATTCCAACGGGGGTAAGCGTGTTTCCAAAGGAGATACTCGCAGTAAGTAGAAAAATGTCACCTTTCTTGTAGAAAAAGACAACTAACCCTGTATGTTTAGTGTCCGAAGGACTGGGCTCGGCAAGTTGCGAATATTCAATTCTGGCGGCAGCACGAGCGTGGTGGGCACTTCGCTGCTCTCGAGTGCCCCGAGGATCTCGTCAACGATTTGCGGGACTTCTTCTCCTCTAAAGCGGCGAAAACGTCTTTGACTAGACAGTCATAATGCTTAGGAAGTACCCTGAAAGAATTGGAATGGCAATCTTCGTGCATTTCAGCTGACGTGGACACAAAACCGTCAAGTTCGACGAAGAAAACAACTGTGTCGTCCAACTTCGAACTGCCCAGATAATATTGGAATACAGGTTCTCGTCAATTTTAACAATCAATACGAATACAACAGATACCTTTTGTTTCAAGCAATTTATGACTCTTTAAACCGTTCAAAACATAGAACAATCGCGGTTGTTGCGAGTTGACTTCCCTAGGTGGCAACCATTAGGCTAAACTTTCCCATTAACCCTCACTATCAAGCTTCATCACTGTCTCTGTTTTCATGACGCCATAGATTATGAACAAAGTCAGTGACAGGTCGAAAGGCTTTATGCCATGAATAACAGCTTACCGTACGCTTCACCGATAATTTCGAATAATTGAGAAATCCTCTGACGTTTGACCTTTCCGCCTTCTTTCTTGTCATCAGGCCGTAAACCTCATCGGACAGATGCGGTTCGAGTCGCCCTGAAAGGCAGTCATGCCCGAGAAAAACGGGCTCTGATATGCAGTCAGCAAGTGGATGCGACAGTAGCCTCAGACTGATCGACAAATGAGAGCAATATCTTATGTCCTCTGAACAAGTGTCATTCGATCGATTGAATTTGCCGACAGATCTGAGCCACGCGCTTTACTCAAATCATAATGAGCAGTTCACCAAGAGCTGATCTTCTCGGTCAGTGAGACGGCAACGCTACAAAACCGTCTTGGTCGGTGGGGTGCCGAGGTTCAAGACGGCCTACGAAGACCTGCAGTCAGATTCAATAGTGGATGCTTTGAACGGTTTCGATGTTAGTACCTGTTAAACTGCGTGTCTGGTTGGCTCATGCCGTCGGAGCTTCCATGCAACTCCTTCGCTTTTCTGAAGTCCGAGCCGGCCTTGGTGTAACCTAGAATTGAGCTTCTAGCCTCATGTTGATATCATGCTGCGTTGTACTGGGCTGACCAGAGGAAAAAGACGCAATAAACTGAAGCCCAACCCCTCAATCTCGTGTGTCTGGGTGCTTTCTGGCAGTTTTCCTCCTTAAGTTCCAAACATCTTTCGGAAGCATCTCTGCCATTAGGCTTCCCACGTATCGCACTATTATTGTAGTGCACGTTGTCTCATCTTGTTACCTCGTACCAAAGATGAAGGAAACAGTGCTTATTTTCGGTTCATCCGGTAACATTGGAGTAGCCGCCGTAATTGGTTCCTTGCGAGCAAAGCGCCATGTGATTGCGCTCGTTCGTAACCAAGACAGCGCCAAGAAGATACTCGAGTATGTCGGAAGTAACGATGGCATTACGATCGTTGAAACCGACATCACGTCGGAAAGCGCGGTACGAGATGTAGTCAATCAGGTCCGCGAAGGCAAGCTACCGGCCTTCCAGCATGTTTTCGCCTCACGTGAGTATCAAAACACGTCCCGTTACTTCTTTGACAACTATTGAAACAGTACTAATGATGGCGTATAGCCGGGGGTCTGTACTGGGAGACATCGCTTGTCGATCTAGAGGCTGATAGCTTGCGTGAAATCATGAAAGCGAACTTCGAAACCTACCTTCGTAAGCGACATCATGAACATACAACGGGTTCTTCCCGGAATTACTGACTAATGGCGATTAGTTGCTTACCGTGCCACTGTTCCATTTCTCCTGAAGCAGGGCGTGCCAAACAGCACATGGACAATGTGCACCGGCGCCTCAGGCGACATGGGTCTTCGAGGTGCTCCAGCAATCACACAGGGAGCTTTATTCAGCTTTGCTACTGTGGCTGCTCGCGATAATTTGGAGACAAATGTACGCTTCAATGAAATCTACCTGGCATATCGTGTCCAGCATCATGTCGATCTGTCCGACAAACGCCAGTACTTGGGCCTGATGCATCTTCAGTCAACAAGGGACTTTGCCCCTCTCTACGAGAAGCTTTTGGACAGGACAGACATCAGGAGTAAGAGAGTCAACGCCCTCAGCCCCAAAGACGTGGTGGAGTTGAACTACGAAACGCGTTTCAAGGACTACTGAGAGTCAGTGGCCTCATGTTCATGGGATGAAGGCGAAAAGGGAGAACATGGTGAGGCCTTGGCAAATCTCTGGTATTCAAACTCCGAAGCGGCCGATGTAGAGCCATGCCTAATGTCACGAAGAAAGCTTCCCCATCATTTACCATCTTGCTACCGGGACAAATGTCTGTCTGCAAAGGGTATCTTCTGTCATTCTTGACGACCCTGGGAGGACCAGGTCAGGGCCAATTGACCATACACCTAGCAACTGGGCTTCGGCTAACAGCACCCCCACGGTTGGTTGAGTTGGCGAACCCTGTGACTGATGGGGAATGGGGAACCAACTTCATCGTTGTCGACAGGCATTGAGGAGCTATTGGCACTTAAAGCAAGCTCGTGTTCTTGCCTCCTTTTCCCGAAGCTTTCTTTGCTGTTCGGGAGGGGCCCACGGATTCCACGGGACTCCTTGGCGAATTGATCGGAGTGTTCTAGGCACTGACGTGGCGGGGGGTTGGCAGCTGATTTAGGGCTGATATACAAGGATTATGCATGCATACCGGCTCTTTCGACGTGAATCCTCCGCTATCTAGCCACTTACTTATCTAGCCATCGTCAGCGTTGCGGCGGAGGGACTACGGTAACAAGATTTAAGCTGTCAAGGAAGCTTCCAGGTAAAGTCTCCATGCCGACATGCGACCGCTTGCGAATGGGCTCATAGAAACCGAAGGATCGAACTAGATTTACTATGGTGTATCAGCTACGTTGTCTATGCCATGAGTTGTTCAGCAATATGCCAGCTGATGCAGACTTCTCAGAGTACGAGCCATTATAACCCAGGCTGCATGGATCTTGGAATGGAATGAAGTTCCACGACATTCTAATCAGAATTTTGAATGTCCGTGAGCAGTTCCCTCTCTCATCTCATCCGCGCCTCACCTGTAAAATAAGATGAGATGAAGGCCCGTGCTTCCAAGGCATGAATCGCCTGTCTCTGGTTGATTGACTCGCAGCTATTTTAGTTCCTTAACAAACCCGTCCGACCTTAACGAAAACGAGCAGTTAAGTCCACAAATCGTCGCATTAGCGCAAACTCTGCCGGCATTCCAGTGCCATCGAGCCGCGGTGATCTCCGCTAATTACATCATCGTCTGAGACAAAACAAACCCGGGCCTCGGGGGCTGAAAAACTCAACCTCATCTCATCCACACTGGACGCCCGGCATGCGACGACGTTCAACCGCCCGAACCCTCGGAGACGACGGGAACTCAAGTTCATCTCACATTTCCACCCTCAATGGTACCGAAAACATGGACTCCGACGACCAGCGATCGGAGGCTGATCAGTCCCGGTCCAGTCCTTCGCCGGAACCGCAACCCCCGACTCCGGCACGGGTACCGACTTCCGCTACCAGTGCAAGCGCCGCGAGAAAGCCGGAGCCCAAGCCGAGTATCATGACAAAACTCGGCCTCGATGTACCGACACTCATGATGATGTTCAAGGGCTCATTACCGCCCCTCATCGGCATTTGCATCTATCAATCAACGCCCGTCGCGCAGTACTTTACGACGTTAGGATATCTCGTTCCTATCATCTCCGTCCTTGCCCTCGCCATCCTTCCGAGAGGCAAATACCTCCAAAACCTAGTCCTCAATGTCTCTGGAATCTGCATAGGTGCGGCAATATCGATGCTTGCATTATGGTCCGGTGTGCAGGCAAGGCGCAACACGGCCTCGGCCCAAGAGCTGGCCAGCGGGTTGCCAGTCTACAATTCCAGTCAATCAGCAGTCTGTGGTGTTTGGCTATTCTTTAACATCTGGATCTCCAACACGCTGCGTGCTAAGTACCCGGCTATGAACCTGCCGGTCATGATCTACTCCATTTTCATGAACGTGGCATGCACTTTCGGACCACTCATGGTCACGACTGCCTCGGCCGAATCGTTCGTGCGACGACTCCTGGTAGCCATGCTGTCCGCCATGGGAATCGCGACCGGTGTTGCCCTGTTCATCTTCCCGGTGTCTAGCCGCAAGGTGGTTAGCGGGGAATTCAAGGGAGCCATCGGTTTAGTCCGGAAGTCGATCCGACTGCAATTGAATTATTTGCAGGTCCTTTCGAGAGAGGATATGCTAGAGCGAGAGCCGACAAGGGCTAGCAGTTCCTTCCGGAGAAAGGAGAAGGGCCCCCAGTTGACGAAAGAGGCCAAGGCAGCGGGCGAGCTGAAGGCGACGGCCTTGGCCATCTCGGCACTATTTGGAAAGATGCACGGAGATATGGTCTTCGCTAAGAGAGACATCGCTTACGGAAAGCTGGACGCGAAGGACCTGAGCGAGATCTTCAACCGGCTGCGGAGTGTCATGATCCCCTTGAACGGAATCAGCACGATCGTCGACATCTTCCGTCGCGCGGCCGAAAAGCATGGATGGGGCACCGACGACGGCATGGGTGACTCGGACGTGGAAAAGACGTTGGAACAGAAGGTGTGGAACGACATTATGACACAGCTTTATGAGCCATTCGAGATTCTCACGGAGGCAATGGATCAGGGGTTGGATCATGTGGGCATCGTCCTGGAACTTACGCCAAAACCGAAGAAGACCAAAGCTGCAGACGTCGAGATGGAAGCAGGCGCAAAGGCAGTACCCAAGCCTGGAGAGAGTGGATTCGCGGAAGTCTTAGCGGACAAGGTGCAAGACTTCAACGACAAGAAGGGCGAGATGCTGAAGGCGTGGTTGAAGGAACGACGACTGGCTACTGAACAGGAGCGACAAGACCTGAACCTGAAGCGATTGGAGACGAGGATGAAAGAGCGGGACCAGACTCAACTCTACGTCATGCTGTACATGGAAAAGCTCATGCTCGCCCTGGGTGAAGCCGTTCAAGACCTAGTCATGTTCGCTGACTCCAAGGTGGCCGACGGAACCATGTCCAAGAAGCGCCTGATTATTCCCTCGCAGCGACGGATCAAGAAGTGGTTGAGAGGTGCATGCAGCGCCCAGGACGGAACTCCCGAGCAGAACCCCGACATGGCAGACATGGGAGCCAATGTCGTATACGCGGGCGACGGCTACAATAAGAAGAAGGACCCCGAGCATCTCCCCGCCCACGGTTGGTGGCAGCACTTCGGCAATAGGTTGCGCAAGATTTCGGCATTTGTGGGCTCGGGAGAGTCCCTCTTTGGCTTCCGCGTAGCGGTGGCTACGATGACCGTCGGCATTCTTGCGTTTCTTCAGAACACCCAGACGTTCTTCAACGAACAACGACTTGTCTGGGCAATGATCATGATCGCTATTGGAATGACCATCACGGCGGGCCAGTCTATTTTCGGCTTCGTGTGCCGTGTCGGAGGAACGCTCGTTGCGATGATCCTCTCTTACATCATCTGGTACATCGTGGTGGAGCGAACAGCTGGAGTCATTGTTTTCTTATGGCTCTTCACCTTCATTGAACAATACTTCGTACTGAAGTATCCACGATTCATGCCAGTTTGGCTCATCATGATTATCACTCAAGTTCTCATCATCGGCTATGAGTTGCAAGTCCAGAAGATCGGCGAAGTCGCCGCTGCCGCCACAGGACAGCCATACTACCCGACCTACCTACTCGCACCCTACCGTCTCGCATGCGTAGCTGCCGGTTGTGCTGTCGCCTTCATTTGGACCGTATTTCCCTCGCCGATTACCGATCGCAGATGGCTCCGCATGGATCTCAGTGCATCCCTCTACCTTCTGGCGAACTATTTCAGTGTCATCACTGAGACGATCAAGGCCACTATGACTGATACCCACGGCGATATCAAGATGCCAGGAACGCCGGCACACAAGATGGAGAAGGAAAGACGTCGGATCTTGGGCAAATTGTTGCTGCTGCTCCCTAGTTTGGACAGTCATGCACAATGGCAGAAGTGGGAGCCCGATATCGGCGGCAAGTTCCCCCGAGCCACCTATGAGGACATTATCAGGCGATCGACGAGCATCATGCGCTATCTCACGCTGATAGCGTACACAATTACGTGGAAACCCCGCGACAGACCATCAACCGCCTCGTCGTCGAGCGACCGGCAATGGCTTCGTGCCCTGAACCAAGTTCTTGCAGGCATCGAGCCAACGCAACACACCATCCTTTCGACACTCACCCTCTTGTCGAACTCACTGCTCTCCGGCCAATCGCTGCCTCCTTTCATGCAGTTGCCTCGGCCGAACGAACTCACACGCAAGCTGCTCCATCTTCGGGCCCCAGAGCCCCAGCAAGGAATCCAACGAAGAGGAAGTGAGTTGGAGCACAGACTAGTCATGGTCAACACCCACACTGGCGAAGAAGTCCGCTCCACGACGGGCAGATCTGGCTCTGTTGAGTCTCCCACGAGCGATACCTCAACGTTGGCGAGCATGGCTGAGCTGACGGAGATTACGAGTCCCTTGGGCAGTGGGACAATCCTGGACGTGAGGAACGTCGAGCAGCATGGGTACACTGAATTCGCGGTACTACAAGTTTGCAGTTCATTAGTTTGTGACGATCTGGAAGGGTTAGTTCGCGCAGTCAGTAGTTTGGTGGGCGTGGTGGACTTTAGCTTCAAGGTAAACGCCAGTCAGGCAACTCTGAGCAGTAGTGACGAAGACGATGTCACCGGCAAGGCGAAGAAGCATTGATCTGTGGGTAATTGGCCAGAGGCACCCCAAGACATTTAATTAAGAACTATATGAATCGACCGTACAACCCTACCACAGCGGTGACCTATGAAGCAAGCCTTGCGAAATGCTTAAAAGCAAAGAATGCTATTGGAGTCTTCCTCCATATCTTCATCGTCAACCGTGAACTGAGGCGGCTTATCTAATTTATCTTGCTCTGATGCTTAGGTTTCCGGGTTGAAGTATTGCAGCATGCGCATAGAGACCGTCGTCGGAAGATTGTCCCCATGGGTATCACTGCCCGGAGCCAAAAAACCAGCAGCAGGAGTCGTATAATCATTACGGTGGCCGCTAATCTGAGAGGCCTGGTTCAAGGCAGAACCATTGTTATACTCGTGATGCGGCTGCAAATTCAATATGCCGCGTGGCGGATACTTGGCCATGATATCACCAATCGGTAAATCGGGGAGTTGTTGGCCAGGCCCTCCCGCTGTCGCGACAGACTGTGCCTGGTTTCTCCGCCTTTCGTCATTGCCCTCAGACAGTTCCACACGTTTTCGGAGCATCTCTGCCGCTTTGGACTCCGCCCTTGAAAGAGCTTTGACTCCCTTACTCTGGAGATACTTTTCGAGCAAAGTATTTGCAGAGAGACCCGGGAAGCTCTTGTTAGGATATACCACAAATGCGGAAGAGCGCGCTGTAACGCACTCCGACAGTTCTCCCACAGGGCTGTTCAGGAACTCCAGCACCCGCAAGGTGAAAACCAATCGAAACCTCCCTTCCCTCTTCACCGAGAGGTCTTCGAAAAAGCAGAATGCCGAAAAGCACCTGCTTTCTTCATTTTCGATAAAATACGGGGACATAGATCGATTGCCGACCAACAGACCATTGCAGTCTTCATTTGGGTTGTCCACGTTCTCGAGGGTGACGGTGACCAGATAAGTTGGCCCGATCAGGGTAGAACGTTGCTGCTCAGGTGTTGCAGACACGCAGTTAATTGCCACTATAGCCCGCGGGTCGAGCCGGAATCGCGCTGTTCGAACTGTCAGATAAAGTACAACAGACAAGGAAGAGTTTGAGCCATACCTGCGTTCTGGACGAAGCGTTTTTTCGCAGTTTTGCGTCGCGAATTGGGCTTATTGGCTGTGTTTTTGAGGTTGTTGACCTTGGACTTGATCGGCTCCTGCTTTATCGACAAGGAAATTGTGCTGTGATAAGGATTGGAAATCAGGCTGCGTCTTGTTAGGAATACTGTTCGGTACGTCGTGGGGATTCTTTCAATAAGACACGTACCCATTTCCGTTGCCGGTGTCCTGGTAGACGCCTATGTCTTGTTTTGTTGCTTGTAACGACATCTTGATGCAGCGTTGACTCGAAATGAAGATTGTTGTTGGATATTGGTGCAGTGAAAATTAAAGTAGAACAGAAAATTGGATTTCTGTTTTCTGTTGCGGACATTCTCCTTATAGATGTAGATTTGATATCGGAGAAACGCCCTTATACGTGACTTATCCAGCGAAGTTTTCAGAGACGCTGACATTTCTCCGACACATCAATACCTCTTCAGGCCATGGAAATAGAGAACCTTATAGAGAAGTTTTGTTTTGATGTTTCTCCGAAACCAAATCGTCCAGTAGGGAAGGGTTTGTAATGAGGTAAAGGAAGCCCTGAATCGGACAGTCGTAAATAAGATCATGAGAAAACTGGTTCATCATCTTTCTTTTATTAAAATAGCGGCAACTATGTAATGGGTGAATGATATGTACATTTTGGTGCATTCAAAGCTGCTTGTGGAATACTTGAATAGGCGTGAGGTTCCAACTCTAGCTCTGGGGCGAAATAATGAAGATAATTGGAAAACCTAATGCCGTCAATAGGGCGGCTTTTAAAATTAAGCATTAGCTTTAACTATGGAGCACTGGCTATGCTAAAGAAACGTTCATCATAAGACAGAAACAATGTCAACCTTTGGGCACTTGGTAATGAAATCCTATCTTCCATATTTCTTCTCCTTGTTTCTTTCCCTTGATGATACATCTATCACAATTATGCTACAAATCACTCGGTTGAACTTATGTTACATACCTGTGTAAAGACGTTGCCAGAGAAGAAGCAGCTTTTTCGCAGCGAATGCACGAAAATATTTGAATGGGTCGATTCAAGAGGCTGTTGCTTGCCTTCTTCACTGCGTGGCACTGACTTAATTACTCCCCTGGAACGCCAACGTCATCATCAATTACATATAACTGTCAGTGAGCTACTATTGAAGAGCGGACTGCATTTCTTGATATCGTACGGGAGGTAAAAAACAGAATTCAACTGATGAACACTATGAGGTCGAAGTAATCTATAACAGTAATGAACAAATCAAGAGTGACCAACGTGGCGATGTTCATGTGCAATGTTGCTAGTCCCATAAATCACCCCCAAATATCACAGCAAGCCAACTTGTGCAAGATTTCTATGATGAAATGTGTGTGCACGCTTGCTTCTCTTATGTCCACTTGGCCCACAGTGTCTCCAACGCCAGTAGACCAACATGAACCATCAGAATCTGCGAAACGACGATGCACTAAACGCACACGTAACTTCAGGTTAGCTCAACCTCATTATGGTCATGGGTTTCGCACATACTGCCTTGGCGCTCAGGGTAAATTGCACGTGCAACCGTCACCCGCAGAGATGTTGATACAGCTAGGTTCACCAGGCTGCTTGCGGCAATCGGTATTTCCGCAGATGTCTCCTTTACACGAGACCGCGTGGACAGACGAGATAATAGCCATGAGGCTAACGGTGATGAGTTGGAAACGCATGGTTGACGTGGTAGAATCGGTGAAATGTTACAAACAAAATGTCCACTGAGGAATAAGTAGCTGATAGTGATACTCAAGAAGACGAGATTTCTCGAGGTCCTCTCGTTCTAATTTATAATAACATCTTTTGTTACTGAGATAGCACGCCCTAGGGAGGTTTTCAGCGGGATTAGATCTTTCAAACTAGACGGTTTTAGATTGGAGAATCGGCGATTTAGGACATTATGTCCCCGGCTCAGGGCTCTCCTTAAATGAGGTCGAGGTCAATATGAAACCCTGTATTTGCACGTTGATTACTGATATCCTCAACTTACTTGACTCGGTAGCATTGCCAACAACTACCTCGCCCGCAGAAATTCCAAAACGATAGTGTGAGATTCCTTCAGGACAGATCGCAACATTCCTGATTCTCAAGTGTGCCTGCTGGGAGGGATGACATCGTTGGGATAGGCCGTCAAGGTTTTTATTTGAGCCCCTTGAATTTTAACTGGTGAGTCAGATTCTCTACCGGTCTGTTATCTTCTAACGTAATCTACCTAGTCAGAGACTGCCTTAGCCTTGCTAATCTCACCAGACCCGTTGCCACCTCGATTGATCATTTGTGCTGCCTACCCTGAGACAGACCTTTCAAGAAGCCCGAGGCCGGACACTTTGAGGGTTGTGAAAGACGTCCATGGGGTCCCAGGACGCCTTGATGTCCTCCAAGACGGGAAGATTTCCCTGCCAATACGCTGCCTGCGCGTCCCTCAACTCCGAGTCCGCGAATCCAGGATACGCTCCTGGGGTTCGAGTTGCCATCCCATTCAAGATTTCTCGATGGAAACCCTCCAAAACGCCCTCTGTTGCGGCGCAGCCGCTAGGCGCGAACGACTGGTAGAACATGACCTTGTCTCGGTGCGCAAAAGCCGTCGCGCTGGTGGGGACATCGGAGATAGCACCGCCTGCAGCCTGGAACTTGATTGACCACGGGCCTGATTCCTGGTCTTGGGCAGTGGCTCGTTCGAAGAGCGCAGAGATTGCGGCCTTTGAGAACAGGTCTGCTTTGGTGAAACCAAGTCCCTTGGAGAAGAACTTGCTCGGAGAGGTGGACTTATGGCGGGCTTCTTGAATACCATGCTTCATGAGGGAGCTTTCCCAGGTCTCATGACTGAGAAGAGCAGGTGCTGCACCCGAAGGAAGCTTCCCGAGAATCTCGGACTGTTGGAGATCATCTTCGGAACCGTACCACGTAGCGGAGATGCTGGCGCCGCCGCCGGAAGTCAAGGTGAATTCTGTACCAAGGCGCTGATCAAGGGTTGAGTCGGCAATCAGGGTCTGCCACTGGTGAAATGCATCGACCTTCTCCTCCAGGCTGGAAGACTGGAAGTCGTGCGTGTAGTGAAGGACTTCCTTTGGAGCTGGATGGGTCTTCATCGTGAATTCAGTGACGATGCCGAAGCTGGCGCCTGCTCCTCTGATCGCCTGGGAATCATAGTCAGCAACAGCTGTTACCTAATCAAATGTGTATAACTTACAAAGAATAGGTCGGGGTTCTCCTTCTTGTTCGCGCGTACGAGGGTGCCGTTTGAGGTGACCACTTCAACCCCCTCGACGTGGTCGAGAGTAGTTCCCCACATGCGAGACATGGGACCGATCCCTCCCTGAGAGCTGTTAGAAGACTGCGATATACGTATGGCCAAGAACCTAAAGACTTACGACAGTCGCATGCCCACCGATACCAATGTCACCACAGACTCCGCGGGGCATGGCTCGCTTGTATGGGCCAAGGTGCTCCTCAATCTGTCCCAACCTCGTTCCGCCTCCGACGCGAATGCTCCGAGACGGGTTCAGCATGTTGACAGATGTGTATTGGAAGTGGTGCATGTCAATAGTGATGGCACCATTCTCGCCACCAAGACCTATTCGTATGCGGTCAGTACATGTCATGCCTCAACCTCTTCTGGCGCAAACTCGTGACAGGACGTTACGAAAGCTTACCGTGGTTCCTGACAACAGAATTAGTGATCGAGTATTCTGGGCAAAGTTCAATCCACTTACGCAAAGGAGTGCCCACCAGCCTTAGCCTGGACCTTGGTATCGTGCTTGAGAGCACATTTGACAACGCCAGCAACTTCCCCTGCGTTCTTCGGTCGAACAACAGCAACCGGAACGGAGGTTTGACCGAGGTTGAAGGGTTGGACCCAGTCGCTCATACCGTCGTCGCCAAAACGTACGCAACTAGCGCGGCCGGCACAGACGTCGTTGATGCACGACTCGAGCGTTGCGGGTTGAAGACCGGCTCCCGGGGCGAAGTAAAAACGAGCCGCAGCCGCCGCAACGGCGACGGTGACAGCAGCACGCCACGTCTTCTGTTTCGTGCTCTTCATGTTGGTCATTCTGAGGTCTGAAACCTTCTTGTAGCTCTCTGCGAACGCCATGATGCAAAGACGGAACGATGATTTGTGTAAGATGATAGTTGAGAATTAAGTCATCGGCCTGCGATGGGATTTGAGATATACCGAGCTCAATTATCGGACGGACTGGAAATTCAGATTCTGCCGGAACTTTATAGACGCCCGGAACTTTTACGCGGTCCATCCAAGATGCCTATCGCACACGTTGATCGGCCGCAGGGCGGCCGGCATGTGCTACCACGTCCGAAAACGGGCCCACAACCCGCATCGCCGATCGGACTTGACCCGGAGCGTCATCGGACCGCAAAGTCAAGTTTTGCGGCGCAGCTGGGTGCAGGAGGTGGCTTGAAATTCTCACAGCAACGCGGCTTGTGGGCTTCCGCGGTGCCTCCCGCGAACGGTTTCGGTTGACACATGTCTTGAAAATGGCACCGGTCGATGCTTGACAAGATGTAGCCCGAGACATGTGTAGCCGATCAACAGGCGCCGTTTGTCTCGGGAGGCTTGGAGGCTTGTTCGTTAGCTTGACTTTGATTATTCCAACAGCAGAGATTGGGCATGTTTCATCCCGCTGGGAGAGACATGTGTCAGTTGGCTACGTTCACGACGGCTTCGGTTTAGGGCCGGAACATTTTTGTTGCGGCATTATTACAACGGCGGCACGCTCTTCAACAATCACTAGATTTCTTCAACTGTTGATTTCCATCATGGTGGAGGAGGAGGAGAAGTAAGGCTGCCCCATCAACACGGATACAGTCCATTCATGTTGCGTTGCAGCGGAGGAGAGTCTGAAGACTATCAAGGACCAGTATCGTAGGTTACGCCGTTTTCCAGATACCAGCTTGTTCACCCAATGCTCTTCGAAGGCCATTTTCCATATGCCCAGAAAACAGAGAAAGTATAACCTCATGTTGAAGGTTCTTGACCATTCAATCGAATCAACTCGATCCAGACCACTTAGCCAAAACACACACGCATGCGCGGAAAATCCCGAATGTCTCTCAAGCAACCGGCCGTAGAATAGACGACGCAACCCGTCTTCGAATACAGCAGTAGATTTTTCCACGGCTCTCTGCGTCAGGAAAGAGAGCAAACTGCCGTTCCTTGAAGATAGGCTTCACGGACTACGCACTACGCATCCGTTCAAGCCAAAGCCGTAACAGACCTCTCCAAACCGAAGGGACTGCCCTCCAAAACAACGACAAGAAAATATCGTGCAAACCTCAGAACGAACAACCGACTTCAACTCGTCGTCACGATTTCCATCCTCAGGCTCGAGCACTCGCCCAGCACCCTTCCTTCCCACAAACATCCTCCTCCTCCAACGCACCAAAACCCGTACCCTCACCCACACACATCATCATCAACCCGCCCTCCCACTAATTCCCAAACCACCATCAATTATCACATCGCATTATATCCCCTCGTCAAGACATCTTCCCATAACTCTCGCTGGGAACCCGTTCGTCGAAGCGGGGTTCGTTCTCGGAAAAGGGGTCCCGATCGAAACACCCAGGGGGGCTGAGGGCCGCCGTCGAAGATCGTTTCGAAAAGGAAGAACACGGAGACGTTTCGAGAAGGAGGTCGTCGATGGAAGTATTTGGAAATCGATTGCAGAATGGTACGAGGAGAGGTACTCGGTTGGTTTGTTTCGAGGTCCGTTTCGAGTAGATCGCGTCCCAGCCCTGGGTCGCGTCTATCTCTGTCGTCAGCATGGAGTTCAGTCCGTCCAACGCCGTCACCATTTTTTCCCAGCCGCAGTGGGCTCTTCAAATTATAACGTCTTTTCGTAATAATAAAAGGGAACTAGAAATGTTGGAAAATGTGGCATTCTTTTGTATTCGTTTCAAAAGATCTCGAACTGATCGTACGCGGTACGCTAAAAGACAAGAAAAGGCAGAAATCCCCAACCAACTCCAGCAGCGCGGCCTCTCCTCTAAAAAGTAAGCTCTCCAAAGCCCCTAAAAACAAACCACTACTTAGATCTCGTTCCTCCCACGGATTTACTTGGTTATCAGATATCTGACAGACGCCATCGCAGCAGCCCAAAACCTAGCTTGACCCAGGGGCCCCGTCAAGCCTCTAAGCTCGCCGGTAGCGATCACAAGATCTCAACCACTGAAGACTCTCCCATGAATATCTCTCTCTCGGGGGGCCATAAGAGAGGCATGTCAAGCTTTGGGGGGTTTCGGAAAGATCCAGAGTTCGGTATGCCGGTGGTAGAGACGGGCCCGGCAGCTACAAGGTGCGTTTGAACGAACCGAAGAAACCCCTTTGTTGGAACGGCCTCCAGAGAGACGACAGAGACGAGTGCCGGTATCCCTACACGCAATCTAATAACATTGGACAGCAATATACCTGAAAGTACGGGGTGTGCCATCCTGGAAGTTTGTTTGCTCCCGACTTTTGGTATTGTATTTCGGCTGAATTCACAACGCAGTTTCGGGGCACTGGCCGACACCGTGAGGGACATGATGAACGGAACATCCGCCCTCGGTCCGCTCACTGTCGTGGCATAACTGTCACAATCCTGACAGAGGCGTCTGGGTCGGGATAGTCTTGGTCATCGCCGCCAAGTCTGGGACAAAAGTCGTTGCGGTCGAGCAGGAGAGTCATCGCCTCCCTCATGCCCAGTCTTCGCATACCTCCGTGACCTCCAAGGTACCATCGTGCCCAGTTGGGTGCAAGATGCAGCAGTCATGTGCTGTCTGGACACATCCTTCCTCGATGCCCGGGCACGATCTTTTCGCCACCCCAACTAATAACACATACTGTCCACCGGCTTCGGAGGACTGGGCCTGCACTCCGATCGCAATATGGTTCGATCAGCAGTGTGAACGGGCGTTTCGTCCCCCACAGAGAGGAAGGTACAATTGCTTTTGCGCCGAATGCAGATGTACGACGGCATTATCACATCCAGTACAAGCCTAGACCAGTGCAGAATAAGGCTCGTGAGCCTGCATGACGCCGGCAAAATCTGCAAATCACACGAACGCCAGAGTAAACCAGCTTCATGCTTGGACTATTGGGTGCCCAACTCCACTCGGATCCGAACTTACAACGCTTCTTCTCATCACTCGCTTGCAGACCGCTCACCGTAGCTGCTCTCGATTGAGATTGTTGGTACGTTGACGTCGCATAATCCACTGGTTCAGGAAGCGATGTAACAATGCTTTACCGACCCGTTGTTGGCAACCCTCACAGCCAGTGAGGGGAAGAGCCGGAAAGCTAGGCCTGGAAAGCCGGGGATCGCAGGGCGAACAAATGAAGTCTGGCTCGTTTGTCAAGAGAGAAAGCCAATATTCGCCTGCGTTCGTCGGTCGGTTCAAACGAAACAATTAAATCTCCGGACCCGTCCACGGTATTTGCCCAAAACGAGGGGGAAAGAACAAGGCAGATCGGATGCACTTAGAGTTGCAGTGCAAATTGTCCGACACCAGAAAAGAGGCATCGCTAAAGGGTCTTGACCTGCAGAAGCGAGGGAGGGCAGCAATGGACACGAGGTTGTTGGTGAAAGATGGTGTGAGGAGTGGAGAATCGGTGAGTGAAGACTGGTGAGAGCCATTGATGAGGTTTCGAGGCTGTGAAGGATGCTGGCGACATGGGAAGACCTTGGTTTTGGGCTTCGCCAGGTAATTATGGCTTGGAAAAGGCAAAGAAAATCAGGGAATGCCGTGGGGTAGACATCAATATTTGCCATGTCGTTGAACGCCCGTCGTCTGCAACTTCCAATGTGTCCTTGAAAGTGGGCAAAGGCAAGATTGCCTACGCAGGGCGCCTCTTGACCGGCTGCAATTTACGAGCCGCGTCCCGCCCGGTGTTCCGAGTCCAAATCAGGATTCAGGCGACAAGCGAGTCGGGACGCCCCTTGTAAGGCGTAAGCAACGACGGGAACTTGTAGCAATGCAAGAACACGCGAGCATAGTTGCCCAAGGTGGGCTGTCTGCATATGTGTCGAACAACGCATTTTGCTGCACGATCCAAAGGCCTCACAAGTCGGGAGTGGCAAATGCAACCTAGTCGCGGCGTAATTGCAGAATGCTTCTCAGGACCCAATTTGCTGCAGGTAGGTTGACGTCGCTTTTGTGCTTGAAAGTTGCGGTGTTGATCGAGACGCAGTCCAACACCGTCGGACTGCGTTCGACTGCTGCACCGTAGTGAAAGCATTCGCTATATCGAGCTGATCGTCAATCGCCTCTTTGGTTCGTTTGCTTCCGAAGTGACATGTCCGTGCCACAAATTGTGTGGAAGTCGACATGATCATCTTCCATTCCGTGCTCAAGATGCCCATCAACGGAGAGGCTCACGTAACCGACATATTACTGACCATTTTGGCGGCCGTTGATCGCGCGCAGCAAATGTCAATCGACGTCCATCGCAGTCTCTCAAAGGCGTGGATCTCCTCTGCGACGCACCCCGCATCTCTGAATTGACGGAGCCATTGGACAAACGGTGCTGGTCGTCATTTGTGGACCGACGCGACCTGTATCCGTGGATGCGACCAGTCTCTTGGGCTTGATTCTGCGCTGATCAATCATACGTGCCGAGAGATACTCAGTCTTGTGAGTTGCTGCTCGAACCGAATCAACGTATCCAGATAAACTGTGTATGCATCAACCTCAATGAGTTTCATCGGTGTCAATTCAATGAATCGTCCATGGAGCGAAGAATTCAGCATGTGAACACCAAAAACGCCGGGCTAGCCTATCGCGTTAGCCCAAAATAGCCCAAACAGGCCGGCAGGCGCAGCGATGCTTGAAACATGGGGCGCGCAATAAAACGTAGGTGACATGGGCTTCTCTGGAGTCTCGAACGACATCTTGGCTGGGGTTCGGAGATTCGAACCTTTTGGCGAGGACCCCCAAGCTGCAGACCGGCTGGCAGTTTCCTTCGACCTGCCCTCCTTGCTCTATTTGACCCCCGACGAAGCGGACAAGTCCAGAGAGGCATGTCGCAGTGGCACTTGGTTCATTTCCCCAACTCGCCGGCAACGTCGTAGCACTTGAGCTCGGGACATTCCATAAGCCAGCCAGCGCTGGAAAACCATTCCTGACAGGTCATTATGTCGGTTCTCGCTGCTCGGAAGATTTGTCGGAAACGTTGGACCGACGCGAGCAACAGTTTGGATCAACAAGGATGGGTTGACGACTGACGTGACATTGGGGGGCACCGCTGCCAAAACGACATGCTCTAGGGTGTTAGTGGGACCTGGCAGACTCCCTGACGCAGTTGGGCAATTGGCTCTTCTTCAACGGAACTTTGCGATTCGTGAAATGGGTCCCTGGAGTCCAACGTCGAATCGCCTGGGCGCTGCTTGTCGAAACGAGATTGAGTTTGCCAGGGAAGCCTAGCTTCGTGTGACCGTGGCCCGCCACAGACAGGCAGAGCGACAGCGAACAATACCGGCCTCATCTGCTGTGCGAACGCCGTGGGCGAGGCGAGGGCTGTAAAGTCGTTCGATTAAGGTTGAGACCTCAAGTCTGACAGCGCCAGATATCGATGGATTTCTTTGTTCGTGTCGAGGCTAGGAGTTATTGTTGTTGCACAGAGACACCATCTGTGAGCGATCTGTCTGAGCACTGCCTCAGTGTCCCACACAACACTGAATATTCCTTGCATCGTGCGACTTGTTCGGCAGGCGGACGCGCAGAAGTATCTGATCGCAGCTCCTTCGAGCAATGGTCAGGTAGACCGTACGCCGGAGGCGCCGATCCATTTTTGGGTACGACGAATTGCCAATGGCCGAACGCTGCGGTGCCGAAAGCGAGCGCAGGACTCAGAGACGAGACTGGTAAACTTCGTGCCTCCGAAGGCGATGCTGGGTGGATGGACTGGAATGGCTGCGGGAGATTAGCAAATCTCTGGATATCTGATTTGGCAATTCCTCCGCACACATCTCTTCTCTGCTGACTGCCATCACGGCGATGAATGGCTGGGCTCAACCAAGTTAGCCGTCGAGTGCCACCCATATTGCATGAAAGGTCAATAGTGCAAGCCGTACCAAACATTTCTTCAGGCATGTTGTAGGTCTCGTGTTGTATCATGTCTGCTCTTTGCCCAGTGTGCGCAACTCAATGTCTCCAAACCCTCACGACCCTTGGCTTTGTTCGTCGCTGACTCTTGAATCTTGGGTTGGCAGGTGTTGGTGACTCATGGTGTATTCCTGGATGCTCCGAGCTGGCCAGAGTTTGGATGACTGTATCCGGGGCCGGCGGTCAGCCCGTCGACACTGCGCAATCTCGATTTCAGACAAACCCTGGCCACGGGTGTATCGGCCGAGTCCCAAATCCAGCGCCATTCGCGTAAACACGGCGCCTGCTAGAGTGTAGAATCCAGCCACACCGGGTTGTGGGAGGTGGCTTCTGAGGTAAGGTAATGAGCGGCGGTGGGTCAAAGGATGCTCTGACGGGGCATGACGGGAGGCTTGCCATCTCCCGGCATTGCGTGCAGGCGGACCATTTCCCCTTCGGATCCGTCTACCAACTTTTTGTATGCTGAGCAAAACTCTTGCGGGAGGCTACCCAAGGAATGCCGAAGTCATATGCGGATAAATTAGCGGCGGGATATGCCCCAACGCCACAGGCAAAACTTTGCTTCGAAGCCGCACTCAAGCTCCATAGTGAATGCTATGTCGCATTTTCGACGTGATGGTCCCTTTCGATTGAGTCCGTTCCTGTTACAAGGCCCTGATTCCAGCCAAGGTGTCGGTACAAACTGATACCGCATCTCGAATCACGGATGTCCTTCGACGCATGACGCTGAGCAATATTCTCGTAAGAGGGAAGCTGCGAGGCCAACGTACGCTGACAGACGGTTCGTCGATAAATATCGTTCCATGTTGGGATGAACTGCGTGTCATCCCATTCCCGTGTCAATGCCGTGGGCGGCATAGCCCCGCGGAACGTCTAGACGCCGGGGCCGAACGGAGGGGGCGGGATAGGCGGGACGAGCGGTTGTAAAGCGGAGCACTAAAATGAGAGACGGCCTGTCATCCCAAGATTGCCGGCATAGATTTCAACGTCGAAGATCTTGGCTTGATCGCCTTGTGCAACATTAGGTATGCATGAACGACGACATGGCGCCTGCAGCCTGTAAATTCGGCGTCATGCCGAGTTGCTCGCCTTTGTTGCAAATCTCCATTCAACGTCATGGTAAGAGTACAGCCGGCGATACGTACTTACAATGACCGGAGAAGAGTGGCGCCAGTCCGACAATCAAGGAAGCATGGGGGTTGATGGACACCATAGACAGAACGTGACGTCGCGTCGTCTCAGCAGGTTGCCGCGTCGGAGGCGGTGACGACGCCCTGTCGAGGAGAGCATTTCTGGGTCGTAGGGCCCAAATGACTGCAGGGGCGTTTCGAAATATTTTCAGAAAGAACGCGCGCGGCCGCAATTCGCACAGTTGATAGCCTGCGTAGTGCATAAACGGGTGCCAGCGAAAATCTGGGGGGGATGAGGCGATCCCGTTTTGCGGTGGAGGGCGGCAAACAGGGGGTCCGAGGTATGGAATAGAGTTGTGCGGCCACAAATCTGTGAGGAGCGGCGTCAGGGATGATGTTCAAGCGGACGCGAAACATTTGCCCACGTCTTGTGCGCGTCTGTTGGTTCCGTAGCCTTGTCCAGTGGCCAGTGACATGCTGGCGAGTGCAGCACAGCACCTCCGTGTCGAACTGTGGTGCGGCGCGTCCTTGTCGCTCTTGCTGACCAAGACGACTCTCAGCGAAGACAAGACTGGGGCTTGTCGATAGGGAGGGAAGATGCTGAAGGATTCCAGGAGTGATTTGAGATTGCACAGCCTTGCGGCGGCCGTTTGAAGGGGCATATGTCGGGTGTCGTTGGATTTGATCTCGGCGACGGAAGAGGGAATTTGCATTTCTCGTCCCGCGATGCCCCGCCTCGAGGCGATGGACGATGGGGGTTCTGAATGGGTCGTTGGAGGAGAGAAGGGTCCGCAAGGACAATAGCAGACCGTTGCCAATGCCAGGTCGTCTTGTGCTCGTGCCAAGACGAGGGCATCTCCGCAATGTCGGCAACGGTCATGCGACGATCCGGATGATAGAAACCGAGTAGGCGATGGGACAAAGTCGAGCAGAGTCAGGTAGTCCGGAGATTGAGGATGAAGAGGGCGTGAAGCGAAGCAATCGGAAATCATTGGTAGACATTTGGGCGACGAATGACAGCGAATGATGCTGCGATGGTATCGGAAGCGCCTCCGATGAGGAAATGTGTCGGACATTGCCGCCGTGAGGTAAGGACAGACGAAGGAACCTCACAGCTTCAATTGGCCATGTCCGAGATATGGTAGCGGTGGTGATGGTGGTAGCGTCGCACAGCAGACGGGTTGACGGCAACCGAGAGATGCTGATTGACGGAGGCGTGAGGTAACGTTGGCATGGGAAGGAGATGACAGCGGGTGAACCTAGACGATAGAAGGACCGGAAGCTTCTTTGGTTGTTCGGTGCAGGAAACACAGAGGTCTGGATGTCACGGAAGGATTCGAAGTGACCGGGAGGGTGCACGAGAAAGAATGAAGGAATTATGCATTGTCGGAAGAGATGTGAACGAGGATAAATGGCATTGTTTGGAGGAAGGTGCTCGCCTGTGCCTTATGAGGTGGATGGTGGACTGGGATCCAATTGGCAGGACGGGAGGGAGCGACGAGCAGCCGAACGGGGAGGAGCGGGCTACCTGGTACGTACCGGGTTTATCCCGTCGGCGCAATCAGCAGGAAGGGGAACCCATGGATAAGGTAGGTACTGACTGCGAAGGAAAGAGCTCCCTCCTAGACAAATGGAAGTTTCCGTTGAATTACGGATTAATGGGCAGGCGAGACCTGAGATATTGAATCAGATTGGAAAGAACCCAAGGAAAGTGCACAGTGAGAAGGAGCAGGGCAGGAAGAGAGGCATCGCCAGTCGGAAGGAGCACCTCACTTTTCAAACCCTTGGAAGGCCAATATCGGGCTGCGGTACGTACCTCCGTGTGGCCGGTGGTGTCCGGCGGCCAATTGAGGCCGGAGCTCTGTGATTGACCAGCGCAAGAAGGAATACTGGGTCGTGAAGCCTTTCTCAATCGCGCACTGTACCGAACCCCGGCCTGTCAGGTTGAAACACCGTGCCAACTGTGGGGTTCGGCCGACTGAGAAGAAGGATATTAGAGGCAACAGGTGTCTTCTCCGTTCCTTGTTCGGTGCCGATGTAAGGCAAAGTGCCTAACCTCCGTAAGGTACGGAGTCCTCATGACTTGGCTCCGTCTAAACATCAAATAGAGCGCACTTTATTGCGTTGCTGCCGAACCAGCTCAGGGACAGGGCATGTTGCTTAGCTGTTCCTGACAAGGCGACACACTGGACAACCAGGTGCGATATGGGCAAAGAAGCCGACGGGACATCCTTCTAGGGCGGAGAGGTCCAAGCCATGGCCAGGATCACCTCACTGACAGCTGTCAGATGAGCCACTCTCGGGGCAGAGTCACCCTGGGCTGCTGCAAAGAAAGAGACGACGTGACATGTGCTCGGCCATAGAGGAAGACTCAGACGAGCTCGATGTCGCGATAGACGCCCCATCTCTCGACGAGAAGAATTCCGATTCAAGAGAGAGATGTTTGCAAATGTTCCCTAGCCTGCCCCGTGTCCCCATCCATTAAAGCCCCGTGTGGAGGCGGCCGGAGTTGGCCGAGCAAGGGCAAAGGGAAGAATCAGCCTTCATGTGCGTGATGGATGGCCGTTGCCCCCGGATCATCAGGAACCTGCTGAGAAAGGGAGAGAGAACGAATCTTGCCCAACCTCGATTATCGTCAAAGCATTGTCTCAGAAGCTTCCATTCATGCCATGATGCCTGCTTCGACAGCTTCTTCCGCCGCGCACAGACGCCGAGTGGGGCCCGTGGACTTCCGGACCGGGCTCGGTACAGGGATTCCGGGCACTCAGGGGCCGGGGTCCAGGGGCATGACCAGGGCCAGGTCCAAGAGGAAGAGGTCGCGGCCATGGATCATGGATGTTGCTAAGTCAGGGTGGCAGCCACATCAGCAGGACCCGACACCGAGTGCTAAATGCTGTGCTGTGCTATGCTAGGTAAGCTGCTAATTCCTCTCCAGGGGTAATGAAAATGAGTGGATGAGACGCGCTCATCGTCGATACCAGTGACCTTGCTCAATGATGGGCGGTGGATGCACCGGCTCTTCAGTGGGGGGGCAAGGGGTAAATAGTAACACCATTAAGACAGTGGATGATGCTCGGGCTCCTCTATCAAAGCACCTGCATCGGACAGGGTCTTTCTTTGTCGATTGTGGCCCTTGAAGAGACGATGAGAAACGTCTGTGTCTGCAAATCTTGACCAAGTCCAGATAGGTCGATGGCAGTGTCTGAAGTGCTTGGACGCGATTATCCTTGATGACCCCTACTTGATGGAGGTTTTCTTACTCGAAAAGGACACCAAGTGGGATGTGGGCGAGCGCAAGGGATCCTCATCGGGTGCATGTGCCAGACGGGTAAGGTGCGTTGCCTCTCGTGGATGAGATGGACGATGTCTGAATGCAATCTGCAGGCCAAGCTGTCAAACGTACCTGCATCTTCCGACCTCATCATCATTTTGGGGTTGAGGCCGTCTACCTTAAGATAGGAAACACCTCCGTCAGATGAGGTCACCTTGATAAAACAAGGCGAAACTTACTACTACCTCGAAGAAGGAGCTATCTCCTCGAGCACCTTCGCAGGTAAGGTAACCAAAAGAAACATCAAATAGTGGAGGTATATCCCCTTGCAAAAACAGAGTCGCAATACTTTTCAGTTACATGAAAATAGAGCAAGAGCAGCAAGATCACTCCTTGCCAACCTCCCTCCACAGCGCCTTAGGTAAGGCAGGAAGGCAGGTTAAGGTGGGAAGTAAGGCGCGAGGCAGGTACGAAGTACCTCTTTCCCTCTTCGTCGTGCACGGGTCAGGTACCCTCTACATCCGCACCTGCACCTCCAGCCCAATTTGACCTCAATCAAGTACTGCGGTACCCGTCCAAGCAAGGAAGGTGAAAAGTACGTACCTCTCGAGTAGAAGTGGAAAGCGCACTCAGCATAGCACTCGCCGTGATCCATCGAAATGCCCCTTCCTTGACGGGAGGTACCCACGTCGGGTCCTGCCATGGACATCTCTCTTGTTGTTGTCCAAGGCAAGACCAGGCCAGACCATCTGCACGGCAGGGGGTGGTACCTTCAGTCCGTACCTGCCTCAGGACCTCCGGCTGGGACCTACCATACCTAGACGGGAGTACACACCTCACCCACCGCGCTGATCAATACCGCAGAGCAGAATTCATCTCGAGTTGTTCTCGTCGTCTCTTCTCCGAGCCGTCGCTTCTGTCACTTTTCTGCCCAGTGACGACCAAGTCATCCTAGAGACATCATCAACAAAATATTTCCTTCCGAGGGTCCACAACCACACGTGTGGTCTTACTCTGTCAACGACGCCTTCTCTTGTCTCTCGGCTACTCATCACGAACGTCTACTTACTCTGCCATTGGAGTTCCGCTTAACGACATCCACCGCAGAGTAGAGCCCATCAACAACCTCACTCGTCTGTTCCACCACTCGTCTCTGGCTACGTGCCATCCAAGAGTCAAGAGACGAGGTCCCCAAGAAGCCAAACAGCTCACGCCAGGCTGCCCTGTCCAATATTTCCTCTCGGTTGCATTCCTTGCCTCACATAACCTTACACGAGGCCCACCGTCACGGTCAACCTCGACCGGCCATCGACTGCGAGGCCCTCTTCTGCTGCTCCCAAAGGTTACTACTCGACTGGCCTGTCTCCTCGTCCATCTCCGTACCTTATGCGACATCGACTTGCTGGACGGGTGTCAGTATCGAAAGAAGGATTCTCCTCTCGTAGGCCTTCGACCAAATCAGCCTCACCCATCATCATCACATCAGGCCAGTGACGGAGGCAACCGTCAAGTCCAGAGAGTGCGCCAAATCCACAGTCGAGACCTCTGCTCCAACGCCTTATGCCCTACCTGCTGGAATTGTGAGTCCGCATCACTGCGACCGCGTACACGCCATCCCACCGCTACTGCAGGGTGCTCCAAACTTGGCTTCATTGACCGCCCCCAAGTCGTCGCTTGACAGGTCGCCTCCTACCGAAGACTGCCACCGACCAGGGGAGACGACGACAGCGCCAAGGAGATTCACCTTGCAGCACAGACCAGAGCAACACAAGGATTCTTGCTCTCCTCTACCCCATCGACAAGGGCCTGCTCTCCGGCTGGTATTTGACATCTCGCACCCTGATATAAGGTACCACCCTGCCTTATTCGACCGTCGACTGCTCTGCTCCGACACCCCGTACCCGCCTTGTCTTCGCCATCTACAGAGATTGAACTTTCTCTTATTGGGATAGACCCTCCGGCATCTGTGCATGGGATCCGACTCCCTCTACGCATCGTCATCTTCGTCAAATCGCGGTTGAACTCCCGACCATCTGAACCCCCTCCACCCTGCTACCAAGGTCTCCGCTCAGCAAACCACCTTCGCTCTTTGCTGCCCAGGCCACAAGCACAACCACACCCCCTCAGCATTGCCCGACCCTTCTTTTCTTAGCTGCTCTCTTGGACGGTTTCCACGCCTTCTCCTGTCCCGCTGGCTCCATTATCTACACGCCCTTTCATGCGAACCCCTGAAGAACCTTTGCTTCGAAGAACTCCACGCAGGTTCGGATGCCAACCATAGCTCGAGCATTGCAACGCCACCTTATATCACCTCGTTTGTAGCCATTTGCAGGTCAGCTTCAGCTCAAGTCTCGACTGTCACTACTTAGGCTGCCACCACCAAGAGCCCGTCTTACAACACCAACCACACCACCATAGCGCCTCCAACTCTGCCACTTCAGGTTTAGAGCTAGTGTACCTGGCCCAAAAGCTAATCGCCATCTGAATCCTCGTTGTCGTTGCGCGACAAGGTTTCGACCAGCAAAATACCGAAGCCTTCTCCTCCCGTCATCCCAGCGCAATTCTTTCTGTCTACATCGAGTATCATCCCAGCCGAGCTTTCGACCGATATCACATCCTCTATCAGCTTGGACTGTTTCGGTATTTGCCGCCATTGAACTGGGAAGTTCTTGGGTAGCCTCACTTTATCCGAAGTTCAACTCGCTGGATTAACCGCAACCTGGACGAGTCGAACTTCAGGTGCTGACGACAAACTACAACATTACGGTCACGCCTTGAAACAGTCTCGTTCTGTCCGCCTGCTTTATACGTCACTGTAGGAGCTCGTGTCTTTCATCGTGTGGTAGATACAGCCGTCTGACTGTGCAAGGTTCCCGGTGCGCTTGGGTACTCAGACTACAGAGGACATCTACCTACGCCAGTTACCTCCTTCTACCTTTGGTTCGACGTCTGTACCCAGACAGAGCGCACTCTGGTTCTCCCTTTTCAAACCATACTTCGTCTACGATCCGGAAATCACAATCTCGAGCCAAGGATTTACCAAAATGTCCTATCCACAAAACTACATGAACCTCAACCAGCAGTTGAGTCGGGAACCTTTCCCTCTCAGAAGCGAAGTTTTCCCTCTCAAAGGCATGGGCATGCAAACGTACGTACTTCAAAACCTGCACCGGCCGAACCAGACGCCCAAGGAACTAACAACCATGGACAGCGAGAAGATGCAAACAGCACCACAACCACTACCCCCTAACCTTTCTTTGAAGTTCGTGCAAGCGCCCAAACATGGCAAAGTAGCCGCCATCACCAAGGAGAAGGGTACGTGGAGGTCCTACATTCGTCACAAGTTGTCTAACAATTTTCACAGATCGCAAACCCCTTGACCCCCCACCCGTTGTCGAGATTGTCGTCAACCGGGCCAACTGGGACCGCGCGACCTTTGGCAATCCTGAAATCGTCTTGTGCAACCCATACTACTTTGTTGTTGCAACATTGGAAAGCTACGATACGAACGGCCGCAACCCCCCGGAGGATTGCAGCCGAGAGCTGCTTGGCGTAAAAACGACCTCGATGTTCAGAGTTCAGCTCAAAAACGACGTTTGCGAAGGAGGCTACTTCGTATTCTCAGACCTCTCCGTCAAGAAAGAGGGGGACTACAAACTGATTCTCACTCTTTACGAGAAGCTTTACAACGACACGGTGATGGAGTGCGCGTCGGTGACGTCGACACCATTCAAAGTGCATTGCCAGAGAACATTTCCGGGAATGGCTCGAAGCACTGAATTGACGAAAGAACTCTCCGACAAGGGTCTTCGCGTGCGGATCAGAAAGGACTCCCGTGTGGTGGCTCAGCGCAAGCATCTCATAAATCATGCGATAGCTTCGGATCGCAAGCGAAGTCGCAGAGAGGAGGAGGAGAAAGACGATGTGAACGAGCCCAACAAGCGAGCTCGTCCCGGTCTTCCACTTCCACTTCCCAGCATGCCAATGAGGCAGACGGTACAGGCGGTGCAGAACATGGGCCTACACTCGCCGCCGCAGCCACACCAAAGCGGCAACTACAGCTATGAAAGTATGGCCATGAACAACGGGCTGGCTCATGGCTATCCAGCTGTGCAGCACGGCTATGCGGTTCCGAGCAACTATCCTCTTACGCCTACGTCGACTGGCATTCCAGGGAACAACAACATGGCGTCTTACGAGCCAGCATACCACGTGGATCAGCAGTGGGGGGACGAAAAGAACGGGATGCTGGATACTTCGCTGCTTGGCGGAGGTCTACATGATGCCTAGGAGCAGATTGGAGCGTATTTCCTTCTTTTCTGAAAGCCATGGCCGCAAGGCATAGGGACTGGGGCAGACTGGCGTTTAAGGTTCGTCTTTGGAGATACCCTCGGGCTCAGGCAAGGAAGGTAAGGTGACAGAATGGGGGTCAAGATAAAAAACATGGAATAAGTGTTCTGTTATTAAAAGTAGTAGCGTGGTAGCAGATTATTGGCGTGAGCGATTCTCGTTCTATTTGTTTTGTATATCAGTGAGGCCTGCAGGAGTGACAGTCATGAAAGTAGCAGAAACGACATCACAGACAGAGCGTCGAATGACGAAAACGAGATGTACTGAGAATTCAACAATCGCATTCCCTCAGAGGCAGCTTCTAGCATCAGAACTAGCAAAACATTGTGCAGACGGAGTTGAGGATGGTGGACAAGATGTTGATAGCCTCGAAACACCGCACTCTTGAAATCAAGACAAGGTGGAAATGGAAAGCCACCAAGCACCACGCCGCACGACACTGAGATGGAGGTTCAGGGCAGAGTTTGCGACCGGTGGGATGTCTCACAGTACCTAAGGTAAGGTGTGGCTTGGACGCCCAAGAACGGCTGGACCGAAGTTTGCGGCATTTTGGATGTGTAGTTCCTGGGGTGCATTAGAGAAAAGCAAAAGGTTTGGTAGCTTTGATTCCTTCTCGGAGAAGACCCAGGAACACGGCACGCCAAGCCAGGTTCGTTACTTGATAAGATATCGCGATTCATGAGCTATAGTTTGGGGACGATTCGGTGTTAGTTAAATTGGGGGAAGACTCGAGTCATTTTTTGATTTGTTTTAAGGCTGAGTTGTCGGAGTGGACGGAGCTTAACAAAGTAAGGTAGGATTCTCTTATTCAATAGCCGGCCGGTCACCGTTCTGGACTTCGGTGGGCTTTGGGCGAGGAGGTTCGAGCGGTCTGATGGAGTCAGTCGGATCCTCTGATGATGCTGGTGATGGCGGGTCTCCGTCGGATTCAATTAATCTGAGGCAATGACAGGCAGCGGTGACCTTGCGAGCCGGCAGAAAAGGGCCGCTTATGATCGTCCCAGGAGGGAAGGACCGGAGGAGGGGAGGAGGGGGACGGAGGTGCCTGCCTGCCGCCAGAGCGGTGGGCACCTAGCACCCACAGGAAGGGCAGTCGCAGCTGCACTGTGTGGTGTGCCTGCCTTATCCGTCCGTACCTTACCACCTTACCTGTCTTACCCACTCATTTTCTACCCCTCCATCTCAAAAGTTTCTCTTTTCTCCTGCAACACAGATTCCCGTCTGGCCCTCCGTCGAAACATGACAACATCAACAATTTTTCTTTACCCCTCATCTTCAGGTTCCATCAAGCATCGTTCGAGATACTTTCGAATTGCTCAGCCACAGTCCTGCAAGCAATCTGTCTGAGCATTTGTCAACCTCTCCGGCCCGGAAGGCGCAGCGCCACCCTGGCCAGCTGTCCGCGGCGATCAATCTTTCCCCTGCGACTTGGTCTCTGCCAGAAGACCATGATGCGCATGAACTCAATCCGCTCACTCAGTGCTTACAGATCTAATCTTTCTACTCCGGGTGTTCGTCCCTCGTCCATGCCGGTCTCGATGCCATTCCATCTCTGACCACCTGTTCGTCCACAACCCGCATCGTTCGGCCGGCTGGACCTTGGTCGACGATGACGTGGATGACCCCTCGTTGCATGGACCATACGCCAGTGATCCGGGTGATCACACACAGAGAAGCATCTGATACGACTTGACCGCAAGTACCGCGCACTCCAGACGTCGCCGGCGAGAGACATTGGTGGTCTCGCAGGGCTGTTGGACTCGAGCGGCATTGTCGATCCTGCCGCTCCGCACCGGCCGACTGGCGTTCCGGGAGCCGAAATCTGATGAGCGTCTCAGGGTTCAGAGATCGGCTCGTCTTCGACGCAATTCTCCGACCGAACGCTGCTAAGCCGGAGATCAGTGATGAGACGGCGTGAGGCTCAAGTCAGACGTCGTCGAGCCTGTCAGGATCTCGGGCTTGGTGAGCTCCCAACGAGGTTGGGCAGAGAAACCCAAGTGCTTCTCCCGCCCCGCGCATGCACTCGAAGTCCTCCGGATACAGCAACGGGTTAGGACCGCTGCAGCAAACCTGCATATTTTTGCCAGCACCAACAAACATCGACCTCGAGGTGACCATTTCTGCTGCGTGCCTTCTCTGACAGAACAATATCTGGGGACAATTGCCGCTGTCAAGATCTAGGCTCAAGCGGCTCAGATCCAACTTCAGACGTTGCCGGCGATGATTCCCTACAACACCACTGAGTTGCCTCTTCTGGGTGCCCTCCACGGACGTATCGCCACATTTGACCAGCAGCCGTTTGATGCACGCAGCCATGATCGGGGCTTTGCGATGCCGCCTTTGACATCGAGGGTGCGCACCTAAGCGGCAGGATGAATGCGTCCCGGATGCCGGATGGACGCATGCATGCCACCGACCAGGGCAACACACCTTACCCTCCATCCAAATCATGCCGTCCGATCTCTGCCGTCCCGTCATCAACTGTCACCATCGTCCGAAAAACTTGCAGATTCGGCATCTGCCAACTTCCGATGGCGGTTGAAACGCACGGAGCAGCCGCTCTGGCGGGTCGGTCTGACAGCTTATTCATGCTCCGTGTCTCGAACGTCCGGGCCGCCATCACCTCAGCCTTTTCGCGGGATAAAGATGGGCCCCGGGCACTCCACACCGCCGAAACGTTAAGAAATATGCCATATGGCAGGCTGAGGTGCCTGCAGTTGTTTTTTTTCGCAAGCTCTAGCCTCGTCTATTGGTGTTAACCCTGTTGCTTCGCGATGCAATCTCTCTTCACCGGGACGAACATCACGCAAGCAGAGTTTCCTTTGCTCGTCTTGAGAATATCCTTGCCAATACTGCTTGAACCATTGGCAACAACGTGCTCACCAACCTGACAGGCCCGCTTACGATTTGGACCCCAGACACGCCCCAGGCACAGGCGAGATCTCCTTGAACTTTCTTTTCTTTTTCCTCCCTCTTCGGCTACCACATCACGCTACGAGATCTCGGCTGCCTGCGAGTATCTCTGGGTGATCGCCATTCGCCATATTCCGACGCTGCAAAGACATGGGTCTTTTCTTCCTGGCGAGCTGCACCACGGCTGTCACCCGCAAGTATGTCACTGATGTACTGGTACAACCACCTTTTACACCCGTTGTATACGGTACATGTCGACTTGCGTGCTGAACTTTGACGACTTTCGCACGCTAACTCTACGCCTCTCCAGATAAGCATAAGCTACTCTTGCAGCCCAGACGCCACACTCGCGGCAGGCAGACCCCAGCCGCCCTCTGGGAGCTTTGCCCTGGCGCCCTAATGTTAGTTTCCGTATTGTCTCCAAGATACCTCGACCCAAGGATACGGCCACGACTAAACTGTTCCCTTGCAGCTGGATTGCTGCCAGTCTGTGAGAAAAGCCCAACCGACAGCTACAATACATCAACTCAATTCGCGAATGGGCGAGCCAAGGGCACAGACACCGACTTTCTAGGCATCAGAAGTGCTCTGCAAAAACGCGGATCACGACCTGCGTATCCCAGGGAATGTGACAGAATAGACTGATATTCAACAGACCTTTCCGCATTAGTGGCTATACTCACCGCAATTATGCTCGCTCTTTTTCTTATTCCCAGCATCATCAAGCCGGTCTTGGTTGCATCATGAGTTCTTTGCCGTTCCGTGCCCGCGGTGGGCCTTTGGCGTCTTCTCCTCCCCGCTCGCCCGTCTTCCCATTTACCCCAACGTCGAGTTAGGCTGGCGCGCAGCTCATCATCGTCATGGGTGTGCGGGGCCGCCGGAATCGCGACTCCGAGGCTTGAAACATTTCATCAGGAGGACCGATTGAAACGGGACGTCGGATGTCTTTGATCTGTTTCCTCAAGGCAGCGACAATATCAGATCGGCAAATGTTCGGTCCATCTAGAATAAATTGCTTCCTCGGACTGGAAATATTGCCTGACAAGAGGTTCTGGAATGAACCGACAGAGCCGCCGTTCATTTCGGTGACATTCGTAGCGCCGACCCAATCGCTGACAAGAATCGCGTGGAACGGCGTTGAAGCCTCATCTCCGTGCCTGAGTGCCCATAGTACTCCGTGGGTTCACCCGCCAGCGACCCAATGTTGAGCGCATGTCATCCCTCGAATCCCTCCGGAACCGCCAGCCGTTGGCGTCTCCGCATCGTCTGCATCGTGCCCTGCGTTCTAGACCAGACAAGGCCCACAATCCCATCAACTACCTACGCCTGAGGTCATTGGCAGGTGCGCGCTCTCACTGAGACTGAGGATTCCCGGAAACAAGTCTATCAAAGCCGGTCGGGACATCAGACCTTCCGTCCCCCAACCCGTTGCTTACATGCGACGATGTCATGCCTGAGGGCTCGAGCCTTCCGGTTGATTGCGAACTCCAGATGATGTGACGGGGGTGGCTCAAACCCCCCGTGAGATAATGCCTTGGTTATCCAGCTATCACCAACGACCGCTTCGTGACACTTTGATACTTCTTAAAACGGTTCTGATATCGCTGTCAAATTGCCACCGGCAAGGCCCAAGTGGTTGACAATCCGCCGCCGACCGTCTCGCAAAGCGCCTTGACGGCCCCCGCACGTGGGTAATGCCAGCCAGATCTTAGCACGCACGTTGAAAACCCGACTAGCTTGCTACTCTCACCGTTGGCCAGCCTCGCTGTTGGTCCAAAGAACGCGCCGTCGCCATCTCGCAATTGCAGATCGGTGCGGGCGGACTGGGTTGTTTGAGGGTGGTGATCGTCCAGTCCTCCCTTCTTTGCCGTTCGTCCGGATCGTCTCTTCGTCTGGGGCGTGGCTGGGCTGGCTGGCTGGTGGGACAGTGACAGACAGATATGCGCACGCGCGACTTGGCTTGGGACAGGGGGGTCTGGGTCTGGTCGGCACGGTGCCGGTTCTTTTTATTTGGTTCGCGTCGCGTTGGCGCGTGCTGGATTCGGTTGGCGGTGAGATTGGGGCGCGCGTTTTGAGGTGGGATGTTTGGGAGTGTTTTGTTGACTTGACTTGAGGTTTAGTTTTTGACATTCATAAGTCTGTTTCACAGGCTTGCTAGACTTGTTGATATCCCTGAAGATAGCCTCGTGAATATGAAGTCGTTTCAACTTCATATCGCACGTTGTCACTGTGGTGCTTCCAGAACCAAGTCATCACACCGGCTAAACACCTCTCTGACAGCGCTAGAAGAGTTCCGCAGGGCAAGAATTCCGACTGGCAGCTTCGTGGTTTATATCTTGGGCGAAGTGAACTCCATTAGTGGGAATATCGCGAGATTACATAGAATCGTACTAGAACAAACTGTTGTTATTTATAAGTATCGATAGCGAATTCAGCACGCAATATAATTGTAACCCTTCTGGTTTTCTATTGGGATATCTTATTATAGAAATATATTCTACTGATATTAAACGATATAGTAGGATGGAGAAGAGGGTTGCTTTCATACCAATCTTATATGATTTTATAGGTAGATATAGAAAATCTTTCTCACTTTGCTTACAGAAAACGCGGGCTTAGATACTAGATAGTAAGATGAATTAACTCTTTTCTTCTTCTATGTCTTACTCTGGGAAGTAATGTTGGAAACCATTCAAATCAGTAGTCAGTAAGATAAAGTATAGTAGGGTAAGATATCTCGAGTTTAAGGGCTTAGTTGTTGAGTAGAGAGGTCTTAACCGCCAAGCGCAACAGAGGTGGAAGAGAACAACGACAATGCCGGCGAAGTTGAATTAAAGAGCGTTGCTATCTAGCGAGATTTCCAAAACCACTTATCCTGTCGTTAGAGCCGCATGCGGAAGACTTACGCTCTCAATCACAAACAGGCAAGCCCATTCTCCTGCCGCCAAAAAGATTACAACTCAAGCCCACTCGGAGCCCAATAGCCAATTCCCTCATAGCATCCCTACGAATATCGACCCTCGAAAGAGTCGATATGAGATCGTCATGATTTAGAAGCATCATGTACCTGCAGCCCGCGGCGTCATAAGTATCCTCGAAGCCCATCTGCTCCCGCAGAAACGGGACATGGTCCCAACCAAGCCCGTCGAGACACTTTTGACGGTCGCCCGCTGGTCGGTCGACCAGCCATATTTTGCTGTTTCCCCGGGTCCAGAACTCTAAACACCTATGCAGTATAGAAATCGGGCTATTCCACGGCTGGCTCCAGTGACCGTCCAAGAATACAATGTCGTGTTTCGGCCCGGTTCTCTGGAGACAACTCAGGGGAAACTCGATGGCGATGCTTCTAGGCATATTTGGCCATTGATCAGGCCAGAGTCGGATGAAAGATTCGAGGAAATCGGTACCGATCAGTGCCTTGGAGTTGATTGGAAGAAAAAAGAAACGGTCGCGGAACACGTAGAACTCGTCGCAAGCCGGGCTTGGCGAAGGCTTAAAGGCCATCAGTCCCGTGAGCTGATTATCCTATGATTCTTCTCTTCCCTCTCTCCTTGCGTCCTGTGCACGCTTCATGAGATGTTTGTGGTGCCGCTTGATGGCCGCCCGCGACTCTCGACAGACCGACGCGAGACATTTGGGCCGGGCGTACGTTGAAGGATTATTTGTGACCCATGATAGCGACGATGGGAGATGCTCCGGGCTAAGCAAAACAGGCAGGTAGAAGAGATTGTTAATTTTTCGTGACGCTGAACGTAGGCAGCTTCTCCGAATCTCGTTCGGGGCCTGCGAGGGAGCGTGGACCAAAAAGTAGTGCACGCCGTGGGCGTTGAATTCCTCAGCAAAGCTCAGCGTACGTGAAAGAATAGCAGCACGATTGGATAGCGAAGAGAATGGTATCTGTTTAATCAAAACTTCTCCATTCTGACACATTACTTGGTCCCTTGGGCTGTCTAAGCCAGCTAAGGTTGCGGCTTCAATTGTTATCAAGGTGCCATGAAAAACCTGAACTTACACACACTTGATAAACCAATGCGAAAACCCAAAGGGTTAATATTCTTAAAGTCGGTGAGGTTGTGGTATGTGCATCGTGTTCTATGTGGAAAGTTATTCCCCAAGGTGTTGCTTGATTCGAGCTTTTTTTTTCGTAGCTCGCGATGTCCACACTTTTTTCCGGTAACATAAAATTCTGGAATACGCGTTCCTGCATGGTTTCCAACATCACTTACCACAGACAATTTCTGCTCTAAATCCCTGAGAGACATTTCACTCTACCCTCTCAGCCTCCTCCAATATCCACTCTCATCATGTCGCACCGAGTCTACCCTTTCAACGAGCACTCTGCTCCGCCAAAATTCCCGCTCTTCGCATCTCTACCGCCAGAGCTACGAGGTCTGATCTGGGAAGCGGCTGCTTACTCCGATGCACCGGGGGTTCACTTTTTCTCAGTACACGACAAAGTAACGGAAGAGTTGGGCGTACACAGCTGTGCGAAGGGAGCCGACCATCACCTACTGCCACCATTCGCGGGTCCGAGAGGTGTTTTCCCGGCATCATGGATCTCGGGCAACCCTTCTACATATGCTTTCCATAGGACCCTTTATCTGACCTGCAAAGAGTCTCACAACGCTATACTCAGTCAGTGGGGGAGGATCCGGCGATCGCCCGGAGCGGGTGAAATCTCGCACTTTGAAGTACCCATATTCCCACTCCCGTATCCTATAGTTAGGAAGGCGTTCCGTCGCCATGTGTACAGGCTGGCGGAAAGCCAGTGGCTGATTGTGACACCCGAGGCGCGGAAACGCCAGATGCAAAGTCTTCGTGAATCGTAGGTTGCCCACATGCAGCCAGCAGATGAGACAAGAGAAAGCCTCGCTAACGCACTCTAGCCTACCAACCGAAATGTTCATGGTATTTCCTAAACGCGATCTGGTCGTTCTTCGGTTGAACACCGCCAGTTTCTTGTATGACGACCTGAATATTGCTCCGTTTGCACCCGGGACCCGCCATCTCCCCTTAAATCCAGCACTCTCTCATCGCGAACAAAACTACCCGAGCCATGTTGCCATTGAACTGGACTCGACTTGGGACGATTGGGTCTCACTCGTTAGCCGGCCTGAATTTGATTCAGTGCAGTGAAACAAGTGGGACAAGCTCATGAACTCCATTATGGAATGGCTATCTCGCGGTAGCAAAGTCTATTTCATCGACAGATACCTGCGCAGGAATACCACGATTATAAAACAGTGTGCCGGCGCAGGGTGTCGATGAATCGGGGAGATGTATTGATGAACATGGCTGCATTCGATATGAAGATGCACATGGGAATAGGTATATTGGGATCCCATTGAACGCCGAGAGGTCTCTCTGTTATGAATCTGGAGATCGCCCACGTTACAGGGGATTCGACTGGCACCGTTTTGTGTGGCCCAGTGCGAGGAGAATCAACGTTATGATCTGCGAGCCAAGTTTGAGTTAATCAATGTTGGGTAGATTTCTACGTAGTGCCCAATTGTAACTCACGTGGGAGTTGTTTCTTAATGCTCAAGAAACTTGGTAGTGAACTTGAACTTCGATATGAATTAGTAGCCTTCGTGCCGCCAGTATCATCAATGTCCTTATTGTCGTCATTGAGTGCAACCAAATTGGGCAGAATGATCTGCATTCGTGTATTCTTTCCATCACTTTCATATCAAAAGAACTCCGTATTATAAATCTTGGTGACAGAGAACAACCCATTGAGAAAGTCAACATTCAATGAGCACATAGTAATCAGAATGTCGAAGATCTAGCTAAGAAGTCGACGTTGTTTGGAGTGTGTATACCAATCTTATTTGCACATATCACATGAGAACGGAAGTATTCGGAACAGTATTTCCAGATTTACCTGGTTGAATGGTTGATAAGAGATCAAAAAGGATGCTTCCGCGAAAACTAACGAAGCCGTCGCACAGTTCGTATTAATTTCAGACGTCGAACGTCAACGCCGACTCAGCCGAGTCTTGGCTCAGTTCGTCCCATATTCAATGCGAAGGGTCCACAAATCCCGCTGAAAACCTATCACGGAGCACCCGGTAATTGCTGTCACTATGTTAAAGTTCGACCAATGGGAAAACTGGTGGGATCTGCTTTACTGAAGTGATCGTGCTCGTAATACGGGAAAGGGGTTCGTGATGTTCCCGCGAGTCAGGTATGAGAAATCAGTATGCCCTACAAAACTATGAAATCGTTGTGATTGCCTCCGTAGATTTGGGGCTTGGAGTCTCAAGTTTTGGGTGTTCGTCCCGTCTCTTTCGTTCGTTTCAAGCCCAGGATGAAGTCTCTCTTTGCGCAAGTCGCGACTGCGGCATGCGTTCCCTATCTGGTGGCCGCTTCTTACAAGGACGCATTTATCGTAGAATTTGATGGTCCTGCGCAATTGGTAAGAAATGCGTTAGAAAAGAGACAAACACGGTCTGACTTTTAACTAGAGTTCTGACATCCTGAACTCCGAAGTCCAGACTTCACTCGCCGCGTCTGGCCTAGACTGCACCGCCTCCAAACGGTATCAATTCACCCACTCCGTGTTCGAGGGAGCCTCCTTCGATCTCAGCTGCGAGAATGACAAAGTTACGCGAAAGTCTATTCTCAATGCTGTTAAGTCAATTCATGGTGTCAAAAAGGCTTGGCCGGTCACCAATATAGACCAAGGAAATCTCAGGGGCAACTATCCCGGTGGTGTGAATGGCAGAACAGTGAACCGCGAGTTCGCTTCTCATGTCAAACGAGATCTGCCTCAGCTCGAGAGAAGAGATAACGAAACAGCTAATATTCTCTCAACCCACATTGACACCGGTGTGGCCAAGCTTCACGCAGCAAACCTCACTGGCTCCGGGATACGAATTGCTGTTGTGGATAGTGGATTTGATGTCGACGTTCCCGGCCTTAGCAAAGTCGACATCGCATACTCCCACGATTTGACCGACAACGACAATGATGTCCGCGACAACTGCTCCTTCCACGGAACCCATGTTTTGGGTATCGTCGGTGCGAAGGGTGACGAAGGGCGATTTGGCGTTCTCGGAGTCGCGCCAGATGCTTCTTACGAGTTGTACCGGATCCAGCCGTGTGGTGGAAGCGGAGCGACAGACATGTTGATCAACGCTTTCTTTGAAGCTGCTAACCGAGGCGTCGATATCATCTCGTGCTCCTTTGGGGGCGGAGAAGCCTTTCCAGAAGGTAAGATAACCCGTTTTTGTCCACAAGTACTTCTCCACTGATGCTAAACTACGTAAGATCCCTGGTCTGCTGTTGCTACGCGGCTCTTCAAAAACGGAACATATGTCTCTCTTCCCAGCGGAAACGGCGGTCCGGGGGTGTTCTCCGGCGCCAGCCCAGCCATGGCTGATGCCGTCACATCCGTTGGATCGACTGACAACTCCGTGACGCCTTACCTGACGTGGCAGGGAAATTGGACCTCGGAAAATGATGGAGGAGACATTCGTTTTGTGCCAGGCCTGCCTTTCGATCTTCCCGCTGATACACAACTGACAGTCTGGTCCCCGAATCAGAACGTCGATGTGACGAACGACTGCCAGCCACTTCCGCAACCCACCAATCTACCTGCAGACATCTCCAACGTCGTCCTCCTCTCCTCGATCACTCAGTGCTGGAACGATGAGACGGGCGCTTCGGCTTCTCTCACGAAGGCTCTAGGTATCCCTTACGTTATCTACTACACGACTAAAAACTGGACCATTTCTGATGGGCCGGGATTCTTTGAGGACGGACTGGACCCTGGCTTGAAAGCTGTTGTTACCGTTGAGTACGAGACCGGTGTCAAGCTGTTAGATGCTTTACACAAAAGCTCAGGCGCGAAGGTGTACCTTGCCAACGAGGCCTCCAACGCAAACATCAGTCTCGACAACAGACCCAACAACCGGACCGGAAATCTCGCCTCAGTTTTCTCAAGCTGGGGCCCAACACTCACTGGAGGATCCATGCCTATCATCGTCGCTCCGGGAGGCAATCTGATCAGCACTTTCCCTGGAAAATACGGAGGCTATGGTGTTGTTGGCGGTACGGAACACATTCGTCTACTTTCTGAAGGACCAGCTAACAGATGATTACAGGCACGAGTCAAGCTGTGCCCTTCGAAGCTGGAGTGGCAGCCCTTGTGAAACAACGTCACCCTGAGTACACTGCAGAAGATATTCAGGCCGTCATCGCGACCACCGCTCGCCCGGTGAAGTGGAACGACGGAAAAGGCACCACGTCTGATTTTTTTGCCCCAGTCTTCCAACAGGGAGGCGGCCTCCTGGACGCCTGGAACGCGGTCCACTCTACGACTGTACTCAGCACATCTACTCTTTCGTTCAATGATACCGCCAATCGACCCGAAGACCTCAGCTTCAATATCAAGAATTCGGGTACCACGGCGCTCACCTATCATCTGAGTCACAGGGGCGCAGCCTCCGGTTACATCCTTAAGACCGCGAACAGCTACAACCTCACTGAGGGCGAAGCAATCCCTACATACGCCGATGTCAGCATCACTCCGTCAACTCTGAAAATCGAACCCGGTCAGTCCGCTTCTGTTTCAGTGGCTATCACAAAGGAACCCGAGCTTCCAGATGCCGCAACACGGGTTTCCTTCTTTGGGGGCTATATCGTGATCGAGGCAGAGGGTTCATCCGACGTAAATAACTTCACTCTTCCTTACACTGGCTTCGGTGCTCCACTCGCTACTCTTCCCATTATCAACAGGGACACCTCATACCTCATGGCCTATAACATGACTTCCTCGTCCCCGACACGCATTGGACCAGGCCGCACGTTCACCTGCTCTTTGGATCTCACCAAAGATGTGCCTGCCTCCTTCGCCGACAACATGTTTCCGGGAGTCTGGATTGATCCCCTTGTGCAAACTCGCAATATGAGCATCAGCATTGTCGACGCGGACTCTGGAAAGCAGCTGGCAAAGTCGTTTCAGTCCACATCAGATGATATTTGGGGCCCTGGCAACACGTGGTATTGGGATGGCTCAGATGACAACAAGGCGCCAATTCCCTCAGGCACTTACATCTGGCGGGTGAGGGCCCAGAGGTTGAATGCAAACCCGGACAAGGCTGAAAGCTGGGATATCTATGATACGGGAACATGGACACTGCGCTACGCTGGGAATAGCACAACCGCAACATCGGGAGCGCAGCGGTAGTAGGAACATGATCTTCAACTTCATAGGCAAATGAGTCAATTTTCTAGTAGACAGTGTATTTATCCAACTGGTAGCTCTGAAGGTTCTCTTACCACTCTCATTGACGCTATCAATGTTATCATGGTACTTGATGTTCTCAACACAAGACCGTTTTGAAAGTTACACGTTCGGAATAAGTGATGTAGACGAGTGTCTTCTTAAGCAGCTGGTATTCTTATAAAACACAAATCAGCACCTTCTTCTTACCCAAGGATCTTCGACAGCCGGGGCTTGAGATTGATACGGGACATCTGCCCAGGCAATTGAAGAGAACTGTTGAAATGGAGTTGGGGAGAGAGTATCTGGCCCGTATGAAAGGCTTTCAGGAGTCCATTGGCTGTCATTTGCCAAAGCAGCCGTGCTATCTGCGTTCCCGCCAATTAACGACCCTTGATACAGGGCTTGGGGAACACCGAATGTTCTTTCAGTCACAGGCCTCCACACATCGTCTTGAGGTGAAAGCGAACTTAAGGCTGTGGTATTTTCAAAGATTTGGTCGGTACCAGAAATTGGGAAAGAAGTAGACAAATCCGAAATGCCTGAAGGTTGCCCTAGGGCCATAGAAGAAGGTAGAGAACTTGGAGTCGTCGGAAGCAACTCGTCAAATGGTTGTTGCACTCTGCTTACAGAGCTCTGGTCTGCATGTCAAAGTCAGCCAATCGTAATCTGGTCTGAAGCCTGAGTCAACTTACTGCTTTGACTAGACCGGCCCCTTTTCTTTGGCGTTGTGTAAATGCAGTGGGTTGCGGAGGCCTGATCCGTGTAAGAACAGACATAAGCGACATCCGCCGCAGAAAGAGGAACACAAACAAGACACTTTTCACAGCTTGGTCTTCCCCCATCACCTACTAAATGGTCAGCACATTGAATGGAGCATTATCTAGGTGGGAAATCAACATTGTAAAGGAAACTTACACTTTTTTTTACGAACTTTGCAGGTCTCGCAAGCTCCTGGACGGCGTTTATATATGCGGCCTCCCGCTTCCCCTGAATTTGGCGCCATTGTGGAAGACATAGCCTCTCTGTACGTTCATGTGAAATAGTTTTGACAAGACATTCATACTAAGTCAGGTTTTTTGGATGGCGCATTCTGAGGGCCAAAGATGTCGTGATGTTAGATATTTGCTAAAAGCAATGCCGTCTTCTAGAAAGCCTGCGACCTACAAGCCGTCATAGCCGAGTCAAGTAAGCAAGTACCACTGACACCTGGATCGACTCTTCTGCCAGATCCATGTTCGAGGAGTGATGAGCGAGTGTTAGAAACTAGGTCTTGCCTGATATGCATAGTCACAAACCCATTACTGACCAGAACTATTATTGTTCCCGCTGAGACTAGAGTCAGATACGTCTTCCATGGGTAGGGTTTATGGATGGAGAAACCGCCAAGGAGGAAGTTTAATAGTTCTTTTTGGCTTCCAGTAAAACTCTGTCGACAACACGCAAAGGTGACTTCTACGAGCTGCGGCTTAGTAGGCAGAGTCTACTCCAGGACGGCCGGGGGTGCTAGGCTATCCGCTGGCCAAGCCAAGTACGTTACGCCCGCAGACCATGTCGTCTCGGAATGGACCCCACGATCCGAACAAAATTATCATGTTTAGAATGTTTGTTAATCGATCTAGAAGAAAACGCTGATTCTGAGATCGCTCACACAATCAGGTTTTGTTTCGGAGCACATACGCGGGCGCTAGTTCCCTAGGATAGCCCGGATGGTGCGAAGGTTCGAACGCCCTCCGGTTCTTAGAGTACATTTTGTATCAACAATTAGAGACCCAAAAGAATCAATTGTGTATCACGATATCTGATTCCAAAAAGTGTCAAGATTTTGTAAATATTCCAGTGCCCTGATTGAATCGGATCATCAGGCTTTGATTAGCACCTGTATTGAGTTCATGTTGCTTGGCCGCCCATTCCGGTGCATGGCTTCGAGGAACAACGGCTACTACTTGTTGGTTTGATGTTTCCTATTGCTGAACCCTCAGAATAGTGTGAAATCGAGGTCACACCCACGGCCGAGATCTGAGAGTATACCCACAAGGTCCCAGATTCGTCTGACTCCAGCCAGTCGTAGTGACTTATCTCCGGTGCTCGCGACCTGTCAGCTTTCCCGGCACATGCCTTACGCGTAAAACCGCTTTGTCCTTTCCGGGACAACATCGGACAGATTAGGCTTCTGCGATTGCTTCCTCATTAGAAATAAAGTCTCATCGTGGCCTGATTCCTTCTCGAACGGTTTTCGTCTGAACATTTCTCTAGTCCAAGACCATCACAGGCTGTCGGAAAAGGCATTGGTTCTGTTACTAGCAACCTTATCCGGGCCTATCGTAGCACTAGATCTCTCCAGGGGAAGTTTAATGATATGCCGGTGTTATAGGTCGGACTTGGAGCCCATGAGCCCCTGTTTTCAGTCCACTTTCTGGCCCGCGCGGAGCACGATCCCGCGGAGATCCGGTTCGGTCAGATCGTTGGGTCAGGTTTTGCAGTTGAAATTATGGAGCGTGATCGGTCACATTCCCTACCTATCTGGTTTGAACTATCTGGGAGGCGGCAAGTAGTAAGACATATCGAGTCCAGCATCAATCTCTTCAGCTTACCAACACGAGTGCCTCTTAGCAGAAGACGGTTTCAAAGCCAATGATATCGTACGTTTCTGGCAGATCACAGTTGATGACTGATTCAACTTGTTTGCGGCAACTCGTTAATGCAGCTTTCACCATGTCCTCATCCAGGCGCTTCCTCAGGACAAATTGAGCTCGCAACAACTGCAACAATTGATTTACAGATGGATACACGAACAATGACAGTGGGAGTACATTAGCTCACGTTTTCATTGGTCGAGAATGGGTTTTAATGATTGAGAATTCCCAAACCTATCATGGATGTCTTCCACGATGACGAGTTGTGCTCTTCACCGTGATAGCGCGGTCACAGTATCGGTTTCTGACTGGAGTGAATCGTATGATGGCTTTACCATTTGTAGTGATAGGAACAGCAGCTCTTGCAAATCCCTCTCGGAACAAATTCCGCAAGTTTTCCTGACCAGGCTCATAGGAGAAACGGGGGACTTATCCGACGTTTCGTAACCCCGCTGCGGGGTGGCTTCCCCTCATCATTACACATCGAAGTCGTGGGGGTCATTGACGAGACCTGGGGAGCAGGTGTGCACGTCTCAGCAAGTAGCAAGCAAGCTGTTGACTCGGCGCAATGAACTCCGATGGTCGGCTTCACCTTCACTATCCAACAAACCCCGCATAATCCGAACAGCTAGCTGTAAACTGAGGATTCCTTCAGCGAACCTTAAATTCTTGCTCAAAGATCCTTCATTAGCCTTCTTCCTGTTACTCTTAGAGTTAGGTTGAAGCTATCATGTCCGACTCACAGAAGCCCAAGACACTTTTCACCGTGTCAGGTAAAACAGCCATCATCACGGGGGCTGGATCAGGTATGTCGTATCGTTATTTTCGTCGTGAAGATATTGCCTAAACTAATGATGAGTGCAGGCATCAACTTTTCCTTTGCTGAGCTTCTCCTCAAGCGCGGTTGCAATGTGGTCATTGCTGACATCGCCTTGAGACCCGAAGCCAAGGATTTGGTCTCGCAACATCAAGGCCCCGGCAAGCCACGAGCTGTATTCGTTGAAACCGACGTAACCTCCTGGCCGGCCCTGTCTCGCACGTTTGGCGTTGCCATAACCGAATTTGGCGGTTTCGACATCATCTGCCCTGGAGCGGGCGTGTACGAGCCGCATTGGTCCAACTTTTGGCATCCTCCGGGATCAGCTGAGAGCAAAGACAGCGTGGATGGGGGCCACTACAAGCTTTTAGACATCAACATCAACCATCCCATCCGGACGACTCAGCTGGCGATTTCACACTGGCTGCATCCCAAGGAGAGCACCAACTCCGAGCTTCCTGCTGTCACGCAGGCTTCTCCGACCAACCCGAAGCGCATCGTCCACATCTCTTCGGTGGCGGGCCAAGTGCCGAACATCAACGCCCCGCTTTACTCCGCATCAAAATTCGCCATCACCGGCTTTGTGCGGAGTCTGGCTCGGCTGGAAGAGACCGATGGAATCCGCGTCAACGCGGTCGCTCCCGGCGTTGTTCGCACACCTCTCTGGACCGAGCATCCCGAGAAGCTCATCAACCTGGACGAGAGTCAAGACGGCTGGGTTACCCCCCAAGAAGTTGCAGAGGCGATGCTCCGATGTGCTGAGGACGATGGGGTTCCTGGAGGATCGATCTTGGAAGTTGGCAAGGACAACACACGTCTGGTGCAACCGTTCAATGATCCAGGCCCGGACAGAGACCCGAAGAGGGGACTCATCGCGAGAAACGTTTCCAACGGGACTGCCATGATCTTCAACTGGCTCAAGGATGCGAGCATGTGGGCCGTCGGTAGAGACTAGACTCGAGCATGGAAGCCTGATATCATTCTTCTCCGGACAGTCGGCTTTCTGTAATTCTTTCATATAGATGACAAGAAATGTGTGAAAAGCTCAGCTTCCTCGGAAGCCGACACTCCGGGTCGGCGCCAAGGTGGATGGATGATTGAGTCAATTTTTGAGCACGATTATCAGAGATAAGTCCCCGCAGGTCCTGGCGGCAATAGGTTGGAAATATGTCCCGACGCACTCCACAGATACCGACAGAACGGAGAACCCTGGCGGCCAACGGAATTGGCAATTGTAGCCGCAAAAATATGACGGTTCCGGTTAGGCATGTACTCAACTCCGATGTCCGGGCTCCACTTGGATTCCGGGCCGGGGTTCTTATCAGGTCCTTTCCCGAGGAAACTGGGCTAGTTATTCAATTTATCAGCTTGTCTATATGTTTGAAAGATAGAGGAGATAACAATATTCTTTTCATTCACTGCGATAATGTGACCATAGACACACCTTTAAATGAGAAACTATGATGTTTAGACACCGAATGCTGGGGGAGCTGTGCAGCTCTGCGTTTCGTGCCCGATTTCTCGGATTCTATCGTCTGATCACTCTCAGAAAATGCGGTATCTTCTGAGCTATCTCAGTCTAACTTGCAGCTTGCTTTCAATTGCAGGCTCGATACCAGTCAATGGAACCAAGCCAAGTCCAGAACTGCCATTCCCTTGTGCGTGATCCCGCTGTTTTCCGACAACCCTTCATCCACGGCATGAGTATTGATCATGACTTAGTTCCTCTCTGCAATGGAGTCGATATCGAGGATGCAACGATTGGAGATCTTCAGCGATTTTTGACATTGGGGAAGTTAACAAGTAAAGACTTGGTGACTTGCTACGTCGCTCGAATCGAGCAAACAAATTCGTAGGTTCTTCATGTTGAGGACAGCCAGAAACGTCCTCTTGATCAAAGTGCAGTCTCACTGACCAACGAACACCAGGCATCTCCGGTCTGTGAGCGAAATCAACCCAGACGCCATCACAATTGCCACGACCCTGGACGAGGAGAGAAGAACTCATGGCATCCGAGGCCCGATGCACGGAATCCCCTTCATGGTCAAAGACAACATCTACACCGACGACAAGCACAACACAAGCGAAGGCGGCCTTGTCTTGCTTGGCGGTAGATACTCTTCCGAGGCCACAATTGTGGCGAAGATTAGACAGGCGGGCGGCGTGCTACTCGGGCATGCAGCACTCTCCGAAGCAGCTGATCATCGCGCTCTGACCAACTTCTCTGATGGTTATTCAACCCGAGTTGGACAGACAAGAAACCCGTTTAATCTCACTCAGCCCACGTCCGGTAGCAGTGGCGGCTCCGCAGTTTCGGTCCGAAGCAACCAAGTCCCAGTTGCGTTGGGAACCGAGACTCATGGGTAAGATGCTCGACTTTAAACTATCATCCACGCTTTAAATGCTGAGATCACCAATTGCAGGTCGCTGGTACACCCGTCGGCACTTCTGGGACTGTACACGATCAAAACAACCCCTGGTCTGATTTCACGCCATGGCATCATCCCTGGCAGCTATTATCACGACACCCCTGGTCCAATGGCGCACTCGATGAAGGATGTTGCAATTTTGCTTGACATCATGGCAGGCCCGGACCGTTTCGACAACTTAACCTTCGATGCTCTTGGCCATTATCCGACAAACGGGTACTTTGCTGAGATTACCGATCAAAAGTCGCTGAAAGGAATGAAATTGGGAGTTCCTTGGAATCCTTACTGGTCTACAATTGGGGTATGCTGGTAGCATTTTCATCATGAGGCCAATGACTAACCCAAACAAAGGCTATCAACTCTCCGGGACAACGCGATGCCTATGAAAGTCGCCTGGCGGAGTTGAAGGCAGCTGGTGCGGAAATCTTCAACCTCACGGTGAGTATGCTCCCATTAGAACAAGGCTTGTTGTCTAAGGCGGAAGCTAGCACATCCCTCAAATCGAGACTGTGGCCAACAAGTATGGCTTTGGTCAACCGGCCGACATCCCAGAGGAACATGGCCAGCTGATCCCTTACAACACACTTCTCGCCGTTGCGTATGGCGAGTTTCTCCAGAACTTCAGCTTCCCCGAACACGACGAGCGCTATGGAATGAGTACCCTCGCCGAGATGGCCGCATGGAACGACGCTCATAACGATACTACGGGAGCCCTTGGGAACAGCACCTGGTGGTTCAATACCGTTTCGGGCCAAGACTTCTACGACAATGCCGTCGCAACCAACGGAACGATGGGTGATGAGTTCTGCAAAGCGTTTGGCTGGGGCCGAAAGACTGCACGGGAAGCGATCGACGGCGGGCATGCATACACGTTGAGCAACGGCACCGTCATCGAACTCGATGGCTTGCTCGTGCCAAACGACCCGTCTGGAGGTCACGACAACGCGTGCTCTTCGATCCCTTCTTATGCCGGGTACCCTGTTGCATCAGTACCCATCGGACAGAGTGGATATGGCGTCGCCTTCGGGATCTGCATCTATGGTCGACAATACTCTGAGGCACGCTTGGTCAGGGTGGCGTCGGCTATGGAGGACCTTTTTCGCTGGAACGCGAAGCCTGAGTTTCACAACTACGACACGGCAGAGGGACCATGGGACGCGCCTTGGCCTGGGTATGTTTGCTCAGAAACTTCACTTGACAGATATGCTTGCGAACTTTGATACAACTCCGTTCCTGCTGGCTTGTGAGGTTGGTCTCCTACATCCAGATAGCTAGTTGTGGCTTGATAACACCTTCGAGTCTTCCGCTCACCTGCAAAAGCCTCAGCGACGCTAGTTTTCATCTAATAGAGCGAAACCTTGTATATTGCTGGAATATGCACAATTACTTGGCCGACCACAGCGCGTAAACGCCACCCAACTTGAATCTGGAGGTTGCCGCTTCGCCTTCAACTAGGATGCACGAGGATAACAACCATGTCCCTTGTAGTGTTGACGTCAGAGCAATATATCTACAACATTGTTGCTGCCAAATCGTTGGTCCGAATGATTCAAAGCTGTCCTCTTAGAACTTTGCCGTGAGTTTCCATCCCACCGCCATGACTCTCACAGAGGCATAGCAGATGAAGGCCAGAACATATGATGCCCCGGAAAACATGATGAGGCCATTCCAATTTTGACCTCCCTTCGACGACTCCAAAATAGCTCCTGCAATTGGCAGACTGCTGAGCGTCCCGAAGCTCGCCATCATCATCGCTGTAGAAAAGTACCTGCCGTAGTCCCGAGCGTCACATAGCTGGCCGAGACACACTGGGACGAGTCCTAGGTTGCTCCCGCTGGCGAAACCGAAGAGAGCGACGAAAGCGAGAAGCATGGGTTGGGACTGACCCGAGGGTAACCACAAGCCAAAGACGGTGATGAAACAGAGTGCGATAGTGATGAGAATAATGTTGAAGCGTCCATACTTGTCAGCAGCAAGCCCGGGCAGGAAGCGCCCAACAGCCGAGCCGGCGTTGAGGATCGACAGAATGGTGTAGGAATGGACTGTGCTTCTTTGCATACTGGCGGCATAGGAGATGATGTAGGTGATGGGAACGAAGAGACCCCACTCCATGAAGAAGATGCCAACTGCCGACAAGGTAAACTTCAGGTTGCGAAAAACGGTAAAGTCCGGCCAAATTGATATGGGCCCATCCCTTTTGGGAAGTCGAGATCGAATGAACAAAGTTGCCGGGATGGTGAGCCCAAGTAAGATGAAGCCCAGTATTCTCGCGGTGGGAGCGAAGCCTAGTGTCGGGAAGAGATTCTGGAGGAGTATCGGGTACACGATTCCTCCGATTGAGCCAGCAGTGGCGGCAACACCGGTAGCAAATCCCCGGCGGCTGTCAAAAAAGTGTGCAATAGCTCCATATGAGGGAGAGTTGAGGAGAGCACCTCCAAGGCCACCAAGGATAGAGTAGGCGAGAAGAATCTGATAATACTCTGAAGATGCCACAATTAGCTGGGCTGTTGGTCTCAAGAGCAGATTCTGAGAACTAACCTTTGCACAGGCTCAGAAGCAAGAGACTCGCCGAGATGCAGAGGCCTCCAGCAACGACGAGTCCCCGAGGACCATAGTTGTCAAATAATGGGCCGACTTGAATACCGACGAAGAAGACGATGAAAAGGTAGAGACTGAAGATCCAGCCGATCTCTGAAGGGGAGTGGTCCGCAAGCTGGTTTTCGGAGAAGTAAGATTCAAAGACGGCGGCAGAGTTGATGAGGCCGAAGACGGACAGCATGGCACAAAACGAGCCAAAGACCACGAGCCAAGCCTTGAGACCACCTTCTGGGAAAGTCAGCTCGCCGACGCTTGACGTATCATGGCCTGCATGACTGCTTCTTCCTCTGTCTCTTGATCTTGATCTCTCCTCGTCGTATGATCTTGAATCTTCGTATCGTATGGCAGATGTTGTCGAAGAGCCGGGGACATTGATATTCCGTAAAAGTACTGAAGATGTCTCAACCGTTGTCTTCGACATGCTAGTCGCAGAGCTTATCAGATGCTGTATATGTCTATCGTATTTTCTAATGTTAGGGATGGACAACCTACATGGATGACTAGTCGTAGGACTTCGATGAAGACAAAGTTTTGGTTGGTAGCTTGACAAGTAATTGTTGTTTGAACTTGCTAGTCCAGTCGAGTAAGGTCCACGATGAAAGAGATGTAAGTGTGAAAAAGCATAATCCGGCCAACTCCGATTTTGAGAAAGTCCCAGGATCCACTGGCACGTGCCGGCCACCAATGTCTTCTCGAGAGGTTAAACACTTACGTTAAATCGCCAATGGTAATTGGGTAATAGTTCCGCTTAATATTTACCCGTTCCAGCCTACTTGATATGGCTAGTCGTTCCGGCATGGAAGCCAAGGAGGCACCATGCAAATGAGAGACTAGCCGCGATCCGTCCAATCATAGAATTGGCTTGGGAGGAGGACCCATGTCGTTCTCTGAGATGCCACAGTCATCCGAGTTGAGTCCTCTTGAAACATTGAGGATTCTCAGCGGAACTGTCTAATGCTTTCACAAGAGTACGCGCAGTTCAATGTTGTATTGTGCGGCCTGTTATCCGGTAAAAAATGCTGCTGGTCATAGTTATTCAAGAGGAAAGTATGGCGCCGGTTTTGAAATTAGAGAGCCCGGGTTATTGTAAAGTCTCCACACCGCCGCCGGGCGTCTGCCGCACTGGATGGAGTACCACCCGCCGTCTTATTCCGCCGTATTATTCCGCCCGTCTTTTTCCAACGATAATCATTGCGTTCTCATAGGTCAGCTGGTTTCATATAAGCCACTTGTATTGTGTCCATATGTCGGAAGTCCGAATTTTCATAGACATCGAGTCTTGCGAGGAGAAAGAAGGGCGAGTCACGCCAAAACCCACGAGCTTTGTATTTACCAGCTTAGCCGCCCGGCCCATGTTCAACATCGTCTCAACCGGGGCACGGCACCCCATGTCGAAGCGAATTTGCATTCTGCAATAATCTTCTTGCAGATAAGACCCTTCATGTTGTAATATGGTGTTTTCTTGTTTCTTTTTGTGGCGTCGAGCTAGTTATCAAATCTCAAGAAGAAATCAGCCGCGTCGCATTCGTAGTAACAGAAAAAGTGTGGACATCGCGAGCTACGAAGAAAAAGAAATCCGTATCAAGCAACACCTTGGGGAATAACTTAGTAACATTCAGTTCAAAATTGAATATTGTGATTTGAATACAGGGGTTTTCTTTCTTTCTGTTCTTTTTTTCTTCTTTTTTTCTAATTCAGATGTTTATCGTGATTTTGACGACTTGTTACCTTGGTTGCCGTTCTCTATTTTTATTTTACCTCTATATTTGTTGCTCATGTTGTAGTTGGAGCTGTACTGCGTTGAACTGCTATTAAACTCAGGCGACGAGTGTCGGTCCGCGCGCCACTGTGCGCGCCTGCCAGGATCCGGCCGGGCCGGCGCCGAGTGACGCCGACCTCCGATGTGATTACCAACTCGTCTACTAGCCTATACGATCCTTCTGGTCTCTTCAACAAGACTGCATCGCCCATACGCTTTAATACGGCGAAATAAACCCTATTCTGGGTCCAATAGTCCTATGGCGCTATGTTTGACTATTGTGAAATCACTGACGAGATCCGAGTTTGACCGTGTGTATATAATCATGATTCGTCCACTATTCTAATAAATTTAAACACTACGTCTTGTCCCTTGTAAGTAGGTGACTACAAAGTTTAGTCGTTGCAAAGATTTAGTCAGTTCAACAGAGTTGGTAGTACATTTAAGAAACCCGAAGGCATTTTGAGTTCCCTGTGTTGTCCTCCCGTCACTCCGGCACAACAAGATGTGGTGATAACGGTACTTGTCCTTTCCGATGATCAGTAGCTAGCCAGAACGAATTTTATCCTCAATGGTATGATCCGGTACTAAATGCTAAACTGCACGGCACATATCTGACGTAAGGTGTTGAATACAGAGGATAGTCCTCCTAAATGACATCTAGATATGGTGATATCAGTGGCTTCTCTGGAATATCATCTTTCGATCTCGTTTTCAAACCTCTCGCCCGTCTTACTCATCAACAATTATCTCGTCATGCTTGCCAGTGCCCCTGAGCAGCCGTGGAGGAGGTTCCCAGAAGTAGCACGAGTCAGCCACAGATCCCCTGCCAGTATTGACACTCTGATAGAGAGTTTAAAGAACTCATGATCTTGAAGAAGCCGATGACCCGATAGGAACTTTGACAAAGACTAAAATCTCACGTAAACTCCAAAACGTATCATTCATGGCGGCGGTCTGGCATCGTCTATCCACTCAGTGGACCCTGAAAGGCTCGAAGGGTCCGAGACACACTTTGGGCCCTGTCTTATCCACTACACTTTTCCACAACTAGGTGGAGAAACTTATTTGCAACGATACCAAAGATCCAAACGGATACGAGGCACTGTAGAGAGTAAGACTTCATCTTACTTATAGGCGAAATGTTCAGGATATATAAACAACTGTTTTTCTGCCTTTCTCGACTAACATCTCATCCTTCTCATTCACCTCAAGTCCATCACACAACAAGCTCCTCATCTTCTCACCTGATAACGTCCACTTATCAAGCTACTCAACTCAAGACGCCAAAGTCTCCCATTTATCGAGCTCTTCAACTCAAGAAGCCAAAGACTCCCATTCATCAGACTCCTCAACTCAAGACGCCAAAGACTCCAGCATCACAATGCATTTCACCACCACAGTTGGCTTGATCTTCGCGGCCATGACGCCTTTGAGCTCCGCGGCCGTTTGCGAGAACTTCGGAAATACGGCCATCCCTATTTGGCAGGTGCAGGCCAGCGGCGTTGACGACATCCCCGGAAAGTGTGGCGGCCTATGGGACAACCTGAACGGCTTTGGCGGCTGCGGCAAGAGCGCTACCTCTTGCGGCGGCTCTAATGGGAACCTGGTCTGGCGCTTCACTGGCAGCGCCGGCTGCAACGCTGGTGTGGTCGAGTCGACCTGGTACAGTGCAACTAAGAACAAGTTTGGGTCCATCAACTGTTAGGTAATATGACCTGTATGGACGTCGGGCGGCTTGGACAAGGGATTTGGAAGATCACATGGGGGTTCAAATATTGGAACGGGCGGCGATAACATGATGGCCTAAGATTGGGTCGTGTTTCGTTTTATATACATCCAGAGAAGCAAGCCTCATACAAAGCGCTGGCCTTGAAGAGACGTAATCAACTTGTCGATCCCAAAACCTTTCTGCCTTTGCGTATGGTGAGAGCCTCAAATATGCTCTGCGGTCGTTTACTTTCATTAACGCCAAAGCTGAGTGGCTTGCGGTCATGAGAAGACTGCATTTGTGCTCTTCTTAACATCGGCTTCCAGCTTCAAAAACAAATCTAATTGGTTGGGAGACAATTAAGCACCTGGGGCATGCATGCCAGTGGCGCAGCTCATAGCGAACTACGCACGGGGGCTTACCGATGAACGCCAGACGCATAACTTCATTTTCACTGTTTTCCGTAGTCATGTCATGAGTACAGGCCGGAAAAAAAGAGTAAATGCCGGCAGACCTGCCGTTTCGGAGTACCATTCGTGTAAACACTGGATTTGGCTAACAGATATGCCAGAAAAGTACCGTCAGGGGCACTTCTGGCCTATTTTCCAGCGCCCTCAACCGTCACTGAAAGAATTGCCAATGCATCTCAACTTGACCGCTTGCCCAGGCGCAGCTTATCGGACGCGGCGTGCCTCCGTCCGTCGACCGCATTTCGTGCCCCACCATGGTCGGGGCCGGCTCCGGCGTTCGTGCCCGAGTTCCGCCACCGGACTTGAACGGAAGTTAGTGGAGTCGAGCGATTTCGGCGCGACCGAAGAAACAATTCATGAGCCAATCTTTGCTGGGACCATTTGTGCATGAAATTGGTTCACAATGCGCTGCAAAGTGGCCAAGAATGTGCAGCTACTTTCCGGACTCGGGCTCGGAGCTGTGCCGAACCGAACCGAGCGGACCGGGGTCCGGGTCCAGTGGATTGATTGCATGGAATTTTCCAACGAGCAACAATTGCAAAATCGCATCATCGCCTGATTTCCGTTGTGCTTGAGGGGCTCTACATCTTGGTTGAGAAAACTGCTATCCTACGCGCGCCCAGATAGCAGCGTTTCGTGTGCCCTCGTCCCGATCTCGAGGCAACAACACCCCACGAGCGTAACAATGGGCGACACCACAAGCACACCGGAGAAACAAACCCCAGAAACACCCCAAGCAACCACGACAGAAACGCCTCGCGATGTCGACGCGCCCCTCTCAAACCTGGACGCAGTCCAAACAAACGCCTCCTACATTCCCCCGACCCTCTCGCCATGGCGCCGGCGCGCAGTCATGTTCGCCCTCTGCATGACCCTCCTCCTCTCCGCCCTCGACATCACAATCATCGCCACGGCCCTCCCGACAATTGCCTCGACCCTCCACGCCTCGGCGGCTCAGTACGCGTGGGTCGGCAGCTCCTACACGCTCTCCAGCACGGCCTCGACCCCGGTGTGGGCCAAGATGTCCGACATCTTCGGGCGTAAGGGGACCATCATGGCTGCCGCAGCGACGTTCATGGCGGGCAGTCTCGTAGCGGCGCTCGCGGGGTCCATCTCAGTGCTGATCGCGGGGAGGACTATCCAAGGCTTGGGCGGGGGCGGCTCTCTGGTGCTTGTCACGATTGTGATCGGGGACTTGTTTAAGTTGGAGGAGAGAGCGAAGTATTACGGCATGACTGGCATCGTATACGGCATTGCAAGCGCGGTTGGACCGATTCTCGGTGGTGTCTTTACGCAGACTATCGGATGGAGATGGTGCTGTGAGTTTTCGGCTTCCGTCCTCGTCTCCATTTACTCCGGCTAACAGGACCAAAGTTTACATCAACCTCCCCTTCGACGGCATTGCACTCATCGTCCTCTTCCTTGTCCTCAAAGTCGAAACCCCCAAAGAACCCTTCCTAGTCGGCCTCCGCGCGCTCGACTGGACCGGCTTCGCCCTCATCATCGGCGGCACAATCTGCTTCCTCTACGGCCTCGAGGCCGGCGCAGGCGGCATCCAATCATGGAAATCTGCGCAGGTAATCTGCCTCATCGTCTTCGGCGTCGTCATCCTCGCCCTATTCATGCTCTGGGAAGCCCGCTTCGCCACGAACCCCATCATCCCCTTCCGCATCTTCCAAAAGACCACAAACGTCGCCTCCTTCGTCCTCGCCTGCATCCACAGCTTCGTCTTCATCTCGTACGACTACTTCATCCCGCTCTACTTCCAGGTCGTCCTCGGTTTCCGTCCCATCATCGCCGGCATCTCGCTCTTCCCGCTGCTGATCCCGTTGACGGTCACGACGATGCTCGGTGGACTCTACACGCGGCGGACGGGGAACTACATCATCCCCATCTTCTTTGGCTCGGCGCTCATGACGCTCGGAAACGGCTTTTTCATCACCTTTGACACGAACACGAACTGGGCCAAAATAGTCGTCTTCCAAATGATCACAGGTTTCGGCGCCGGTGTCCTCTTCCAAAGCCCTATGATATCTATTCAAACTCATACACACCAGAAGGACATGGCCGCCGCGATGTCTGCCTTTTCCTTCTTCAGATCGCTCTTCTCGTCCATGTCGATCGTGATCGGGACGGTTTTGCTGCAGCGAAATCTTGGTGGGGGAGGACTGACATCTGGGCAACTTCATTCAGGAGGAGAATCCGCAGACACGAAAGACTCGGTAAAGCAAGAGTACGTCTCTGCGCTGCATATCATGTGGGCTTTCTTCACCGGTGTCTCTGGCTGTATGATTATATCCGCGTTGTTCATCAAGCCGAAGCCGAAGAAAGAATCCCAGGGATCATCAGGTCCATAGTCTTTAAGTTATTAGAGCTATCTCGCAAGAACCAAAGAAAGAGAGATTTTATACGAAGAAATTTAATCTCACACAAACACTACCAGGTCACTGTCACGAGCTACATGTAGAAGTTGGCTCAATTGATGGAAGTCCTTTCGCGAGTTGTCAACATAGTTTGCACGTTCTCTCATTCGCTGATACCTTCTCTCCGTCGCTTCTCTGGTCTACCATTTCTCGGCGTCCTCTTTGTTCTTCTCCTAATTACCATCTTAATGCACTCAGCGATCGCTTTAGCAATAGGAGGTGGCTGAGAGACCATGACATCTCTATACTGCGTCTCGATTGATCCGTAGAACACGAAATCATTGTTGAAACCTTGAAGCCTGGCGTGCTCTCTTACAGTGAGCCTGTCTCCGCGTACTGCACTTAATGTCAGCTGCTAGCTTTCCGCAGCTGAGGTACCGCAGCTGAGGGGTCCTCCATACCGGAATGAACTAAACTCCAGGGGCTGCTACCAGAAACGTCCAGACCGTCCGCGTCCATTAGAAAATTCAGCGCTCGCGCGGTAGGAACCTTGAGACCGGTTTGGTGATTATAGATAGTGTATAATAAGGGTAGGGTGTATAATACCTATACTATAGCTACCTATAGGTACCTAATAGTTTAGTTTAAGTGAGACAGAGAAACTAGAAAATAGTTTTTTAAATACTAATTAAAATAGATTAAAGTTATAAAACCTATAGTATTATAAAATATTTATATCTATAGATATTTTTAGTTATTTTTAAAATAAAATAAAATAAAAGATATAGAAATGAAAAATTAAAAGCTTATTAACTTAAGGTTTATAAATAAGAGAAAAGTAATAAAGTTATTATATATAAATTATTATTAAGGATATTATATACTTATTAAGTTATAAATTTAGCCTTTTTATATATATTTCTATATCTTAATTTCTATTTATTTCTTTATTAAAATATAATTATTTTTATTAATAATAGAGATATATCTCTTTTTAATATAAAGCGTTTTTATATTTTAATTTTAAAATTAATAATATACTTATTAATAAGAGAAGGGAGATTCTAAATACTAATAGGGGTATTACTATTAAGAGAGCTTAATATAAATTAAAACTATTTATCTTTAAGAGAAAGAAAATAGAACGCTTTAAACTAAATATTAAGGATAACTAATAGAGTAATAGCTTTTTATTAATAATAAAAATAATACTTAAGAGGGAGGCTAAAGAATAAGTAATTTAAAAAAATAATTAATATAAAAGATTACTTTAAAAAATAAGGAATTAAAAAATATTTACTTTTTTTATATTATAAAGAATTTAAATTATTTAATATAGTTATAATCTTCTTTATTAGCTATAGGTCTTTTAAAAGAACTATCTATTAACTATAATAAATAGCTTTTAGGTTACATACTAGAAAATTATTAGAAAATACTAAATAAATAAAAGTAGAAATATATTAGAGAGAATAAATATAAAGAGCTATTTAGCTAATTCCTAAAGGGCTTTAAGAGCTAATTTCTAGATTTATAGATTTAATGCCTTTCTATTAAGAAAGGTTCCCTTACTATATAAGGGGAGAAAAGTATAAGGGTAGAAATTATATATAGATAAATTACCGCTTTTAGACGGATTTAAGCAATCTAATTAGTAGAAAAGAACCTCTAAAATAATTGGCTGGAAGTAACGCGCGCCCCACTTTAGCCTATATTAGGCTAGTGCGGCTGGTGCCGGCTAGCGCGGGCTAGCGCGGGCTGGCGTGGGCTGGCGTGGGCTGGCGTGGGCTAGCGTGGGCTGGCGTGGGCTGGCGTGGGCTGGCGTGGGCTAGCGTGGGCTGGCGCGGGCTAGCGTGGGCTGGCGCGGGCTGGCGTGGGCTAGCGCGGGCTGGCGTAGGCTAGTATAGGCTAGCGTAGGCTAGTATAGGCTAGTATAAGCTAGTATAAACTAGTATAAGCTAG